>NC_044584.1:14936545-15238022 GCF_901933205.1 Camarhynchus parvulus | reverse complement strand
CTCTAGTGAGAGAGGAAGTGATAACACCCAATACTCTGCTGTATTGCTCTGTATCATGCAGTCAGTTTTTCAGGTTTTTTATCTCTCCTTTGGATTAAGAGGCTCTGAGGCACAAGAAGGCTTGATGTATTTGCTGCTGCATAGAGATGTGTCTATGCTGTGTTGGGTAAAGGAGAAACTGAAGAGCAAGCAGGCACATGTCAGCTTGCCCTCCTGCAGCTGATACAGATTAAAAGGAGGCAAAACCCAAGAGCAGGAGCATCAGCTGGGCAACCTCTGGTGGCTGCCAGCAGCTCAGGGAACCTATTAATGTACTTGCACAAGTCAAAGCTTGGGCAGTCATTTGCCATCACATTGCTGAAGATGCTGTCCTCACTTACCAGCAGGCAACGTGCAGATCTGGGGAGGGCAGAGCCAGGGAGCCACCACGACATCTCAGAGCACATCCTGCCAGCAGGTACAAACCATCCCACTGGAAATGGGCCCTGGCAGCTCTTGGAAGTAAAAACAAGCAAACAGAGCTGGCTTTGGAAGGAAGGGCTTGTCTCGATTAAGGGCAAATGTTTCCATAATCCAAGTGCTTAAAAAAATGTTGGGAATTGTGGATGTCTTTACAACTGCTGGGAACAGGTTGTGATAGACAGCTTGTGGATTTAGGGAACATTATTTCTGGTGGCTTGCTGCTGAAGGTTAAGTGAGTCGTGGCAGGACAAAGGTCTCAACAGGCAGCTGCAGGTAATTCAGATTTTAGGTAAGTTTCTGAACCTGCCATCAGAGGCTGCTCCCTCCCAGTATGACCAGCATGACTCCAGAACAGCCTGGGCTTTTCTTGGTGTTGCAAGGGAGGGTTTAAGCTGCTGGATTGTCTTGTTCATCTGTGCTAGAGAGAGCTGGACCGTCCACCCACTGCACAAACAAAAGAAAACAGGTCCCGTTTCACTCACAGATCATATTTGTCTGGCAGCTTCTTGTGCCTTTCAGTCATTTTTAATTTATACACTGTCTTCACACATATACTGCATTTTTTGATTCATTGTATAGGGAATTACTGCAAGCTGGTTTTTCAGTTTTCCTTCTAATACCTCCACAAAAACTCAATTAAAACTCATACCAATTAGCTGTGAATGACTTTTGAGAACTCTATTAAACAAAAAATACGAGCAGAGGAGACCTATTTAAAATATGGGAGAATGTCAGTTTTAACATCCATTATGTTGCTGTACTTCCAAACCATAAAAGTGACAAGAATGGCATGCACTGTGTAAAAGAAATTTGTTATGGTCACTTAAAAAAATGTTTTTATTATTATTAACTGCTGGAAAGTCAGATATAGACAGTAAATATTCTTTGATATGGAGTACAGATTTTCATGAACTGCCACTTCAAATTTCCCAACTTATAATGTTTGTTCCTGTTAAAAAGTATTTTGCTGCTGCTCTGAAGTCCTTAAAGTATTTTTAAATGCTGTAGAGGTTGAGATGTGTGTAGCTGTCCCTATGTTATGCTTGCTCTGTGAAAAGGTAAAAATTGTGCAAAACCTGAGTGTTGCATTCAGAACATTTGCTAAGTGATTGAGGAGATAGGAATTTGCCTGAGTGAACATATTAAGCCATACCAAAGGTTCAGCTAACCAGCACTGGTCAATAAAAGGTGGCCAGGGCAGACAACAAGAAAAATACATGAGTGTAAAAAAAAAAGACCTTTTAAGATACTTCCCCAATCATCTGTGACTTACAAATTTTTGGATACTTGTAGTTGTTAACCCTGAATGAGATTTTTTTTTCCTCTGAATATATGAATATACTTAACTCTTGAATCCATGTAAAATTTCAACACCAACAGAATCTCATGGGAATAAATTTCAGTAGCTCTTCATAATGAAATGTATCTTTTAAATGGTCTGATCATAGGTTAAATAGCTTTGTTCTTTTGAATTTCAAATTTGCATCTGACACTGGTTTCCTATTAACCAACTCCAGTTGCTTAACTTATTACAGAACATGTCTCAACTGTGGTCCTGATTTTTAAACATGAGTTTATCCCTCATCTGTGGTGGGGTTTTTTGATTTTTTTTTTTTCTCTCTTACTTGTTCTTGCTAATTAGAAATCAGCTTGAAACTGAGCAAACCTCAGCCACAGTTTCTGGACTTAGTGAGTGGAAATGGCAGGAGCTGAGAAGCTCCTTCAGAGCAGGTTGTACACGGCAACAGCCGGGGCAGGAACACATAAAAAAGACATAATAGATGAACTGCAGAGCAAACTGAATTAGATACACTTAGAGCAGTGTAATGAACTGGTGCCTTTAGTAATTAGCCAGGGCTGAAGTGATCTACTGTGGATTATATTCTTTGACTCTCTAATAATCTAAGTCACATTTCCCCTGGTTGACATTTACCAAAGGCCTCAATTTTCTGGTGTTTCATAGCTCACTTTTGAATGCTCAAAACCTGGATGTTAATGTTGAGAGCTTCAGTTTAAATTGTCCTTTCTGCAATTTTGTACGCTTCTAACTTTATTACAATTCTGTCCTTTAAGTCAGATACATCAGACGTTATTGCAGACATATTAGAGTATAAAACTTGTCTGGACTCAAAAATGGTAATAAAATTGAGATCCTTTTCCATGGGACTGGCTCTTTATGGACCTGTTTTCCCAATAGAATATCTACCAGCTTCTTCAGGGCTTCATTAATGTCCAGGCCTCTATCAGATGTGTGGTGCTGGATATATTCTGGTTCCAGGCTGCAAATGTACAGCATAGGTGCACCCAAAGGGGTGATCTCAGTGCTGCTGTGACATCCTGCTTGACATTCCCAAAATCTCTTTCAGGCCTTGCTATTTTTTTTACTGGTTTTTGTTGGTTGATTGATTTTGGTCCCTTTTTTCTTAATATTTTACTTCCTTTTTGAATCAGAAAATATCATTCAATATGTGAACTTTTATATTACTGCAAACTTCAGAAGTTAAAAAAATGCAACTTTAAGTAATTTGAAATGACAAAAACTTATAAAGGCTGAAATGTGCATCTGAATTTTCAGTGTTGATGCTTCCCTGTGAAGAATTGAGGAACCTTGAATTTCGGAGTATTTTCTGAAGGTTTTGTTTATTACTTTGAGACCTGTAGTCCAACCTTAATATGGGAACTGGTATTCTCATCAATGTGTTGCTTTTGGGAATGGAAGCTCTGGGTGAAGAAGTTCAAGTACCCTGATGGTCGTGTCAGTGTGTTCATGTTTCTTAGAAAAAAAAAACCTAGAGAAAACCATAGAGAAATTCAAACACTACTGCAAATCATGAGTAATGGCAGGTAGGTAGTTAAATGTGCTTACAGGTTTATATTTGTCTCTTTTAGGATATCTTTGGAATCATCATCTCATAAGTCTCAGGCTGATGTATGTCAGGTATTGGCATCAGGATTAGGACTTGAGCAGTCAACAGCTTTTTTTTCATCAAAATATGTGTATGTTGATAGTATTTACTAGCACTTATTTGCATAGGAGAAAAATCTTTAAATGATGCTGCTTATCTGGTCTTTAGCCCCATAGCATTTATAGCAAAGATACTGTTAGCTGAGTTGTGTTATTTCATCTGGTGTTCAAAAGAAAATGTCAACCAGACCAGCTCTGAAAATTAAACTGTTCCAATGCCTTTAGGACTTCTTTCTTCCATTGGCTTCAAATGAAAATAAACAGAGATTTTTCTATTCTTTATGGAAATCCATCTGTTCCCGTTTCTCTTTTTGTGTGATTTTGAACTATTGCATCTGCTTTTCCTTGCTCCTTTCCAGTATCTGTCATTGCTCTTGTTTCCTGTTGTATTTCATTTCTTCATCTCTTCTTTTAATACTTAAATCACTCAAACCACCCGAGTTTTTCATGATCTAATTTTCCAAGTCAACCAAATACCTAACACTGTTGGGATTTCCTGTCATTTTGCCTGAAAACATTCCTCTCCTTGGCACCCATTCAGTGACTTGCAATACACCCACAGCACTTGAAACAAAGGTTACATTGCTTCCCTGAGGTCTCTGCTCAGTCTTTGGTACCTTGGCAGGATCCACAATTAGCAGTAAATACATTTCTGGTTGCAACTTCTTCTCAAATTTAGCTCCTGGAACACCACCTGGAGGATTGTCTTACATTTTAATTTGCCAGCTATTAGAAAGGCAACTGTCAGAGCTGCTCTGGGTTTTTCCTTCTTTTCCTACAGCTGATTGACTCCCTTTTATACTGAGTTCCCTTGCAAATGTAGCTGGGACTACTCTTGGTTGTCTGTGTTAGTTGAAGGTATGGGCTGTTCCATATAAAGCAAATAACACTGTTAAGCCAAACCTGGGTGAGCTCCTGTAAAAGATCATGAGAGGGGGACTGAGCAGGGAAGGGTATACAGGAAAATGGGCTGGAGAGCTTATGGTCACCTTGAACTTAACCTTGTACTAACCTAAAACAGCCCCAGCAGGTCACTGAGCTGGAGCTAATGGGGCTTTCTGGTGTAGCAGAGTTACCTGAGCCCAGCCAAAACACCTGAGGGTACTTGAGTTGCTTTGGGTTGCAGAGGTGAACATGGCCTTATGATGCTCTCAAAAGAGAGAATTGCAGGGAATTGAGGGAGAAAGGTGAATATTTCATCCCACAGGCCTTTTAAAAATGCCAGTTTTGGCAATAGCAAAGCTGTGCCTTCTGCAAGGAAGAAAAGGGCTGGGTGGCTCCTGTAGCTCATGGCTGTATTGCCCAGGGCTTGGGCTGGAGAAAGCAGCTTGGGCTGACCAAAGTTGTAAAAAACCAATGTTTCAGTGGGGTGGACTGTTCCAGGTCCATGCTCAAACACATTCTCCATAAACATGACATGGGTCAAATGTTTGTTTCAGAAGTCTCAGCGTAATTGAGTAGGTTCCCATGCATGGTGGTTGTGTGTGGTGGAGCTTGCAGCTGACTTGCTCAGAAATATCTTTCAAGAGCTTTAAAATTCTTGACTCCCTCCCATGACTTTTGGACAGTGCATGAGGTGCATAACATGCATTCTTTTTCCACTTGCTGATTTCTAATGTCATACAGGACTATTCAAATTTTGTTTGATTTGCTGTTTCTGGAAAATGATACAGTGGAACATGTACTTTGCTTGCTTTAATTGTTTCAAGTGGAAGAGGCTGTTAAAGGAGCATTTTTCAAGCCCAGCCTTTGCTGCAGCAGAGTATTCTATTCCATTCCCACCACAAGTGCTTGAGCAGGTATCCTGGGGAGGTAGGCCTCTCCTCCTCATTATTGTAGAGACATGTAAATGGAGAGGGGGGATTTTGTGAGCCTCCTGCTTGGCAGTAGATAATTTAAAATCCAGAAAAAAATGACCACTCTAATACTTTGTGAAAAGAGAATCTGAAAGATGTACAAAAACACACTGAACTTTTTAAAGCACGAATGAACATTACCAATAAGTGAATGGTCCTGGAAGCCTATTCTCTTTTGCTGTTCAGCTGTTTCAAATGCAAGCAATCACAGTGCAGAGCTCTTTGTTTCACAGCCAGGACATGCCTGCTAACCCAAACAGCAGTCTGGGGCTGTTAGGAAAGTTGTTTTGAGGCAATAAGGGGGGGATTTATTCTGAAAACAGACTCATGTTTATTAATGAGAACAAGGTATTTTTTCCTGCTGTTAGAAGGATGATGGATATTGGAGTGATCGTTTGTGACCATGATGTACTGCTCTACCTGCTGGCTTGCTGCTGACTCCTGTGACATTTGCCTTGCATTCACAGACAGCTTGGCACTGGGCATAGCCCAGATCACCTACCCAAATACATCTCCAGTGAGAAGTGCCCCATGAAGGAAAAGCAAAAAAAATCTCGTTGGTGTTTTGGAATGCTAGCTGTTGAGAGACTTGTTATTTTAACAAGTTTGAATTATGTTGTAATGGCTTAAGTTTTACACCAAGTTCAAGGTGAAAACTTTTCTATTTGACATGACTGCTCCCATCTCTCATGGCACTGCTGTTTGTATGCTGCTGTTGACTTTCAGTGAAAAAATAACAATTTTCATACATATTCTACCTTAAAATGTAGTGTCATCATAATCCACTTTTACTTGGCAAAAGTAAGAATTTCAGTTAGCCAGGGTTAAAGTATTTTTGGAATAAGGCAAAAGTTAAGGTGGTCATTCATCCAGAACTCCAACCAGGCTCTAAATGAGCCATTCTTTATCTCTGTGTAGTTGAGATCACTTTCCTCCCTTTCCCCTTGTTTAGCTTTGTGTGCTTTCATCTGAGACTGAAATAAAAAGACCTAAATTCTGAAAAGATACATGTAGCGCTTTTTCAGAGACTCAATAGAACTGGAATAGTTAGGAGCATGTTTTGGGCACTTATCCAAGCCCAAACAAATCTCTACATAGTCTGAGGAACAAGAACTGAATTGCTATTACAGAAACTGCTTTCACAGGTGAAAAAGAAAACAGCCAGCAAGTGAGATAGGCAGAGTAAAACAATTCTGCCTTTCCCAGCTGAATAACAAATAAGTTTTTTCAGCCTCTAATTTTTTTTTTTTCCTTTCC
Organism: Camarhynchus parvulus; assembly: GCF_901933205.1. Lineage (NCBI taxonomy): Eukaryota > Metazoa > Chordata > Aves > Passeriformes > Thraupidae > Camarhynchus > Camarhynchus parvulus. The sequence continues at coordinate 15,231,482 of NC_044584.1, read as the reverse complement.
ACTTTCCTTTCCTTTCCTTTCCACTGTAAAAGCTTTGGGTTTGGGAGCAATATATTTTAACTCAACTTAGGAAAAGAATAGTTAAGAAATATCAGATCACACAAGACAGTCCACAAAGCAGTGGGGCAGAGAATGGAGTTTAAATTTTGTTCGAAGCAATTCTACAGGGCAGGTCCTGATCTGGAAACTTGGTCCATTTTGTTTTATGCAGAAGCAACCTGAAATGTTTCTTTACTCTAAGTCTGTATATTTTGTACAATAGTGCACTCTTGGAGTGAATGGCTTTTGGTGTGCACACACTTTCAAGAATTCATTTAGAATTCTCTTCTCTCATTAATATTCCAGTTTAAACACTATGAAATTGGTCAAAGTTGTTTCAAATATCTAAATAAAAATGTAAAGAAAATAGTTGTCAGTTCTTACTACCCTTCCCCTTTTTTCATTGATGACTCTCTTAAACTCATCCAGTCTCTTCAGGGAGCATTTCCTCATCTTGGTAGAAGGACCCTGGCTGCTGCTTGACTTGAATGGAGAGTTTTGTAAGTTGTGTCCAGAGAGAAAACCCTGTCTTTGTGACATGCACAACCACATGCAGAAAGCCTCTAGGAGACATTTCTGTTCAAAAGCTGTTTGTGGAGAGGTCCAGCTGCAAGTGGGGAATCCATGTGTGTGGTGGTCATTGCTCCCAGCATCCTCCTCCTCCTCTCAGGAGAGGCTCTTCCCTGTGGGCTGGTACATGAGCAAAGGGCAAAGCAGGATCCCTGCTTCTTTGGCCTCAAATTTGCCTGTTTTTGTCTAAGTGCCACATATTGCACCTTTAGTCTGTAGCTTTAAATATGCCACGTTAATGCCAAAGACACAATCATGGGGTTTTCACTTTGCTGGAGGGGAAAATTGTTTCAGATTTATTTCCTCTGTCAGTGGCTCTTCTATATGGACACTCAGACTATGCAGGAGGGAAAATCTCCCAGTAGTCAGCCGGCTGCTGATGGTCAAAGAGGCTTGGAAACATCATAAAGGTCAAAAATATCGTAGCTGTAAATGGCAGTGTTTAAAGTTGGAGAGCGATTTATGGAAGAGGACAGCATGAATTGGCACTGGAACCATTCTTTCCCATTATTTCCCTAAATGACTCTTTTAGTAGTGTTGAAATCAAGATAATCAAGTTTGAAAGTTAATGGGAAGGAACAGCAAATAATTAGGAACAATGCTATCAAGTAGGTAACTGCTTTGACTACTGGCATACCTGATTCTGTAGCTGCAGTGAGTGCGACTACAGAATGAAAATAAGAGTAGATTGTCTTTCCATCCAACTTCCCCCACTACCCTCCTCCCCCAAACTATGAAAGTGTTTGGCTTTTTTTTGTTTTGTTTATTTGATTATGAATGAGTGACACTTAGAGAAGAGTACAAAGACTTTTGGTGATTTTTTTTAAATGAAACTTGTGGTGTTAGCTTTTCATTGTGGCCTAGATATAACCAGCTATCATGCTGTGTAGCCCATCCCTGTTTCAGAGAATCCTGAGGGTCAGATGCCCATTCCTAATGGACTACCAAATATGACTTTTTAGCACAGTTTTCTTTTGGGATTTTTTGTCATTAGGATTTTTTTCCTTTGGGGGAAAAAAAATCACTGATGTGAGAAACTTTGGGAAGTTGTATGGGGTTTAAAGCATTGTAGTCTTGAATGTGTGCTCCACTCTGGATAATGTGTCTTGTGTCTGTGAACCATGAGGCTTTTTTTTTTTTTCTCACTTATTTTTCCATTTTTAAAGTGCTGTTCTTATCTGGGGCCACTGTCCTCAATTGTGCTGCCATTTTTTAACTTTGTTAGAAACACTCTCACTCCAATTGGATTATTAGTGTAAATGGCAACCGGCTGGGAAATCTTTTCAGCCTTTTGAGTGCTTTGAAAGGAAATCTTTCATGGCTCTTTGTATCCCACACGGCACACAAATTGTAGTGCAGCCTGCTGCAAGCTGTGTGTAATATTGGCCTGTGATCTAAATTGGCTTAGGAATGCAGTGAGGATTCACAGGCAGTCGGAGAGGAAACCTCCATCCCTGAGCATTGTGTTGGGCTGTGGCTGCAGTGCAGTGTCTCCCAGCAGGCTCTGTCACCCTTGCTGGGGACACAGAAAAGTGCCAGCCACACTTATTTCCACAGGACAAACTAGGGACACACATGAATGCAGCAGAGCTGAACTCACAGCACATTCTGGATCCGCTTCTTCCCATCTCAACTTTAGTTCTCCAAATAACTTAATATTTTTTTATGCTGAAGATGCTGTTTTCTTTATCACTATAAATCATTGTTTTATGCTGATGACACTGTATTTCTCTATCACCATTAATCATCTATAATGCTTGAGAAGGAAATGTTAATGAAGAATACAATTTATTAAATGTCACCCAGTGGGTGGGCTAAAAGGTGGATTAGCTGCAAACCTTATTGTAAGCAGGGCCAAAATAAAGTAATGGCCCAAACAGACTGGTAGATGTGGTGTGGGAGGTACTGGAAGGGGTGAGTAGGACATGGTCAGAGCCTGGGACAGCAAGGAAGGGCTCTGCAGGGTGGGACAGCGCCTGGGAAGGCTGGGACAGCCCAGCACAGTGGGAAGGAGTTGTTCTGGAAATCAAGGGGGTTCCCTTGCTGTGTGCAGTGTGCTTCAGAAAGCCCCAGCTTCCCACCTGGAACTGCTCTTTGGGAAGCCATGGCAGAAACAGACAGGAATTGGAATTTAACTCTCCTCCTCAGGCTCTTTGGAAGCACAGGATACCCTCTGATATTTCCCTCGTCTGATCACAGAAAAACCAGCTCCTGCAAATCAGGGAGAGGGACTTGAATGGCAGAAAGGCTGACAAAACAAATGCCTGAAGCCATAACTATTACTTAGAGAATGTTTTAAATCTTAATTCAGCTCAGTCTTTGATTGGCTAGTTTGTCTCTGCTATAAACTTTAAAGACATGTTAGTAACCTGTCATTTTAGAGATTGCTTCTACCCTGTCCACTTGTAGGCTGCTTGTTTCCCAGAAGGCACAGATTTCTTTTTAGATTTTAATTTTTAATTTTTGCCACATTTTGATTATGGCGATATTAAATGGGGTCAGTGCTCAGTCAACTGTTAAATAAATTGCAAATTCTACAAAACACAGCCAGCAGAGTCATTACTAACTGTAATGCTGAAACTTCAAGCAAAATTACATCTGGCTACAATGCTATTCAGATGCATAAATTATACAGCCTCTGATTATCTTAAGGAAAATTCAGCTATTAAACTTATTTTATGGGCACAAAACAAGGGGAACTGCCAAAAGGAATCTATGCATCCTAAAAGTCATGAGAAGAAAAATAATTGGCAAACCTTTTCCGCCTGCAGTTTTATGGAATGTTGTCTCTCCCTCCTGATGTTCAATCAGCCTCCACCACTGGCACAGATGAAATCACACAGTGTCAGAACTGGTGGGGGAATGCAGCCTGTGTAGCTTTGGAACAGCAGGTGGGTCCAACATTTCAAATCTGACCCCAAACCTTTCATGGGGACCTGGGAGGGGTGAATCTCCAGGGGACAAAATTGTAATTCAATGTGGAAAACAATAAGGATGCTCCATAGTGGGATGTTGAGTGTGCTGCAGAACTCCTCCTGAAAGCTTCCAGCTGCCCTGGAGCACACGAAGGACCAGCCCTCTGCATGTGCCAGCAGGGCACTGGGGCCTGACTCGTGTCTGGGACTGGGGAAGGATGAGCAACAGAGCCTGGAGTGGCTGATGGCACAGGAACCCAAATGGCATTAGATCACACACCACAGCTGTGCCAGAAACCCCTCAGACTCAGGGGCATGGCATGTTGCTTCTTTCCTTGTTCTCCCACACCCAGTTTTATTTCAGTATTGCCAGTGCTAAATTCAGAATTACCTTTGAAGAATAGCAAGTACATTGCTTAAAACAGCCCTGTCGCCAGATTTCCTGAGTTGCTTCAATGTATTTTAAACTATTCTTATATTTGACAAGTAATTGCCAAAATAGGTTATATGCCACTGACCTTTATCAAAGTCTGATTTTTTCCCAAGCCTTGTCTCACAGTTCCGTCCTGTAAAGACATTCAGGGAAGATAATTGCTCCCTAAACTAATTGCCTTCTCTGCTGTTCTTTTCTGGACTTTTACAAGACAGAGGAAATTTTGCTATTATTTGTTCTTTGAATAGGGCTCAGCTCCTCAGACTGGAGATAAGAGAAGGTACCCCAGCTCTGTTTTCATTCCTTCCTTCCTTCTTGTAACAAGAATTATGAGTCAGGAGCATTGCTGCTTTCTTTCTGGAGTATTTCTATGCAGAATTTGTAGAGGAAATCATAATTTTATAGTCCAGTATGTGGTGTTATATCAAATATAAATATGGCTAACAGGAATAATGGATAGTGCCTATGAGTACATGAGGAAGTACTGCATTTCTGTTCCTAACGTTATGCAACCTGAATCTGGTTTTTCCTCCCTGATTAATCATAACTATTCAGTATTTCAATATATATTGATCTTTGAGACATATTTGATCTATGAGGAAGGGAAGATTAATCTTGTTTTAACAAAGCTCCTCTGTTTAATTCAGCTCTGTGATAAACTGTGAGTGATACACTTGGTGGTTGGCACAGTTGTAGTCAAGCCATGAGCTCCTCCTTGGCTGAGGGATATTGATAGCTGCTAAATATGAGCAAAATTATTGATGGCACTGAAGCATGCAAGGGTTTCATGTAAATGGTTGGTGTCAGGACAGAGATAATGCCTGTGGTGTTGCAAAAGGAGTTGATTTTTTAACACTTTAACATTGCATTTGGAGGAGCCTCTGTCCCTCCTGTGAGTGGTTTGAGTGTGCAGGGTGGCTGTGGTAGAAAAAGGACAATACTATTCTCTGAAAATAGAAATACACTGAAGGAAAAAATATAGAAGAAAAGTTTCCATTCCTGACAGAGGGAGAATGTTTCATGTATGCACAGATTAAAACAAAAGTAAGTAGGACCACATCTTGGAATTGCAAGATTCCTCAGCCACTTCACCTCACTCTTTGTGAGGATTTCTTCACTCCCTTTGAAAGATATTCAGTATACTGCATTTCTTCTGAGCTTTATTTACTCCTTTTCCAGTATTAAGCTGAAATTATTCCACAAAGGTAGCGCCTGACTTACTGTTTTGTACTACTATAGCTGACAGCCTTTCCACTTGGAGATTTTAAAGTTAGTGGAGCTACGCTGCAGACTTTCACTCTGTGTGTGTGAATGTGAATTGCTATCTTTTAGGAAAAAATAAACATTTTGAAATTAGGAAGCTATTTAGAAGCACAAATATGTTTGGGGTTTTTTAAAATGCAGTTAAAATGCATAAACATCTTCTGTGTATTTCCTCTAGTTTCCTATCTTCGGTTTTGTGACCTTTAACAGAAGTTTAAAAGGAAATTGGAAAAAAATATTTCTCTCAATTGAGTGATTTAAAAAAGCCCAAAAAAAAAACTATTGCAAATTCTATAAGCAGTGGATTATAAATCCAATTTTTCACTCCCCCTTCTGGTTGTGGTTTTAAGGAATGCACACACAAGGAATGCACACACAAGGAATGCAAGACTAAGATTGTCAATTTGTTATCTGAAAACGTTTTAACATCTATTCCTAACTGTGAAATGTGTCATCTTGGGAGCATATAATTTCTTCTATTAAGATGCTGTGTGTATATAATTTAAAATAACAATGCAAGCAGATATGCCAGTGTTGTGGTGTTTTTCATTTCAAGCAGCTTAAAAAGAGAACAATTTCTGTTAGTTTGGGATTGCAATCTGATAGTCCTCCTCACACAGAGCAATGGTTTATTACTTAAATGTTCCTGCCCAGATCAATGTGTTTCCTGAAGACACAAAGTGTGGGTCAGACAAGTGAAGTCAGAGGGCGAGCTCACTAAAGGCTTATTAGCAATGTCAGGTCACTAAACAATGCAATCAGAAAGGTGTTTATTGTAAAATGCCACTTTCACAAGAAATGCATAAAATTCCTCCAGTGCCACACGAGATGCAAGAGCATAAAATAACCAGGTTTTGTAAATTAAAGCCTTCCATCTGTGTGTGCAGAGGTGGATTTCAGGATGAAGCCTTGGCACTACAATGATTTTTAATTTTTTCTGAGGGGCAGCTGTGGACTTGTCCATCCTTGCTGCAGATGTTGATTTGTTTAAGAGCCGTTCTGCCTGTGTGATGCTCCCACATCCTTGCAGGGGTGGGAATGACTTGGGCACAGCTGTGCCAGCTGTGGATTGGCCCAGGGAAGCCTCACTTATTATCTAAGCCTCATTTAGGTTATTAAAATTGTGCTGTTTGGTCCATTAGGGAAGCCATCACCAGTTTGGGAGTGCCAGAGATGCTGAGGAGTTTATATGTTCTGAGAGCCCAATAAACATCATCTACTTCACTTACAGAGTGCAGCAGTTTTAGATACCTGGTTGCTTTCCCAGATTTTGTTACCTTTCTAATTAAATCAGACTTGGGGATTTAAAATTGAATTGGTGTGAAATACACAATAAAGGTCTGTAAGTAGTTGAAGACTGGCAAGGCCTGGGCATGTATTTAACTAGCATGGGAAGTCAGAGGAACCTGACTACAAACAGTTCTAATGATGTTGTCTATCCCTTTTTATTCTGTAAATGACTTTTGTTCTGAAGTGAGATATGACTTCCCTTCCTGTAGTGCTGCATGAAATGAGATGACAGCAGAATCACATCCTCAAATTTAACTACCATCATCAGCATTGAGAAGGAAAAATTGCATGGCCCATAAAAGCATCTTAAAGCTGGTTGCTTTAGGACAAAGGATGACAGCTGGAAAGGGAGCTGTTCTCCTAAGGAATATAAACTACGTATTCAAAAATAGAAGTGAGAGGTATTTTTGGATAGTAGCACTACTTTGTGTTTGTTTCAGAATGAGCAATAAATGGAAACTGCAGATCAAATCTACCAAGTCTATTGACATTGTGGCTGTGTGTTAAATGGAAGGAAGACAGGCCTTCCAGGTTTGCCAGAAAGAATAACTGAGGGAGTAAATTATGTGACAACAATATCACTTAGGAAAGGATAAAGATGAACATCTCTGATCACAGTGTAAGAGATATGACATTGTGAAAATGGCAGCTATAAACCAAAGAGGTCTAAGGAGGGCAAGCAGTGTTTCAGATAAAAGTGTGAAACAGGGGTTACTTGCAGTGTAAGGAGAATGAGACACTGAAGAGCTGCTGCCTTGGCCAGAGGGGCAGAACTGTTGAACAAATAAGTAGATTAAACACTCAGTTTCTTATTTCTCTATCTTACAGTTAAAATGACTTCTTTGTGAACTTCTTGCAGCTTTTAAAAGATGTGCAGGAGGCCATCATTTAGAAAAATTTCCACAATGCCAAAATTCATGTGGGGCTTCTTAACTGTTGCCATTTTGCAATGTCTCATTTCAAGGCTACAAAACTCCAATATAGCTAGACAAGCCATTGCTGTGACACATGACAAAGTGGCATTCCCAAACAACATGATTTTGTATGCATTTAATTAAAATACATACACTGTTTGCACATTGGGCTGAAATCAAGAGGTGCTCACACATTGATCAGAAAATGAAGCATGGCAGTGGTTAGAGCACAAGGAAATAGGTTATGGCTGTGACAGTGCAGCCTGTATCAGCTCAATGCAGGGGCTAATGCATATGCTTAATGCAGAACAGTTTTAAAGATTGCTGGGGTATTGAATTCAGACCACCTTCCTATCCTCTTGAAAGCATTTTTCTTATTTCATACCCCCATAATCCTTTTAAATATGTATAGATTGTGCTCAGGTTATAAGGTAGAATGATTTTTACATGTATAAAAATATGTTGACTAGTGCCTAAATGCTGGACCCCATGGCTGTCAGTGCCTATTGTATATAATTTTCCCAGACACACAGCTAGCCTTAGGCTGTGAAGGTAGGAGCTCTGTGTCAGAAAGACTTTGACAAAAGATATATAGCTTTTAATTTGCCCATGGAACACAGGGAGCAGATTTATGACCTAAAATACAAGGCTGAGAATTGGCTGTATACTTTCAGCTAATGGGTATAGAAATGACGAGATTCACAATGGCTACTCCATGTACAGGCTGCCTTTTTTGCATGTTGAGTAAACAGTCCAGAAAAATTTACAGGGCTATAATTTAAAACAAAAATCAGGCAACTGTAGGCCCGTGAATGCATCTTCTATCTTCTATCTCTTCTTGGACTTAAAGTACCTTGTAAAACTGTAATTCTAGCCTGCTTTACATGATTACTTTGTTTGCATGCATATCAGGCTAGATTATTAGCATTTGTTTATTGGCTATTTTTCATTAAGGGACTTTGCAGACATTAAAGGGGCTCACAAAATTGTGGAACTCTCAATACCAGTTCCACAGGTAGTAAAAACTCCTGTCAACTTTGTCTGAATGAAGTTGCACTGATTTATGCTGGCTGAGGATTCGGCCTGCAGAATTGATCTTGGATTGTAAGAGAGAAACTCTGATGATGTCCTCTGTTCTTAACTCCTTTGACAAAGATAGCTTTAGAAAACCATTTTGATTTTGTGGATTTATCCTTTGTCCTGGCTGTCAGAAGGCATAGCAGTTTAAGATCAAAGGGGAAGAGATTTGAAGATTAAACATCTTTGAACTGAAAATGTCCTGCAGCCCCATAAATTCCAGCAGAGATCACTAAATCCAGAGTGCAATCATCAGCTGATTTGTGTTAATGATGCGCTGATAGAAACCTTCAAAGTGCTGTGAGCTCTGTCCCTCTACCAAAAGTGATGGAGCCCTGTCAGGGCTCCTGGAGCGCCTGGACCAGCCTTCAGAGGCTCCTCATGGTGCTGTGCATGAGCAGGACTGGCTGCACAGGACAGAGGGATCCCAGTGGCACAGAGCTCTGGGATCTGTCGCACAACACCTCACAGGAGTCTCATGGTGACACTCATCTCATCCCTGTGCCAGGATCTAGGGGTGCCAAGGACGTGGATCTGTTATTGGGTGTAGCCAGGACAGCACATCAATGGGACAAAGCTGAATTAACCCTTGAGCAACCTGGTCTAGTGGCAGGTGTCCCTGACAGGACAGCTGGGACCCAAGGGTCTTTGAGGGACTGAAGAGGTTTTGAGGGATTAAAGGGTCTTTGAATGACCACAGAGTCCTTGTGGGCCTGAAGGTTCTTTGAGAGGCCTGAAGGATCTTTGAGGGGCCTGAAGGATCTTTGAGGGACTGAAGGTTCTTTGAGGGGCCTGAAGGATCTTTGAGGGACTGAAGGTTCTTTCAGGGCCTGAATGGTCTTTGAGTGGCTGAAGGATCTCTGAGGGCCTAAAGGGTCTTTAGGGGACTAAAGGTTCTTTGAGGAACTAGGGTCTTTGAAGGCCCCCCAGGGCCCTTGAGGGAATAAAGGGTCCTAAAGGTCCCTTCCCCAACTTTCCATGATTCCTTGATCTGCCGTGAGAAGGACCAAATAACCACAGCTCATAATCCCTTCTGAGGCCTTGTTCCGTGCTCTTTTATCTTTACTTGTTATAGACACTGTGGGATGGAGGCTCTACCTCGTCTTAAAGAATTCCCAGAGGTTAATAAACCTAACAATTCGAAATTTGTTTGTTTTGCTCATCAGCTTTCACCAACTGAATCTCATTTTGCGGTATCCTGTTAAAGTGCCCTCAACCAAAGGTGTGACTGCCAGGCTGAAAGGAGTCCCGGGCTCCAGCAGTGATGGATGTTCCTTTGGAAGCAGCTTTCTAAGGAATAACTGCTGTAAGGGAGCACCTGCAAAAGACAGAGACATAATGACTTGCTTTATTCTTTAATTCTTCAAAGACTTAAGAACATGAAAACAATAGGCTAGAAAAAAACTCTGGAAGGATTATTCTGATATAATCCCTCTTTATTCTTTTGTTTCTCCATGTAATATTAGTATTTGCATGCTAATTAGTGATTAAAACTGAATTTTTAGGAAGAAATTTGTTTTTCTCACTAAACTTATTTTGGGAAATACACGTTCTACTACATTCATTTTTTATAGATAGACAATCTACTTAAGCCTACGTACCAGAGGATAACAAAGATGTTATTTGAAAATAAATTACTGCCTCAAGTAGCTTGTGTAGTGTATTTGCAAAATGCCAGTTCTAGAAGGGCAGTGGAATTATTAACTTAAGATAAATGGCTGGAGAGGATATAATTATGAATTCTGAGAGAAGACCTTGTCAGAAGAAAGATATAGATTGAATTTTTTTTTTTTTTGCTTTGTTAGCATAATCCATATGAAAAAAAGAATTGAGACATCAGAATGACAATGATTCATACTTTCTGTGACTTTCAGTGATTTGATTATGGTTTTTTTTTTAATTTTTTATTTTCTTACCAAGAGAGGCTTGGATATTCTTTGTAACTCACTAGATTTTAACAAATGCTGCATTTGCTGAACTGCAAAACTGAACTACATTTTCTGAAGTAAAAACAAAAATAAAATAAAATGCTTCATCCTGCATTTAAAAGTGAGGTAACCCTGGAGCAAATGGCAGCTTTCCAGTGAAATCATCTTGGGGTTTTGATAGAAGAAAGCAAAAGTGAAAATTCTAGTACCCTAGTACCGAGGATAATGATGCACACCTATGTAAAATACCATTAAAGAGCTGGAGGTCAGGTTTGGTGGCATTGTCCCATCTGGTTTTAAACAGTAGACACTTTAAGACTGTAAGCCAGATGGTTTTGAAATCACTGCATAAAATCCCTCTAACTTTGGCTGATTTGTGGTGATGGTTTCTAGAGTCTGATTTCCTTGTTCAGATGGAAGTTTTCTAAACTGTCTTTTAAAGTTAGAATTTCCTTTTTTTGCTGTTGTCTTCATATTCTGGCAGTTTCTAAATGGTGGGCTCACAAGTCAGGGCCAGGGATGGCAGGTTCCTGGGAGTGAAGGAGAAAGAAGTTTGTGTCTGTTGCAAAGATTTTATAGGCTAAGCACTCTAAATGAAAAACAGTGGCATTTAAGTCAAACTCCTCTCTTATTTCTCTCCAGCTTGTTCTCTGTTCTGCATTTTAGCATTGAATGATTGCAAAGAAATATAACTTTGTGCATGTATGGGAAAGCTTTTATTCTTGCTTTTTGATTGTTGTTGTGAATTCAGAGCTCTCCCACTGATAACTCATTTCATTAGTAGGCATAAAAGTTGTCCAGGGCCCAAAGAAACATTAAAACATGTAGCTGTTAGTGCTCTCAGGAGACAGATAAATGTCAGTGTCAGTCAGTGATTAAATATGCAAAAGATTTCTTGCATGTGCTAGAAACTTGATGTTACAATTAATTAAAAAAAGAGGAAAGCTTATAGATAGGGCAGAATAACAGGAAGTGTATGGAAATGGCATCAAACTCAGAAATGAACAAAGTCATTTTTAGGAGCTTCTCAGACAGTAGTGAAAAGTCTGTGTAAAATTAGCATTAATCAATGAGTATCTGAGTGCTCAGTCCAGCTAAAATCTGCCCTACAAACCTGTGTGGCTCTATGAATCTTGCCCATGGCACCCCAGTTCCATCAAGTTTTGTTTTGTTTTGTTTTGTTTTTTTTACCATCTGCACACACTTTCTAAGTTCTACCTTGACCCTGGCGGCACACAGGCAGCCTTGGTGACAGGGACTTCAGCTCTTGAAATCTGAAAGTGCTCAGGTTTTTTCAGGAATGTTCCTGTCCCTAACCATGCCCTGGAGAACAGAGGTGTTTCTGGGTGGCACCTTGAGCTACTTCCAGGCACTAATACCTGCCACTGGTGCTTTAGGATTTTAGCTTTTCTATTTTTCATATATTTTTAATTCTGCAGTTCTTTAGTGTATAACTCTAAACTCCATATCCAGTGTGATCTGCTGCATTCCCATTTTGGGCAGACAAAACAACTCCTCTCCAGGCCTGGGAGTCAAGGACTCACTGCCTCAGGACCTGAGAAATCTAAACAAAAGTGAGGTGGAGGAGCAAACTTGAGGTAAATGACTTCATTACCTGAAGCTGTAATTGGAATATTAACCTCCAGTATGCAAATGGAACAAACTTATAAAAGCGTGAAAACCTGTGACCCCGTTGTCCATTTTTGAGAGTAGCCCCTCTGAGGGGGGCTTAATCTGCCCAAAATGTACCTCAAGAACTGATTTTTATTCCCTTAATTTTGTCTGTTTTTGAGTAGTCCCAAAATGCATCACAGGAACAATCCCTTTGGACTGTCCCACCAGAGACATCTGCTCCCCAGGGAGTGTCCCACTCCCTTCCCAGTGGCTGGGACTGCCCCGTGTTTCTGCTTCCTGATGACAACCACAGGTCTTGTTCAAGGACTGGGGAGAAAGGGACAGACCCTCAGAGGGGTTTCCTTGAGGGAAAATTGCTTTTCCTGCACTGCAGCTCTTCAGCTATCATCATATAAGCACGTATGTTCTTCTCCTCTGTCAGAAGAGAGAAAAATTTTCTAGGATTCGTTGAAGAGCCCTTGAAAATCCTTAGGAAAATGAATGAGCAATTTCCGTCCCAGTGGGAGGGGGGTTTTCATTGGAATTGGCAGCTTCTAAACATAAAATACACACAGGGACACCCAGAGTCACTCTTTGGAGTCTGGTGTGTCAGGATGGTGGAGGGGAATAAAGATTTGCTTACTCTTCCTACCATATCCATTTCCTTCCCATTCAGGGAATGCTGGCGTGGCCCCTCTGTGCCATTCTGTCGAGAGGCAAGAAGACATTTTTAATAGCACTGTCGCTTTTCAACCAATCCAGTGACAGATACGAGTGAATAATATAAATTCTCTAGCCATTCCTTGGCATTTATTTCAATGTAAGTGTATTTTTTTTTTCAAGTAGAAAACCCAATAGTAATTTATCAAGGGACAAATCATTTTTTCTGGGCAGTGGAGTCTGCAAAATCCCCATTTTTAAAGCACTAAATCTCCCTCCTTTGACAGGAGTAAGAAAGCATTAAAAGCTTTGATTTAGCTGGATCATACAAAATAGTTTCTCATAATTATCCTTTTGGATGATATATGCTTGTCTTTTTTCCCCTTCTTATTAGACCTGAGGTTTCCATTTTTCATCCAGCAGTATTACTAAATTAAATTGCCTTTTGTTGTATTCAAGTTAAGCACTTTGCCGAAAGCTTTCCTTGTTCAGGGAAATAACATTTACCCAACGTGCTCCCTGTTTTACTGTTTAAATTTACTGTTTGCAATTTTTTGGTTTGCTAAACAATTGGAGGTTATTGTTTGTTTTAATAGGAATAATGAATCAGTGGAATTTAGTGTTTTATCTTAGAGTACAGTATCTGGGGCAGGGGGAGGGGAAAAACTCCCAAGGAATTCTTATTTTGAATTGAAATGTAAATTACCAACATGACAGAAAAAGGTTCTTGCATGTCCAGCTTTAGAAACTTTTCATTTTTATTGCTGCATGAAAAGGAACTCTAGTCAGCTGTGGAAGAATTCCATGGGGGATATAGTCACACTCATTGACAAAATAATAGAAAACAGTTCAATATGCCACTTTTCTTGGGCACTTTGCATCTGCACATTAAAAAATTGCTGTGAAAGCCAGAGGCAGCTTCAGCCAGAGTTTTAATTCTGTTCTTGCAAGGAGAAAGCTGAAATTTTCTCTAAATGGACTAAATCATATAAAAATCTATACCAAAATTTAATAAAAGAGTACCCATGATCAGCATAGCAAAATAAGTTGCTCATTGAAAGATTTATGAGATGCTGTTCAAGAAACTACCCAAAGAAATTAATTCAGAGGCCACTGCTTGTCATGTACTTGTTTCAGGGGAATTCTCAAAGAGCATGGGATGTGTGGAGCAACCTCCCTGGCTGCTGTCCCATTCTTGCTCAGGACATTTCAGATCCTGCCCTGGGCCCGTCATTGCTTGTCCTTTGCTCTGTTGCTGGGGAGGTCACTGTGCTGGAGCTGGCCTTCCCTGGGCTGTAGCAGCCAGGCTTTACAGCTGTGGTGGCCAGATCACAGCCTGTAACAACACACAGGGTTGTCTTGATCACTGACTCCAAAGTTAATAATGGTAAGAATTATAGAAGGCCTGATAAATATGGAATTGAAGGTGGTAAAGCAGATCACTGCAGCTTTATGACAAACAGGTTGTGTCAGAGTGTGTGACGGGCTTTTGAAGAAATTCTAAATGTCATTGATACAGACAGAGATCCCTGATGGAGATCCATCTGTGGGGTTGGGTTCTGTGGTTTGGAATTATCACTAATCAGTTAAAGTGGTGGAAGATCAGCACAATGCCCCAGTCGGTCTGGTGGGAGAGACTGAACATCACCAGGCTTTCCTGGTGTGATCAGGTGAAGGGGGACCTGGCTTTCTGTGGAGACGTGGGAGCAGAGTAAGGAGAAGATCAGAGAGCTGGAAAGGAAAGCATAGAAATCCATATAAAACAATCAAGACACAGGATTTGAAAATGCACCTACAGACATTTACTTTGACACAGCAGATTTACTTTGACACAGCAGGATGCCAGCAGGTACATGAAGGTTATGGCACTTCTCTAAGTTGGGGTGTTTTTAAAACAAAGATACAGATTACCCTGACTTGGAATAAGAGGAATGGAATAGGTGACTTCTGAAAGTCATGTGCAACTTCCATTATACAAGGACTGGGGAGAACACGTGCAGCAGTGGCAGGAGAGAGAAAACCCTGAGGGGAAGGGGAAACACACTTGTATAAATGGGGAGCCCCCAAAAAACAATTAAGGCACAGGCAACTGGTAAGCTGAAGGAGATTGTCAAACCAGATGTTAGATCCTCAGAGCATGCAGGTACAGGCAGCAGAGCTGGCTCACCATTTATGCATTTGCAAGGTTTTATTGAAGTGAAAATAAAAGGAAAGGGAAGACTGAAGAACTTTCAGGAGTGCCAAGAGATTTGTGGTGTGTGTGAATGGGGAGCATGAGTTTTGGCTTGTTGAACAGCAATTTATGGTTGTGGTGGCCTCTGTCAGCCCTGAGAATCTATGAATGTGTGATTTCCATGAAAGCTTTGAAATCTCATCTAAAAGACTCTGTTTGCCCTTTGTATCCTTCATAATAAATTGAAAAGACAGTCATTTAGAGAGAGGCTTTTTCTTCTCCATCATATACTTTCATTTTTCCCTGGTTTTCATTTAAACCCTGCTGCTATTAACAGATGCTTCTCGTCTTGATAGTTTCAGGCACAGCATTAGTTTCTGGCCAAACTGATCATATTATTTATTTATTTAATTAATAGTATATTGTCTTTTAATTTGTTCCTTCCCCTGCAGTGCTTCCTATAAAATGCCTTGGAAGAGGATGGAAGACTTTGTAATAAAACTTTGCAGGAAACATTGGGCCTCCTGTATAAGTTAGACAGTAGCTTTTCTGCACCGTTTCTAATATTCTTGTGATTTTAGTACTAATTATGTGGAAGTATCAGAAAGGTGGAGCTTCTCCTCCAGGCAGCTAAATATTGTAAAAGGCTTCTTAAGGCTTGTGAAGAAAGCAGGAAAGCACAGACCTGTGAGTCAGGGAAAGATGAAAATTTCATAACACAGCATTTTGGTTTTGATGCTTTGAAGTCACAAACTTTTTTTTTTTTTGGTATCTCAGGTTTTACAGATCATTTAGATCCTAATGTTGAAAATAATTAGAAAAGTGTGGGCACTTAATTTGTTTTAGGATTGCTGCCAGCAGTGTGGATATTTGATGTGATAAAGGTGCACACATTGTTGCAGGTAGTGAATGCTAAAATGTATCTCACGGATGCTCTGATTGTAATTAGTACTCTTTCCTTTTGCTAAGGCTTTGGACCATAAAAGTCTTGTACATTCTTCCCCAAGTTAACATTTTTTGGCTCTTCTTTCTGGGAAAAACCCACAAAAACACCCCAGCTCAAATATTACCAAAATAGAATTTGTACTGCTCTAGACATGTGCTCCTGCACTACTGATTACTTCCTGTTACAAGATTAATCAAATATTAATAAACTAGTAATGAATGCCAGATCTACATAACTGTCTAGTTTTCTTCTGGATTAACAGCACTTCTCATTGAATTATGTCTCGATCTGCCTGACAGCCCAAAGCTGGTTATTAGTTTCTGAGTATTCTGAAATATCAGCAAAAAGGCAATATGAAAGTAACAGTTTTTCTTATTGAAGTATGCTGCATGAAACATCTACCTGGTTTCCAGGCTCTTAAAATAAACACATTTTTTGCTGAATTTGGGCTGGAATTTGCATCAAGCTTTCAGACAGGAAACTCTACCTTGTTTCCAAAAAGT
Organism: Camarhynchus parvulus; assembly: GCF_901933205.1. NCBI lineage: Eukaryota > Metazoa > Chordata > Aves > Passeriformes > Thraupidae > Camarhynchus > Camarhynchus parvulus. The sequence goes on along the minus strand of NC_044584.1, from coordinate 15,215,157 downwards.
GCAGTCATGATACTCCAGAGCTCTTGTATGATTCTGCTAATTAGGTGGTCTGGTTCTGATTTAGTCCTGTTAGTAAAAGCATTTAATTATTAATCAGAAATATGGGAAAAAAACTTACCCAGTAGCTCTGCTTATTTTGCTAAGCTTCCCAAACTGCCCATCAGTTTGGAAAGGGAAAAGAAATTGGGCAAGACTAGAGGGGTCTGAGACCCTTTCATTGCACGTGTTGAGGTTCTCAGTGCACCAGTGTGTTGTCAGCCACATGGCAAAATGACAGGGGAAGGGGAAATTGCTACTTTGCTTGTGTGGCTAAGAAGATTTGGTAGCAATCAGAGGATTGGATGGATGAGAAAAGGCAAGGAGAAAACATCCCTGTTCCACTTGCCATGGGCAGGGCACTCTGCTCTTGAGCGAGGCATCTGCTGGTGCTGCCTGCAGACCTTGAGGGGTTTGTCACTGCTCAGAGACTCTGCAGCCCTGGGCTTTCCTGGGGAGGATCTGCTCCTTGGGCTCTCCCAGGGGATCTGCCAAACCCATCTAAAAAACCTTGAGAGCCTCTAAGTAAGGGCAGGCACAGGAAAACTGAGGAACCAAGTGATTCTACCAATGAAATGTAAATTGCAATGTATTTGGGCATGTCTGGAGACTTGGGGGGTTGGTTGTTCTCTGTTCTACAAATGTGCTTTAATTTTTTTGGAATATTTTTTTGAAATAGGAGGAGACATTCTAGGCCCCCCACAGATATTCATTGTCGCAGGTGAATTTCTGTTAGGTTTGCACTGTCTGTACTGCTTTAAAACAAAACTCATACTTTCCTTAATTATCACTCATCCTGATGTACTGCCATTATTGAAAAAGAATATTTTTATTATTATCCCCTTCTCCACCCCCCGCCCAAAAAAGAAATCCAAAATAACAAATGTCTCCAGAGCCCCCTGAGTGAAGTTCTACAAACGTAATAACATTAAAATTATACATATCCATGTGGTGGATAGAATAGTTGAGAATGTCAGGCAAAGACTGAGGACTGCCACAGTCACTTTTATTTTTAATGAAATTATGCTCATCTGCACTCTATTAGGGAGTATGTAAATTGATTCAAATTCAGACTTTTTAAAGTGCACCTAAGAGATGACCGAAAATCAATTCCAAATGCAGTAGAACTACAAGGCAATGCAGATATTTATTGTCATGAAAGCAATTTCTGGCTCCTTTGTATCCCCTAGGTATAAGTTGAGGGCTTCATTCATTTCCTGCTGGGATTTAAAGAGAACCACAAATGTTTCTGTTATTCACTGGCCCTGTAATTTAAATAGAAAAATCACTATGCCTTATCACTGCTTGGCAGTCTTTTATCTAATTATTCAGGCCAATTATTTTCTGTAACAGAGGAGGTTGAACTGATAAAAAAAAGGCAGGTCAAGTTGGAATTTCAAGAGACATTACTAAAGTTATTTATTCTAGTGGCTCTTTATGCCAACAGAGAGCCAAGTGACATAGTGGACAATTCTGAAAGCTACCACCTCATTCTAGAGAGCCAGCAGCTCACCTCAGCTCCTGTCAACAGGAGCTGGTGGGAAAGGAAATCCCAGGATGGCAAATTGAGACAAGAAAAGGCAAAGAAATTGCCTGGGGTCCAGGGAGGGAGACAGTATTTTCCCATGCATTGCACCAGTGGCTGTGTGCTCTGTAGACTGTTTTATTAATGCAGCATGATATAACTTACCACAGATGTGGGAATTTGCTTGTGTGTTCTGGATCCTCAGTCATGTTCAAGATTTTGATCTGTATGAAGGCTCTCCAATACAAGAGGCCTCTTCTTGGATAGTTTTCCAGGCAGAAGCTTCATGAGTGGTCACCCTTTACCTTTGGTAGTCTCTGGCAGCCTCTGGGAACCTTGGGGCAAACCTCATCTCCTTCTGATAAATAAACATTTTCCCCATGTCTGAAGAGGATATTCTCATAATGGACAGTGTTAAGAGTGTTGAGCAAGTCTAGAGAATTCAGCTGGCAAATGTCCCCATGCTGCTCTCTGGAGCGTGGTGAGTGACAGGGGTTACTGCTCCAGACTTAGACAAACTGGAAACTTCAGTCAGATTTAAAAAAATCCTTACTGAGTCCTTCTAAAGTGGCACAGAAAGATGTTAGCAGTTGTCATTTTTGATGTTGGAATGGGAGTTTCAGCATGTTGATTACCTTTGAAATCAGTCTTTCTGCAGTGTGATCAGACTTAGGACAACAAATACAAAAGGAGAGGAATTCTCAAGTTTATTCTGAAACCTATTGTGAGTCTGAGATGAAAAACTCATATCTAGAGCCAATTACTTCATATATATATCTCTATAGCTCTGTCTAGATATATACATCTCCATATATGTCTGTGTCAAGGCTTTCATTTATTCAAACTTCTGAGGACATGCTTAAGTCCATTTCTAATCCTAAAGCACTTGGGCTTAATTCTAAGTCTTACTATAGTGAAAAGGGACTAAAACTTGCTGAGTGCTTAAATGTGTTAAAAATTGGAGATTAAACTACTGTTCTTGAGGTCTTTTGATGGTGGAGGCCTCAGTCCGTGAGCCCCCACCCTCACAGCAGCATCCTCCCTCTGGAGCGCTGTCCAGCCTTCCCAGGGTCCAGCTGAGTTTATTTTTCCACCTGGTGCTGGAGATCCAAGTGAATGGACTGGTGTGGCATGGTCTGAGGAATAAACACCTCATAGTTAAACTTTGTTCAATTAATACTTTAATAGAAAGTTTCTTCCAATGTCTGCAGGTGAGGTAGTCGGAACCTTCCCCCTCAGAGCTGCGCTGATATTTCAGAGCCATTTAAGAATGCAGAAATCAAGAACAAGGACTGAATATTAACAGTTGTCAATTGACTGCCTTAGCACATGATTTTATTATTGAATTAAAAACACTCTGGCATGCACAACTGGCTCCACCAAATGCCAGAAGTTCTTAAGATGAATAGTAAAGACTGCCAGATAATGTAAGGAACATTAATTGGAAAAAGAAAATAATACTCTTGTTAGAACTGATACAGACTGTAATGAAATATCAAGTCCAAGACTGAAAAGATGTTTTTTTAAAAACAAATTCTTATGAGATAGTCTCTTTTAAATGAGCCTTTTAACATCAACTTCCATATACATTGACTCGACTCCTCACTTTCGTGGGTGACAGGAAGAAACAGAATATTGACATTGTTGTGGGGTAACTTATCTTGATGATGATGATGATAATGCCACCACTATCTGATAGCCAACTAAACACACAAAAACCATAAGTGATGTTGAGCACTGTCTTTATACCCACATGGAAATTCTGATAATGTGTGTTTTCTTATACATACCTGCATACCTTGAAGGTGATTAGAGGGCATTTGCTTATTCAGAGACTCGCATTAAAACCAATGGGATTTTGATTATGCAAGTAATTATACATGAAATTTTCATTAATGGAAAATGGGCTGTTATGTCTGGATTTCATTTCCATTGTGTGTGCTTTTGGTGATTTGTTGTGCATCCAGAAAGGAACTTTTTTTTCCCCAGATTTGTTAGTGGTGAGATACAGGATGGCTAATACCAAGTGCTGCTGTGTGTCTCATTTCCAGCTGGGGTTTTGGTCTGACTGAACAAGGGTTAGGTTTGTGTCTGCAGTGTCACTGTCTGAAAGGCTGTGCTAGTTTAGAGGTCAGGGCACAACCTTTTCCTGTTACTGTTAAGAATTGCAACATGTCTACAAAAGAATCCTCCTTTCATTTCTTCCATTGCAGAAGTTTCGCATTATCCATATCTTTTCTGCATTCCTGCAGAGGCACAGCCACTCCATCAGGCTGTGACTTCAGCTGTTTGGCAAAGGGCTGCTCTTTGGTAGTGAAGATGGATTCAGTCCATCTATTTTCAAAGTAAATTCTGGGTATCAAAGAACAGCTTTGCCATCTAGCAACAAGGTAGATTTATCTATCTCAATTTCTCCATTTCTCTTTCTTAAGAAGCAGTATCTGAATCTATGGCTGCTACGATTCCTCAGCTGGTTCATTCTGTGGGGTCACCTTTAGCCAGGCAAATGTATAATAAAACTACAGTATTTTAATCATTTATTTATTGGTTAACACAGAAAGATTTTCTGGGTCTTTGCTTAAGTAGCAGTATGTTTACTGGCCCTCATAAGGCACTCCCAGACTAAATATTGTCTCAGGAGGCATCCTTCATGACAAGTGTTGGTCTCCTAGGGTGAATCTTCATTATGGAACAGGTATTTATTTGTCTTTTCATGTAGGTTAACAGAAGAATGCATTGAACTCATCAGATCCACCAGCATTCTGTAAAATGAGAGAACAGCCTCTCATGTCTGATATCAGGACAAGATAGCTAAAAATGAAATTAATGAAATTTAAAAATAAAAATCAACAAGACAATTTTTACTTGAATTCAAGTCAGTGTATTCCACTGGTAATATCTTGAAAATAGAAAACTTTTCATGCTGAGGATTCAGTTCTGCAGATGCATATTCTTTCTTATCATGTTTCCCTTTTAGTTTAATAATGGTGCCTAGGAGAAGGAAAGAAGAGGGAATTTGCTGGGAATATCTCTCTTAAAAATTTTATAGTGAGTTCTGACATTAAAAGAAGTGTGATAATGCTGATTATATAGTAGTAGACTTAAAAATTTCAAGAGGCTTTGTCTGTATAAATAACAAGACATTTCCAGGAACCTGTTACGTTTGGTTAACATGACTGTATGCATAGACTGCACTGTTTGAAAGAAAATTACTAAAAAAACTAGTAAAAATATTAAAAATATCAGAGTTCTTTACATCTATAATCCTGTATTAACACTAACTGACAAAAAGATCTGTACCCAATCTATTACCAATCCAGCGCTGCTGTAAATTCAGGTAAATTTGACCAGTACATTACCCAAATAGCAAAGTGTGGATGTGTGAAAGGCTGCTGGTCCTCAGGCCTGGGCTGTGACTTCTGTCCCTCCTTGCTGTTCAGGCACCACTTTCTGCAGGAGATCTTACTGAAGTACCAACTGAGAATTTGCATGCTGACTAGCAGAGCATTCCAATAATTTACGTGATCCTCAATCCTGCTCATTGTGAGTTGCCATCTAGCTCCTGATTTAGAGGCTCTCTCTGACTGGGAGTGGGGATTGTTTGTCCCACAGTGCTGTACTTTATGGGGCAGGCACATCCAGCCAGGAGCCCTCACACCACAGCCTCTGTCAGACCTGCCCTCCACAGCAAATGTGGAGGCTCTCCTGAGGACAATCTTCAGGCTTTGTGACATTATATGATCCCCCAGGGACATGTGGGCATTTTTTATATCTCACTGTATCTCCTTATTGTCTCTGTAAAGCTGGATGCACACCAAGCTCCTCTATCCTGAATATTTATGGGATAGGCTTATAATAATGTGAGGAAGTTTCTACTGAGTTGCAATAATTGCAAGAGCCGAGTTCAAACCAGAGCGTGGTGTAGTGTCTGATTTGCTTACCTTTCTTATCTATTTCAGCACAGGGAATATAAATTTTATACTCCTAACAAATGACCAAGACTGAAAGTACATTATAGTGCTGTACTGGGTGCATTCCTATTGTTCAACAGTGTAAAATGTGCTTTTAGGAGACTTTTCTGTAAACACAGTACTTTTGTTGTTGTTTTGTTTTCTTAATTTTTTAAAGCTTTATTTTCAGAGCACCACACTTTTAAATGTGAGCAAGGTGCCTAGTGTCCTTTATTGCAGAAATAAATTTGTTCCAGTTATGTGCTGTGCCTTTCTTGTCACTGAAGACTTGATCCCTTAAAGTAGCAGTTGTTTTTTTTCTCTGTTTTAGCAGTGTCTGATATGAGGGGATGGCAGATAATTAATGACCCCAAACTAACAGAAGTCACTGTGGCCTTGGGATTTTGTGCACCCTATAAAAATCCATTGACAGCTATGGGTTTCAAATATTTGGATAGATACTTCTTGGACAGCTACACAATAGAGTTAAAGGGAGAATGTGTGTTTGGCCAGCAGAACTTTCTCCAGATTATATGTCTCAGCAGTCAATGCTGCAAGAGCTGTGTAAAGGTAATTGATAGTTTTAGACCTTACCAAAATTCATCCTGTTGGGCTTTTTATAGAAGGCTGGGGAATCCAGCTGCTCTGCACCTTGGCTAGTCCTATAACATACTGTCACTATTCTTGCCTCCAGCAAAGGCAAGTTGAAAGAAAGGTAGATCATCCATCCAGCCTGTGGAACAGAAGAGAAATTGCAATGTGAATTTTGCCTCTTCAGTAGATCTGTCTTTCTTCTGGATTTTTTTTTCCTTTCTATTCTATATTCACTGCTTTAATCCAAAGGGGAAAAACAAATCCAGTAAAGATAATGAAACAAAAGGCAAAAAGTCCTTAGGAATGGTCCCTGCTCTGTGGAATTAGAGCTAGTCAGCAATCAGGGTGGTGTGCATCCAGAAACAATGTGGAGGTGGCTTTTTACAGGGCCAGGCTATTTACAAGAAGTAAAGCCTGAAATGAGTTATGGGAGTCATTTCCTCATGTATAGAAGTGAATTTTATCACATCTCTCTCCAACTTTATGTCTTCTACTTTATCACTAGAGTTCTTGCTGGCTTATAGCCACTGCCCCATTTTAATAAAGTGAGGAGAGAAGGCCTAATCTGGAAAATGCTTTAAGCCCATATTTAATTTTAAGGCTGCTGAAGAGTTGATGGCATTGGTGGAGATGTTCATGTTCACATAAAATGTACCATGCATGTGTTTAAAGGCTTAATTGGACTTTTCCCAAAGGGGGTTGCTGAAGTCCTGTGTGAGTGCTTCAAGTCACACTTCTGAACATAAATGAAAGTTTCTCAGGGGGTTCAGAAACCTTGGGTAAAATACAGCATGATTCTCATTTGTCACTTGAATTTGACAATGTGTCCTAGAAAGGAGGTGGTACTGCACAAGAGAACTCTGTTGCATGTTTTGCTGCAACAATTGGGCCATTTTGCTAAAGGTGGTGGAAGAAAAACATGATCTGTTGGACACTTCAGGAGATGGATGGAAACTCTGAACGAGGTGTGCATTTTGAAGCAAAAAAAAATTTCTTGAATATCAGAATGAGGAAAATTGTCTCTTCTACTTTTCTAGTTTGATAAATCAGCATTTGGGAGTGTAAGCTGTGCTTTCTTTGGTATTAACAATAGCACATCTCCGTGTATACAAAAGAACAAGCTGAATATTTCTTAGCAGCTTCTAGGATGTTTTTGTTTGGTCCTTTTTGCCTTGCTGCTTGCACCATGGTTCAGAGGGACTGTGAGAAAATCACAGAGTAAACCTGCTTTTTTATATGCTCCATCTTTGTATTTTGAAGGCCAAATAATTTCTCATCCTGTTTTGCAGTAGTGTTTTTGCATGAGTGATACTTGGATTTATCTTTCTGTTGGACTCATTTGTGAATTCATTGTAATAAAGCATAATACAGTTTTGATGGTTTTGGAAGCAGAAAACCTGGCTGCTGAAATATCAGAAATACTCAGTTGATCCAGTTGTCCCGTGCTCTGCCCCCTCATAATCTGCCAGAAATAATGTGGATTTCCATTTTGCTTATGGAAGGTACTGAGCTCAAATTTTCTATAAGTGACATGAAAACATTCTAGAAATGAAACAAATACAGTGTGGCTGTGTAGTGTAACCCCATCTGATGCAATTAGTTTGAATTAAACTGTGATTCAATCTAGTTAATATTATAGATTATGCCTTTTGAAATAGCATAGATTTGTAACTGCTGTCCTATTCTTAACACAGATAAGTGAATTGCTCTATAAAATACCATGTAGACTTTTAATTCTTTATTGATACTGCTAGAACTCTGAATTCCTTTTAGAATATATGCTGCAGTGTTGTAAAATGTGATCCTTCCACACACTGTATTGAATTTCATGGCAATTTAAATCCTCTGAGGATATTGCTGAAATAATTTGATGTAGATATTTTTTCCAGCATAAACTGTCAGATTGATCTTTGTTATCTTAAAGTCTAAATAATCATTTGTAAATGGTTTAAAGTGATTTGTGAGTACTAATAGTCAAAAATCGAGGACTTAAATGAATACATTTCTTGCTCCTCTTCTTTTCCTCTGAATTGACTTTTTCCAGGAATGTGAGCCATCATCAGTTCTTTAAAGGAAATCCCAGAGAAAATTATGTTTGAATGTTCACACAGAAACATTAATTCTATTAATAAAGGGAGGCAGTTTTTTGAGGGAAAATTCCGATGGATATGGTGATGGCAAACATTTAAATTTGGCTCAGTGCTAGTTTGTGCATCTGTACAATATTGAAATCTGAGTCATTTGGAAAGCTAAACACTTTACTCTTTACATCTAGTGCCTTTATATGTTGCAGCAGCTTTCCCAGGCACTTTCTCCCCAATGTTTGGAAATATTGAGGCTGTATGAAGAGCAGGGGCTGGGATCAGTGTCCCGGTTTCCTCAAGGACTGCTGCTCACCATCCAAAGCAGGAATGGATTCAGAGTGGTTGGAGTTGGTGTCTGTGGGTTGGGCTTGGCTGGTTGCAAGTTTGAGACAAACATGTGGCAGCTGGAGTCCTTGAGACCTTGGTGAGAGGGAATGAGCTTCAAAAAGTGGCTTTAACCATCACAGCAGTGCCACAGGACACACACAGCAATTCTGAGTCTGCAAGCGTGTGAGAAATGGCTGCAGGTGGAACCAGCTCTTAGTGCAGGCAAGACCAGCTTCTGACACTGTGTCAGAGTCCTTCTCTGTACTTTCTTTAGGGAAAAGATAATCAAAGCAGCCCTGAGAGCAAAATCCCAAACAGGGGACCTTTGCAATTGCCTCTTTTCCATGGAGCTGCCCAGCAGGTGTGTGCCCCCTCTCCCCAGCCCCAGAGCACAGTGAAGCCCTGGTGTTGGCTGGCTGGGGCAGCCACTGCTGACAGATGCACCAGGAGCAGCAGGTACAGGTCATGTTCTACCTGAGAAAAATTACATCAGGCCCCATGGACATTAAAGGCCAATTTAGTCCCTCGAGCTTTCTGAAGAAAGCAGGTATTTGACTTAAAAATGGTTTTCTCTGCTGTTGTGAAAGATTTATATATTTATTTTTTAAATTTATTTAAACATTACTTTATCCTCAAGAGTCTTTGGTGGAAGGTGGGAGATTTAGAAGGTCACATGAGAGAAAATATATGGCAAAATCACTGGGCCTTTAGAGAGTTAAATGAACACGGCCAGGGAAGGACCCGTGGACTCTTGGAACAGAGGTGAATCTCACCTGTTCTCAGGAGAGACTGATTTCTCTAAAAGCTGCACTCCTATCACTGAAGATTGGGAGTTTTCTACATGGGAAAGTTCCTCCTGTATATTTGAGAAGCTGAAGAGCAATATGTTTTCAGACAAACCATAAAGATCAGTGTTTCTCCTTCCCTCTAAATCTTCCAAAGATCCCAGTTTGATCCCAGCATGATTTTGAAAGCTTTGATCTTTTAAAGTTTCATTTAGTCCAATGACAACACGGTTCTCCAAGGCAATTCACCTTTCCCTGACTTGTTTGAAAGAAGAAGAAGGGTGAAAAAGAAAGGCAAAAAGCACTTTGTAAGTGAGGAACAAAACCTTCATTAGAGAGAAAGCTTCTGAAAATCTCCTCTCCAGCAAAATAACCCTTTGCAATCCCATTAGCCTGCCATCAAAAAATTGTTCTCTGTGGTGGTTATACTCTCTACACACCCTTCTTAATCCATTTTGAGATACTAAAAAAAATCCAAATAAATAGTTTATTTACTGTTTCAGTTCAAAGCTAATACATTTAAAAAGTGTAAAATTGTTTCACAGTTGTGTAGGACAACCTTTGCTAAACTCAAATGGAAATAAATAACAGTTCATTGTACCCCAGCTGAATCTTTTTTTGTCAAACACTCAGATGCAGCCCTGTGTTAAAAATCTCATTATATCTCTTATCACATGGCTGCACGTTCAGTTTAAGTTGCAACAAGAATTGGCTGCAGTAGCCATGCCTGCTGTAAGATATGACCTTAATAATGAATGTTGCTTTGGAACCTAATTCTCTTTCTGTTTTCCATCCCTGTATGAGAAAGGGAAGGTGCTGGTAGGAGTCCACAAATATGCCTTTGCTCCTGGGTTCTTTGGTTGGTTGGGGGAGCACTGGGCTGTGTGATTGCAAGCATGGGCTCTTTCATGGTCATTTGCCAATTGTCAAGGAGCACAGAGAGAAAATAGGACCTATGTTCTAATGGATGGAATTAAACAGAATAAGAGCAGCATGGCTGGAATGCTGCTAATGTATTTCTTTTGTGTCATTCTGGTGGGTACTGGGCATTGGAACAGAGACCCTTTGCCCACCTACCCCAGCAGAAGTTTTTGCTGGACCAAGGCTTAGAAAGAGCTAAGAAACCATAATGTACTTAACAGATTGTGTAATTCTGTTCCCTGGAGGGGGAAGAGAGTTTCTCAACACAGTTTGTGATAAGCTTGTTCCCTAGAGCATGAAACATTAATCTACATTACTAAAGCCTCTTAGCTGAATATTAGTTAGTGGCCTGTGAACCCACTGAGGTTCAGAGCAGGGTGAGTTGTTAGCAGGTGACTGGGGCTCAGTTTAGTCCCCAAGATCTGTCTGTTTGTGCATTAATGTTGTTAAAAATGACAGCTGAACATGTTTACTTAATTGTCAGTAAGCTGTTCCCTTTAGTTTTCGTTTTGTCACATTTCTCATTCTTTTCATTGTCAATTTGATGCGACAGAAAAACAAACAACATCTCACCTTGCCACTGCCTTGGCAATGTACTGTGGTGTTTCATCCCACAGTCATTCTGGCAAGTGTATAGAAAGGATTATATAGCACAAAAATGTATGCTTTTGGAAGGAGAAAATTGAGGGTGGGATAGGAATCTTTGGGCACTCAGCATGCTGGTGTCTCCCGTGGGGTTTAAATAAAATCCCATTTGTCTGCACCACATATATTGCACTAAGCTTTTGAGGTTTGCAGTGTACACTGGAATAAATGAGTAACAAACTGTTTTGCCTCTCAGAGTTCTTGGGCTGAGTTTTTTGTCCCTCTCCGTCTAACTCTGAAAAACCAAACACTGTAGCAAAAGACAAATTAGAATCAAAGAAAATGGTGTGATGTGCTCTCCATTTGCAGGGTGTACATGATGAGCTCAAGCTTACACCTGCACGTGAGATGCACAGGAATTTTCCCTCCCTCAGAGCAGCTGGACCTGCTGGAAAAAACCTGCAGGTTTTTTCCATTCTTTTACAGAAAAAGTGTGCAATAGGACATGATCTGCAAGTTTTGCCTAACAAATCCACTGCTCTTACAGGAACCTAAAACCCTGGGGGCAGATTTGTTCCTACCTCCACCCTTTGATATTTTATCATTTCTATGCAATTTTAACTATTCTGGCGCTATTTCTTGAATATTGCATACTGCATTGAGGATTTAGTTCAGTGTTCTCAAGCAATACTTAATAACCATTTAATATTAATATTCTTCATCAAAGTCACAATTTTATTTTAAACAATTCTTTTTCTCATTATGTCTTAACCATTGATCCTGTGTTATCATGGATCTGTACTTGATATGGTAGCTGGGAAAGTTTTTATTTTCTAATAATGAAAACTGAGGTTCTCATGTTATCACTAGCATCTGAAAATGATAGTTTTAGACAGCAACAAGAGTAATGAGACTTTCAGTTTGGTCACAAGAGATGGCAAAACTATTTGTTGTAGCACTTTCAATTTTTTGCCAAGGTAAGAAATAGAAAAAATATTCTGATGTGTTTTGACTGTCTGCTCTGCTCCCAAAAGGATTAGAAAAACCTCTTTCATATTAACTTAGAAGGAAAGGTTGGGGATGTTGTTTCACTGATACATTTCATACATTTCAGTACCCCAGGTCTAAATAATTTGGAACTTCAGGGATACATAAAAACAGCCCAGGATCAGTGATGGCATCTAAGACAAATGGATTCATACCTTTTTTTTTTATGCTATGTCTTGTCAAATTGGTAATGCATTTACATTAGCTGATTCTACAAGATATACAGCTCTGTGTGCCCACATATCTAACATAAAAATCAAATCCTTTATCTTTTCCCATCATTTGCTTGGTGTGTCTCTCTTGGTCTTGCTTCTTTTCTTTTTTTATGGAATTATGATAACTTACTGCTTTATATAATTGCAGAATGCAAGAAAGGATTCCACATAATTGAGATTATAATTAATTTTGTGGCCCTAACTTTTTAATTGTGCCAATAATATCAAAGAGAAGGGAGAAATTTACAATCAAATGATAACAGTAAGTTTGACAAACTGTTAAGAAACCTCTAGTCTAATTATTACTAGTCAAGAAGAGATCTTGACAGATCTATTTGTGGGCTTTTGTCTGGTACCCTGAAAAAGGCTGATTGGAGGAGGAATTTTAACAGAATTTGTGTATTTTCACATCATTAAAAATATAAACATGCCATCCTCCAACTGTTATATTATAGAGTAAGGCGTAAGGCACTACAGATGTATCCAAATCCAAACCAGAGCTGGTTTTTCCAGAGTCCCAAGGAGGCAGGTAAAGAGAACAGCAGAGGAACAAAGGCAGTGGAGGTGCTGAGAAGCAGAGATCCAGTGGGGCTGGGAAGGGCTGGCAGGGCCATGTGCCAGCTGTCAGGGGAGCTGTGCACTCAGAGCTGCTGGAACAGCTCCTGCTGCTGGCCTGGGGCTCAGGCTGTGCTCGGGGACCAGACCAGAGCGAGACTTCTGGGGACAATAAATCTCAGGTGCACACTGAGAGCAGGGAACAGGAGATGCTGCTGCAGAGGAGCAAGAGTGCAGGCAGGCCAGCCTGTGAAACAATTAACTTCAGGCTCTGGGAAGTCCCATGGCTGTTGTCTCATGCTAGAGGGAGATTTGGTGTTTGAGGAGGAATCAGAGTCATAGAGGCAGAGAGGAGCTGGCAGGTGGCTGCCTGTGTGATCCCTCACTGAGAGCACTGCAGGGCTGGCTGCAGGTCACAGCCCAGCCAGGTGAAGGTTCAGAGAACCCCTGTAGAAAGAAAGGGGCTTCAGGGATGTTTTGAGTAGTCAAGTATGAGTTACTCCTAGAAATAACCACTGTACAATCTTAGCCTTGGGTGTCATGTAACTGCATAACTGCAGGTGAAGAAAAGCCACAAAGCATAACTGGTTTGACTCTCTGTGTTAAAGGATTGGGCTTGTCCTCCTGAATATGTGATCTTTGTCACAATTAGGGTTCTGAAAAGGTCCAGTGCATACCCCAGAGGAGTAGCAGAGCTAGTGTCTGTGTAGGGTTTTCTGTCTGGCATTGCCAGTAGGTTTGGCTTCAGAGAGAGAGAAAAGGGAACCTTGGGGAGAAGCTGACCTTGCCAAGGTTCCCTGAGAGCTGCTGTTGTGTTCTCTGCGCAGCCCTGGGGATATTGTCCTGGGAAGTCTGACCCTCTCAGAAACTCAGACGCCTCTCACAGTCTCTGGATGTCGTGTCACCTGCAGCAGGTGCTGTCACACACCTGAGAGGGTGGGACAGACCAGTTCCTGCAGCAGCACAGCCCTGGGTGACTGATGTGCCTCCCCATGGCCCTCAGGCTGCTGAGCCCTCCCCAGTGCCAGTGTGCCAGTGCTGCTGCCCTGGTAATTGCTGAGATAAATGCAGTCCACTTCTGCAATCTACTTCTGTTATTGATGTTTATGGGATCTTTGTGAAATGTCACCTGTTTGGGCTTTTTCAGCGTTCATATTGATGGTATGTTTTTTTTTTCTGGTTTGACAATTTTTCTTGCTAATCTCTTTTTAATTAAAAAACAAAACAAAGCAAAATGGTTTTCTGCACATGCCTCCAAGCATGGAACTGAGTGTCATATGTCTCTGCACCTGTCAGGGCTATACAATAGGTGACAAAGAACCAAAATGTGACACAATCATTACTGAGCTTGGGAATGTAAAAGGAATGGGATCTGTTCCCCTGCTTAATAGCTCTTTGTGACATATAGGCATCTTAATGATGTTTTATTTTGGATTGAGAACATTTTCAGCATGAATTTTTGTTAACACTGGCATGAAGCATTGGGATTTTGAGGATAAATGATGTGTCTTGAGTTAAACCATTCATGACATATTGTTAATAGATAACCATGGGAAAAAAAATACTGGAATTTACAATTCTGGGGAAAGAAAGTGGAACAACCGCTGCAAGCACATGATTAAAAAACACTACCTGCTTTTTTCACTGTTCAGAAATGTGAAGAGGGCTAAGCTCTGCTTTTGTATTAATTCATGGCAAATCATTTGCCCGGTTCTGACACTAACAAGAGCCAATTTCATATTTGCAGGCCCCCAAACCTCCCGTAGTAGCTGAGAGCATTTCAGCACGATGGCTGATCAGGCCTGCACTCTGACACATCCTGCCCTGATCATTTATCACAGTCAGAGATGATTTATTTACTTCCGACCCTTCCTGAGTCGGCAGCCTGCCTCCAGGATAATGTGGCTACCGAGTTTAGTTGGGGTGCAAATTAATAGATTCATTTCACTTTGTGCTCACAGATTGTGCTTGCTTGGGTTTCATTTTAATTAAAGATACAGTGGGAATCACTACTGAACCTCAGAATGCTGATTTTGCCCAAATTACCTTTGGGTGTAACTCTGGAAGAATTTGGATTTCTGCACCACTGGAGAATTTGGTGCTCCCTTTCGTGTTCTTTTACTACTCTGTTTTATGGAACCATTGCAACTGTTTGCCTCATTATAGTACAGAAGAAGTTTTGTCCCATGCGTCCTTTTGTGCAAGTCAGTCTGGTGGTATTTGAGATGAAAATGAACAGAGGAGCTAAGGCAGGGTTTTTGCCCCTCTAAAGTGGAGATAGCTTTACCAACCCAGTAATGTTCCCATGATAAATTCCAGCATAAGGGTGCACACTGGAAGCAGGGATTGCAAAACCTACTCCAAGGCACACGTTTTTCCTCCAGGGCTTCTGTACTCTGAGGCTCCAAATTGCAGATGAGAATTAAAGGTCTTTTCTCAACTGCTCTATGATTCTCTGTCAATGCTGGCCTTTTTTTTTATTTTTCCCACCATGGAAGACTACTAACAAAGCATGGTTCAGCTGCCTAAAGGTATCTAATTTTGTTGTTAAAAATTTTAGAAATATATCAGCTAATTCTGGGGAGATATGTTTTCTACCTGCTTTTTTATCAGACAAGAATATGTTAGCATTTAAAGCTGATCAGAATTTGAAGGTACCACGAGGCTGCTTTGCTTTAGCTCACACCTTATATGTGTGCATATTCCTGTAGGTATCTGTCATAAAATCCTTATGGGGTTATAAAGATTTCCATTCTGCTGAGACTCCAGGCAAAGCATCACAGGAAGGAGCTTCACTGGAACCCATTCCTGTGAAGTAAAAGCTCTGCCAGTCCGGCATTAACATAACAGTATCAAAATAGATGACAAGTCTCTGGATCTTTGGCACACAGACTATGCTTTACCTGTAATAGGGATGAGTTTAGCTCATCTTTCCTAAAATGGGTGCAGCAGTAACACAGATCAGTAAATGTTGCAGTCAGTGCTGCAAATGGGAGAATTATAGATCGCCTGCATGTATGTGCTGTAACCTTTCAGAGTGAAAAAGCAAATTTATTTATATATCTTTCATAATTCTCTCCGTTTGCCCGATCACTGCCCTTGCTGTGCTGTGTTATAGCTTCTTATTAGCCTTCCCCTTTGTAATGGAATATTTTATGTTGGATACTCAAGTATCTATAAAGCCACTAGTAAAAAAGTCTGCATTTACAACGTAACACAAAGAGGGCTGCTGGGATGTCTGTAATGCCCCTGTATTGGTATTGGGCATGGATTTAGTAGCAGAGAGATGCAACCAAGGTGTTCCAGCAAAGAGATTTATTCCAGCTGGAGAGCAGAATGTTTGGGCCAGGCTCTAGGCAGCCTTCCCCAATGACCTCCATACTAGATTTCTGAAGGCCAGGGAGCTCTGCAAATAAATGGGGTGAAAATTTCACATGTAGAGGGAGGTAGGCTCATTAAATATTTATTTGGCTTTCAGCATTTTTCTTTTCCTTCTGTAGAACTGTCTTGTCTTTCATGACTGCAGACTGAGGGTATCAGACTCTTGGACACGGCTCTTGTAACAATCCATTCATTTGCTCGTGGCAGCTCATGAGCCCTTCCATAATTTGCTGCTTTGGGGTATTTTTTTCCCCCATATGCCTGCCTGAAATATTGTGCTGAACTACAATCTCTTGTTTGATTAAGCATAGTTCAAATTTACCTGCAGGCTTGGGAGGTTTTGTATGACTTTTCCAAGTTCAAAATATGTGATTCTGTCTCGCTGCTACAGCTGTGGCAACATGGGCATGAAAATCAACACACTGTTTTTTCTAAACTGATCTACTGTCTGTATGATTATCTTCAGTAGCATTAATTTGGGTTAATTATGCATCCTTATGTGAACTGATGTGTCTAGCTTCATCAGCTGTCCCTCACCATCTTTCCCTCGAGTTTTGGTCAAGAGCATAATAACTGAAGATTGGATTAAAGAATCTCCATAAGTAGTCTGAAGTGAAAAAAATGACCTCAGAGTAGCTTTTGACTATTTGCTTTTTTAGTATTAATTGTTGAAAATCCTATTTAGTAGCCAAAGCTTCTAGATCATGTTCTTTAATTGTGGTATCTGTCTTTCTTTTTAAGATCAGCAATTCCATTCACACTTTTAGCTAACTCTTTGCTATCCTAAAACACATCTGAGTTATTCAGAGCCTTTCCTGACCAAAAATATCATGGTGTCATAATTTTGCTTTATTGGTTCGGTGCTGGAAAAGCCAAATGAAGTTGAATGCTACAGATTCATTTTTTGAAAACTAAAATACTGAGCTTCTGACAGTTATAAAAATGTTGAATTTGGAAAGACATGCTCTTATTGAAGTCTAAGCAATTACAATAAATTATCACTTGGATAAGTTTAAAATGCTGAAGAACTTGCAAGAAAATTTGTTCCCATTAAATCATGGCGTAGAAAACAATTTCACCTATATCAGTATTTATTGTGAAATTACTTCTGTTAACAGGGAAAAGGAGGAAGGAAAAAATCCCTACAAAATCACTGCTAGCTAACACATTTCAGAAAAGCAAATTTTAAGAGTTAATATAGTCCCAAAGAGACTGAGTTACAACTATGTTCAGTGTTGGGCCTCTCAGCACATTAGTGGAGAGAGTTTGGGAACCAGAGCAATAAAGGGGGTGTGGAAAAATGTGAAATAATTGACACCCTGAAACTTTAACATTCCAGACCTTTGCTAGAGCACCCAGCTGATCCAAGTGGGTCTCTGATGGCAAAGGGTTCCCAGGGCAGTTCAGGGCCCTGGTTTGTGTCTCCACTGAGCAGAAGGGTGAGTCCTCCTGTCCCAGTGGCACTCAGGCACTTGGCTCAGGTCTCTGCCTTAATCCTGGTCGTTTTTACTCAGCCATTACTTCTGCAGTAATCAAGCTCTGTGGAATTGGTAATTATTTATCATTTGAGACTTTTTCCCCTCTAGGCTCTGTCTGTTTGATTTATGTACCTGGCACCTTCTCTAACAGCTGCCACCCTGGTATGTATTTATTTATCACCAAAGAGGGAAGAAAGTGGACTAAGTTCAAAGCCTTTAAGCAAACTGAGCATTTCCTCCTAGAAGAAACTTACATAGCGTTAAAGTGTGGAAATGTAGCTAGGCAAGCTTGGGAAAATGAGAAATGCAGAAGTCCTTACCCTTCTGACCAGGAAAAGCAATGTTTCAGTTACTAGACCTAATTTTAAAATAGGAAGATAATTCTTATTTAGTGGATAGGTCTAAACTAGGCTAGCTTGATGCTGAAGTTTTTAAGGGAAGATTCATGTAGGGAATTTTAAATTGTAAATCATTTGAAATATGATAATGATCATCAAAAATAATCTCTCACACTTGGACAGTATCTAGCAAGCTAATCCTTAATCACTTTATACCATTATATATTCAAGGATGAGTTGAAATCTGTTTGTGACTGCACTTTTAACCACAAAGTAGAGATAAACTTTTGTTTTTAGTGTTGTGAGAAACCTCTTGGGTTCACAGTACTAAAAAGCTTCTAAGCTGAAATATTGAGGGGTGGCCCACATCATAAACAGGATTGATTTCACTGAGATAGCAGTTGGATGCTGCCCCCTGTTCTCTGTGACGAGGAAAATAGATTCCTCTCTAGAGAGGTGATGGTTCCTCCTCAAAAAAGCATTTTGGAACTCATAACACCCAGACAAAATCCTTTTCCTTAGTGTTGCCCCTGGGTGCTTCACCCCCATGGCCAGGGCAGCTTGGATGGCTTTTCCTCTCAGCCCTGTTGCTCCTTTGCTGTGCTGGTGTTGGTTGTCTCAGCCCTCCCAGGATGCAGCATCACTTGTCAGCTGCTTTGGGGAGCAGGGCAGATGTGCACAGGGGGCCCTTCATCTTTAAATCGAACTCCATTTCTCATCTGCTTAGAAAAAAATTGTTGATTATCATACATATTAATTCTGAGGTGTTTCTGAGGGTGGCCTATATTTTTTTTTATCTTTTATTATTTTGTATAATTTTATGTACATCATTAGAAGGGGAGACCTTGATAGACTATAATTTTGAAAGCTTTTCTCCTTCCTTTCCTGTTTAATGGTCCCTCTTCAGCAAAATCTTTAAATACTCATTTAACCTGCATAAGTCCATCCTGTTGGAAATTCACTTAACAAGCACATTGGGTAAAATTTTGACCCTGCTAAAACCTGATGGTTCTGCCTTTGTTTGCTGAACTTCCTATCTACATTTGTTTTAATGGAATGTGAGTTGATGTGTAGGTGAAAGAGAGAAAAATAAGATTTAAAAATAAATACTACATGGAGTTACTTAAAATGTGTAGTACAAAGGCAGTGGTGTGGCAGCAGTGATCCTCTGTGGTTACAGTGAGGAAGGAGATATAACTGCACTTTGGTTAAAAATTATCTCTGTGATCTTTATGATATTTAAAGAAATGTGAGAACACCTGCATAACCCAGGGAAAAAAAAAAAAAAAAGTAGTTTGTTGGGGGTTTTTAATTTCAAGTTTTCTTAGAAGCTAGCCTGGCATTTAATCCTCATTGCAAATCATCTGGTAAAACAATGAAGAAGACTATTCAAATGAAAAATTTCACTAACTTTTCCTCAATGACAAAGCTGTTGTCAAACTTAGGATGTGTTACCTCCCTCTCACATGGAAGGTTTTCCCTGAAAATGTTTTGAGAGCTCAGCATTTACTTATATCATCAGAGACCTCAAGTCAAAATCTTGTCTTTTTTTAATCAATACAATGAAGCAAAGACAACTGGAATGTTAAAGATGGGTTTCTTTTATCCATTAAATGAGGTTTATAAGCTTTGTTTTCTCTTCTTTCTACCCTGCTAGCCCTTAACTCTTTTATCACATTAATGCCAGTGGCTCAATATTGTGAATTCTGTGTCCTGCAGCTCAAGCTACTTAACCCAATTAACAGAATGCACTTCCCTAATGCTGTTTGGGCCCGGGTGACCGATGAGTTGAGTGACCCTGTTTGGACATCCTTAATATTCTTCAGAGTCTAAAACTCTGCTTCACTCCCAGTTCTGCCTGTGGGAGAGACTATTGTCTGCACTTCATGAAAGGAGAAGTTTTTGCCACCCCATCCCTCATAAAAAGAGGGGGGAAATACCAGGCAGATAAAAAGAATTAAGGATCAAAACACTGATATAAAAGAGAGCAGTTTGGGTTATCTGTTTGGGCTTTTTTTAATGTGTTGATGGGGACAAATTTAATTGACTTGTGGCCTGATCTCTGGAGTTTGATTTGGGTGTGGAGCCCAGGTTCAACATCCTGGAGATCTGAAGGGTATCTCCTCCTGTGTCAGAAATGTTCCTCTGTCATCACCTTACTTGTGTTTTGCAGTAAGGTTTTAAGATGCATTTCAGTGGAATTAATTTGTTCCTTTAAGATATCCTTTCGATACAGTAGCAAAAATACAAAGAGGCACTGCTGCTTGGACTGTCCTTCCTTCCCAGTGCTCAGAGTAGTAGGTTAGGATTTAAAAAAAAAAATCTGCAAATCAGAATGTTGTTAAAATTTAGTTTACTTTTGTTCATCTGATACTGTTGCTAAGACTGTTATTTCCAGTGATCAAAAAGACTGAATGTTTCAATCTCAGAATTCGTCTAGGAATAAAGTTTCTTATAATTAAAAAAAAAACCAAAAGAAAAAAAAAAAAAAACAACAAAAAAAACCACAACAACCAAACCTGTGTTTTTGCCTCAAGATAAAATTTCTCTATCCCTATGAGATTATATTATTAAATAGATTATATAGATTTTTTTTTTGTTGTGAAGCTTTTAGTTACTTACAGTGGTCAGTCTTTAATAATATGTGTTCACATAAAAGTGTTGTGCAAAACTTACCTGATGATGATAAGGAACCCCTGGCTACAGAAGAAGTGTTATTGTTTGTGTGAACACAGTGCTGCAAAATTGATAGACAAATATACAGATTAATCTGTGTTGAAAGTAGCTGCTATAAGTATTACTTTTATTTGCAGAAAGAAAAGAAATAGAGGAATTAACTGATCTCAGAATACACTTAGAACTTGGGCACTTTCATGTTTTCACTCTGTGATGAATTCTCTGGATGATGCAGCAGTACTTTCTGGTAATAAATTCCTATTAAACTGTCAGAATATTCAACCATTCAGTCTTCATCTCCTGATTTTGTGAGTCACGTTGCAATAGCATATCTGAAGAAAGGCAAACATTTCTCATGTTAATTAGGAGACTGGGAATTCTTTGTTATTTGCTGCTTGCACCATCAAAGGTGGTTGCAGTTTTCAAAGAACTGGTGTGTTTGCTCATGTTGTGATTTCTGCAGAGAAACTCACCAAATGTATTCCATCAGTTCAGCTTCCTGCAGAACAGAAAGAAAAGGAAAAAGCTTTTATTCTTATTTATGGCACTAATCTGGAACAGACATCTCTGTGAACACTGCTTCCTCCTTTTGCTAAACAAAACATGTACTTTACTGTACAAAGCAGGGCTCAGTGACCACTGGGGACTGAGAGAGCTCCTGAGGTGCTGCAGGGAAGAGCCTGGGGAATGAATCAGGGAGCAGGGAGAGCTGTTCTCTTCCCTATGGAGCTGTGTGTGCAGGGTGTCTGTGCTGACCCTCCTGAGACAAGGCTTGGAGAGGTTCGCTCTGCTCCTTCTCCCTCTCCTGGCAAAGTAGCCCATACTGCTGAGCTTCAGAAACTGAGAAATCATGAGTTAAAGTACACAGCATTTTAAAAAACAGTATTTGTTTGCCTCTGCTTTTTAACATGCACTTCATGGCCCTTCCTTCCCTATTTGTTTTCCAAAGTAGCACCAGAAGCTGGTAGAGATTTTCCTGCTCATAACTGATGAACAGCTTGTAGATCCCTCAGTTCGGAACCCCAAAGAACCCGTGTTTCTTTTGTTAGTACCTTGTCAGTACATGTGCCTAGATATTTCTTTTTTTCCATGTTACTTTTCCTTCCAGTCAGCTGAATATGTAGCAGGAATTTGGCAAGCTCGCCTTCAGAAGTTGAGGCCATGAGTTAAGGACAAAACTTATTGATAATGCCATCATGTAGGTTTGGAATTAAATGTGTTTCAGCTACAACTACTGCACAACTGCGTACCAAGCCAACCTTGCAAGGTAGTAAATCATGGCTTAGGAGCTTTTACAAACTCATATTTATGTTACAGCAAAGAAGTTTACCTTGGGAACAGTATATTTAAACTGTTCTCTGAAAAATTGCTATAATGGATTTTCATATGGTAAAATGTATGCTCCACAGATAGCATCTTGTTTGTGTCAGATAGTGCTGTGTAAATAATTGTAGGCAACATTTTTAAAGTAAAACATAAATACCTGATAGTGAAGAAGTCAGTAACAATTTGTGTGTTTTGATCAAGAGATTTGTCACAGCTGTTTTCAGGCAGAAAATACTACATGGCAATTAAGATTAAGAGTTGGGCAAACTCTTAAAATAATGTTCAGAGCTCTCAGAAAAGGTATTTTTTGATGTCTGAGTAGCAAGGACATTTGGAACAGTTTGGGAATATCTTAGGGATTTAAAGTAAAGTTTGTAGAGTGGTGTTGGCAGCAGCTGAGGCAGTGCTGATGTGGCAGTTCTGTGTCTACAGGCTTTGCATCCTGACTGTATGGGATCACTGGGACTGCTCTTTCTCCAGGGTATTTTTCCCATAGCAACAGCAGAGCCATTGAGTAACAACTCAGACATGCTCACCCTGGAGTCTGCTGTGAATGAACTTGCCCAGAATTAAACTGGGATATATCCTCACTAATCAGAATTATGAACAGTGAGTTTATGAGATGCACCGAGCTGGCACCAGTCTGTAAATGTCCCCTTACTTCTTTTACCTTTTTGTGCACCAGAAGCAGCTAAAAGTGCTACAAATACACCAGAAGAACATAAGAGATGTTTCAAAGATCCAATTTTACAAAAGTGGATGCAATTTGTAGACTTGGATGTAAAAAACAAAACAAACAGAGCCAATCTGTGCCAAAATCCTCAACTGAGAAAGCCTTAGGGATGTCAGATGATTTTTTATTTGGGTCAATTTTTCTCTCTTGGTACAATTTGCACCTTAATTCTTTCATTCATAGCTATTGGCTATTCTGAAATCAAGATCTTATTCACTTTAAGTCTCTCTATATGAAAAATCAAATGTGCAGGAGCTATTTTAAGTAGCTACCATTTTGACCTCAGACTGTTTATGGACTTCATTAGACATAAGGAGACAAGGAATAAGGATTCAGCATTTGTATGATTTTTTAAATTACTTTTTTCTGTCTTAAAGAGCACTTACTATATCCGTTCTCTTTGTTCCTTCCCTTTCTCACTTAATGCAACCTCCTTGTCTGCCCAAGGTGTTATTTTCAGTCATGAAAGGGAAGCCTGGGTACCATGTAGAATGTTTGCATTTACAACAGGACTGACTGACCTTTACATAAGGTTCAGCAGATGCTCTGGCTTGATAGTTCCCATTCCTCACTCTGAAATAAGTATAGCTATTTCCAAAGAATACCAATTCATAGTCGGACAATGATCTAAATCCATCTGAAATTGCTGTATTTTAATACTTAGAGGGTTTCTATAATGGGAGAGAGGGAGGCAGAAATCCTTGTTTAGAGTTCAAGGATAGAAAAGGTATGTCTGAAAGCTCTCTCAGTATATCACATTTATTGTGTTCTTATGCTTTGTTGCAAATGTCACAGCTCTACACTTGCATGGAAAGTGAATCTTAGCTAATAAAAGGCTTCACCTTTCTTTTCTTTCGCTGTACGGTACTTTGTAATAAATATCCAATACAACAGCACTTGTTATTTCCAAGTATATCTGATACACAGAGATGGGGTTTCCTCATAGGGGAAAATCTGTGTTCTGCATGATGCTGTTCAGCATTTGGAATGAACTCTCACAACTATTTTTCTTATGCTAATGTGCCTTGCTTGCAGTTTTGATAATTTAAATTTAGCTGAATTATTTTTTTTCTTTAATTCATTTGACATTTGCTATAACTTAGCATTGATCAAGAGGAAGTTGTGTAACTGGTTTCCCAGGTACTATCTAATGATTTGGAAAGCTTAAATATAATTAATTTAGTCACTGAAATGGATTGTTGGCTGGATTCATGCAGTATATCTGTGTATGAATTGCTGCTATAAGTTGCATTCCGTGAAATGAAATTCTTTTAAAGGAGTAAATTGTGTTTCCCATCACTTCCCTGAACATGGAGAATATAGTACAAAACCAAAGAGCAGAATAAAAAATTAGTACTATTCCTCTTTATCTTTTTTTCTGAGTGTTTTTCTTGTCTAAAAATGAGCTTGTGTATCTCTGTGAAGTGAAAACACCTAAAAATTCTGAACCAAGCAAGCTAAAGATATATAAATAAGGCATAAAATTATATGAAATTCTGTATCCTCCATGTCAGGATCATGGGACAGTGAACAAACAGTGTAGAGTCTTTGAGATGGCTTTGTACCAAGGAATTGTTTAAATGGAAAATTACAAAAAAGTGCTGACTTCCCTGATGAGCTGTCAATAGGAGATTTAGGGCTCCCCATGTGCCATCAGCATGCAATAATTGATTAGAGCGTTACTATCCTGGAGTGTGCTAAAATAAAGGTTAGAGAAATCCTGAGGATATCAACTACCTTTATCAAACTGCACAATTAAGGGTACAGTACATAATCTGGGAACAGAAACCATCATTCAGGAATAAGTGATCCGCTTCACTTGGAATGAGGAAATTTTTTTTCTAAAAGTCATGAAATAGTCTGAAAATGGCTGCTCACAGGAGGGGATTTAAACTGGATCATGATCTGTTTCAAAAGAGTAAGACTGTGGATTATACCCTGTATTGAACACAGAACTCTGAGAAAGGTGCTTGATTTGGAATCCAAGCAGTCTGGGGTGTAAAGTAGCTCTGTTAAAGTTGTTTCCCTATTTCTGTGAGCAATTTTAAAGTCAATCTACTTTTAACATCTCCCCAGGGGTTCAGAGAGGCACCTTCTGTCACCCAGTGGTGAGGCTGGTCAGGGCTGTTGGAGTCCAAATGGTTTGGTAGATGAATCTGGCAGCCCTTCAAGGCTGCAAAGCACAGCCCAGGAGCGGAAACAGAGGGAGATGGATGAATTATTTCTGTGGTTGTGCCTCAGCTGTGCAGGAACAACAGCAGCCAGAACTCAGTGAGGTTTAGGGACAGGGAGGCAGGAGATGGAGAGCACAGGGAGAGCCTTGGTCCCTTCTTGGTCACTGTGAGACACCCTTACCCCACACTGTTGCCTGTTGGTCAGTTTTCAATTATTCATTCAATTCAATTATTCAATTATTCATTTCAATTAAATAATAGAATCATTTAGGTGGAAAAAGCCCTCTAAGACCACGGAGTCCAACCATGAATCCAACACTAAACCATGTTCCCAAATGCCACTTTTACATCTCTCTAGGAATGGGGACTCCACCATGTCCCTGGGCAGCTGTGCCACTGCTGGATGGCCATTTTGGTAAAGAATTTTTTCTGAATATCCAATCCAGACCTCCCCTGATGCAACTGAGGTTGTTTTCTCTTGTCATCGCATCCTATCGATTACTTACTGAATTTCTTCAAAGAAGCCCTCAGAGTATTGGGCAAGATACTATTCCCTGCAGATGAGGAATTATCCTAACATTCTTTAGTGGGCAAAGATTACATTTAAAATCTCACTACTATTTTAAACTTTGGGGTTCAGATTTGGTTCAGCTACATTAGCCTGATAAAGATATTAAAGGAAAAAAAAGCCCAACAATTTACTCAAGGAAAACAACATGATATTGTAACACCTCCACAGATCAATTTATTTATTTAGATAAATATCTGCTTGATACAGTATTGAAGTACTTCACATTTTCAGAATGGATTATGTTCTTTAAAAATGTTACCACGTAGTCAAATGCAACACTCTAAAGAAGTAAAAATTTATTAAAACTATTTTTCCAGGAATTTAAAAAATATTGTATTTCATCTCTGAACAAATGAAACCAAAATTTTGAAATGTTCTAGTAAACAAAAGTCTATTTTTCTTTATCAGCTCTAAATGCTGCTTGCTGAAAAATGTTTCAAGATATTGAGAACGACAGTACAATATTGTGGCTTTCATGAACAGCTGCAAGCAGAATGGTGGTGTAATGCATTTATAGCTACAGTAAACTTAAATTGTTGCAGACTCAATGTTCTTTTCCTGACAATAATTAACATTTTTTTTAATGCTTAAGCATTGCACTTCATTATTATCATATATTTGTACAGATATATTAAAAGGAAAACTAAAGAAGCTAAGAAGAGTTGATGTATAAAAAAGCTTTTCAGAGTTTTGAATACGGAAAATCAAACTATGACTGTCTTTGTAGCTTTGTCAAAAAGTGTGAACAAGATGGAATCCCATGTCTAAAAGCACTTTTGATCCAAACATAGGGTAGCAATCATTAAATATATCATGTGCAGTGACACTGGGGAAGGCACTGCTCTCCATTCTGCTCAATGGACCATGCTGCAACACTTGTTTCATACTCAAAACCATTTATGATTGCTGTTAAAGAAGTCAGTGCTTTACAGCGCCAATGAATCAAGTAAAGTCATCCCATTCATCTGTCTGTTAAAAACCAAAATGTTGGACAGAACAGACAAACACAGAATCTAACCGTGCAAAGAGTTTCTTCAAAAGTGTTCCTTTACCTGTGTTTTCCATGGAATGTGCCAGATCAGAAAGGAAGCAGTCTGTATATTGTTCAGGATTTAGGATTGCCCCCCCCCACCCCAGTCCTTATTGTTAAAGCAATTTAAGTGAAACTAAAAGTTTCTAAAGGATAAACCACTTGTCTTTTCAGCAACTGTCCACTTGAAAATATGGCTTTTTGCAAATCTAATTTGGGTGGGTTTTTTGTGTGTTTTTTTTCACTTATTTATTTTTTAGTGTGACCTTGTCTTCCTCCTCTGTAACAAGGACATATAAAGGAAAAAAGTATCTCTAATCTTAATTCCTGTGGACAATGTTAGCTCAAGGTGAAGCCCTTTGAGTGAACAGACCTGAGAAAACTTGTCTGAGCCTTTTTCCATGTAGGCAGGTCATTGTGCATTCAGCCCTCACAGACAGAAAATAACACATTCCAGCCAAGAAGAGCAGGGTATTTTTACCCTCTTTGTGAGGAGAAGAGGTTTGCCTGGAGGATTCTCTCATTAATGCCAGGAAGAGAAGACCACCAGGCAGGCTAAGCCTATCCACAGTTCCAACCTGTAACAAGTGGATCACTTCTTCCTGCTGAGCAGAACCAGGTCTCCAAATGGGTCTCAAGCAAACAAGCAGCTGCTTTTTCCCCCAGTGGTCACATGGGGGACTCTTGGAGTGTTGGAAATACTGGGGAAATGAATAGCAGGGATAGCATGATTGATCTGAAGTCATCGGGATTGGATCTGGATTCAGAACACTTCTGGAGAGGTGGGAGTGATGGGTGTAACTGAGTGTGAGAGTGGGGAGCAGGGATTTCATGTCTCAGGTACTGTGTTCACTGGTGGGACTTCCCATTTAGAAAGGAAGGATGCCTCACAAGTCAGGGCAAATATCATTTTTCAAATTCCAGATTTACAAGCAAATGCAAGGAGTTGTGAGTTTAGCCATGTCTTTTCAGCTGTGCCTCTTATGCTAATGTCTGGTGGAGATGTAAATTTTTCTTGAGGTACTTACCATGTGTTTGTTATTATCTATTCCCACTGAAGCTACAATTCAGAGCTGCTTCTGATCAAGACTTGGTTATTTATGCTTCATTACAGTCCCATGTTTGGACTGTGAGGTTTTAGGGAGTGAGGACTATGTGAGGGCTTTTTTACGTGTTTGCATTGTAGTACTGTAATTAGATTTTTATTACAGGCTAGACTTAAAAAAAAATTATGATGGCTCTGAGCAGCGATATTGATGTTCACATTGAATGCAAATAGTAGAAGAACAAGGCTTTTTTACTTCTTGCTAACGAATAACACATATTGCTAAGGGAGACTGGAGGTGCGCTCCTCAAAAGTCAGTAAGAAAAGGAGATGCACAAAAGTGTATGGATGTATTGATTGTTTCCTAGTGTACACTGAGATGTTGGACCAGGGAGAGAAAGGAGATCCCAGAATGGAATTACAAGGTTTTTTTCACTATCACAACCTGGGACAGGACCTGATAATTGCAAAGGGCAAAAGGAGTGGAGCACTTATCACACTAACCCAGTGCCTAAACAAGTATCCTTCTCCTTAGTCCTTGATGTTTATATCTGTGATTCCACCTCATTCTCAATGCATGCCAGTGGCTGCTATAAGTAGAGATTATTTTACTCTTCATCTACTCCCTGCGACAACACTAAAATGACCATTTTACCAATTTGTCAAATATTGCATCTCCTGTAGGTACTGTCACATTGCTTGTTAGAAATCCCAGACCATGGGATAAGGTGCTTGTGTAAAGGTAATAAATGACCACTGTTGGAGCTCCCCAGCGCTCTCTCTTCATTTCGGCTGGCATTATAAAGACACTTGTTAATGAGATTGGAGATAAAATTGAAACTTTACAAATGTGCCAAAAATGTGTGTTGCAAAATTGAACGTTGTGTCTATATTTCCTTAGAATTACATTACTAGGATCTGAAATGGCTGAAATCAAGACATATACCTTAAGACTGGCTCAGAATTTGCCTACTACTCTCAGATTTTTAAGACTGTATTTTTAGACCTTAATTCCTTGATGGTTCCCAATTTTTGGGAAACAAGGAGCTCTTCTGCAGTGAGATTTTATTTGCTAAGAATTTATGTGTGCACACACATATGTGTGCACACAAATTTATTACTGACTGTTATATGTGTGTTAGAACACATACCTGCCTGTAAAAAATTTAAATATAAAGTTCATTCCTGTTTTTGATACAACTGTCTTATTCTATTATTCATGGTTATGGTGTCACTGGAGACTTAAGAGAAACTATTTTCAAAGCAGGTGTCAAAAAAGTAATATGGAATGTGTTTTGTCTGAGCAATACCTATATCTGCTCATGTCATGGATGCCTCCAATTACTTTCACAGACCTTGGATCAGGACCTGGGCAGCAGGCAAAGTTTTATACCAAAAAACTCCAAAGAATGACTGCTGCAGGAATAAATACAGCTAATTCCCATTAGTTCATCTCTATAGCCACATCTCTTAATTCATGTCTGAATTTGGGCTTGTATTTCAAGCTTATGAATTTCAACTTTGATTGATTTACAAGCCTCCAAATTGTAGGTTTTTATCTGACCACAGAGCAAGTATAACACCAGAAAAAAAAAATTCCCTCATAGGTACCTGTTGTGAGCAAACCTTGAGGCTCATGAAGTGGTGTCAAAGATCTTTATGGCACAATTGACCCAAATCCACTGGGAACAGACTGAAACCATCAATTGTTGCTTAGAGTAGGACAGTGCCACCTTCTACAATCAATTTTCAATATGTCATTAAATCACTGGGTTTTATAGTGGATCTTTGGATGTAATTAAATTATTCATACCAACCACTGCATATGAAAAATTAAAGGGGCTACCTTAAAAATGATGCAAATATTACCTATAAAGGAATCTAGGCTTTAACTTCGACCTGTATATGAAATATTAACACAATTCCATTCTGGACCTTAGTACCAGCTGGAAGAGGGCACAAATATCTGAAATTGCTGGGTTTCCACCAGCTGTTTACTGACTACCTGTAGCAGTAGGACTGCTAACTCATTGATTGCAGGCTCATGTTGCATTTCTCAGCTTCCAAGGAAAATGCCTGAGTTTGAGGACATGGATACAGACTGACTGCAGGACTGCACCTCACCAGGTAAAACCTTGTTTACCAGGGAGCCCTGGATTATTGCTTTGCTTACAGGCTGGTTTTGTGTCAGAATTCAGACCTTGGTCTTTGCTTTGCTCAAAGGTGGGTTTCTGCAGGTTGTGGAGCGCTAGAAACTCTGGCCAGGCAGCAGGACATGGGGCAGGTGTGAGGTGCTGGTGCAAGGGACTGACTCACAAACCCCAGTGTGACAATAGGTGCTGTCCAGTGACTTTGCTCACCTGTGTTAATGGTGTAATTGCCCAGCACGACAGAATTTCTCTGATGAGCTTTTTCATTTGTTGGTTGGTTTGGTGAAATACAAGGTGGGGCTGTGCATTATTAACTGGAGAAAGGACAGAAAGGAAAGTAAGGGCATTTGGCTGCTGGGTGAGCTCCTGTTGTGTGCCCCAAGCTCTGCTGCCACCTGCGTGGGTGACACGACTTTATGGGGCCCTTCCTGCTTCCTTTCTCCCACAAAGTCTGTAGGCTCCGCTGCTGTGTCCTATTTATGCAGTTTAGGATAAATGCATCAATTCCCCCTTCAATACTTTTTGCCAGCTACTGAAAAAGTTTTGAATTAATTCAACAACCTCCCCCGCAGACAGACAAATATTTCTCAGAAGCCAATGTGCCTTTTGTTTCTGTTAGGGATAAAAGATTTAGCCAGAGATGTTGGCTACTTATGTAAAATATTAAAACTTTCTCAGCTATCATATTGTACTAGGCTGAAGTCTGCTTGTTTTATGCTGTTAAACAACCCATCTTTTGTTGTACCAGGGAATGATACCTGATTTAAGATAATATATTTTCTTTGCTGGGTCTGTTTATGCTTGGAAATGATGTTGCTATATCCCTGTATTGAAAATTTATGAAAGGTACTAACATATTTCTTGCTATATATTTCTTGTGAGCACACTTTTGCAACTTTAGCATGGTTTGAAAACTACTTCTTGCCCACAGCTAGCAAGAAACAATGATTTCATATTTCCCAAAATGGAAGCCAGTCAACAGCATTCCTCTTTATTGCAAATAGGGGATACAATAATAAAAAGACAGTTGCTAGAGGAATATTACAATAAAGTACAATAATACATTAAAACAGATACTTAAAGTTGGAATTTATGAGTTTGTTTTTCTGTGCCCGTCATCATATTTTCATATGTTAACATGAAAATGTAGACTCTCAAAAAAACCTTTAATAATAAAAACAGCAGCCATCAAAAGCCAGAGTAGAATTTTAGCTCGTGATATGAAGAGTTTATCCTGTGGTTTTGGGGGTAGACTTTCTTTTTCTGAGTCAATTTTATTTTCCTTTTTCTTTTTTTCTAATCAAATATTTATCAGTTTGTTCCTTCATATATCCTTCAGTGGAGCTCTCAGACCAATAATTCTTCTGTTCTGCCCCTTGTCTTTGCAGAAGATTAATTTGGAAAATGAATGTTTCATTTAGAGAATAATAAAACCAATCAAAGCTGGGCATGGGATTCTTGCTAATGAAGGCAAACACTTCTGTGTGCCATGTGTACACAGTGCTAAGACCATAGCTAGCTCTGCACATCTTCCAAGTCATCCCATATAATCTTCCCTTTTTTATGGGATCTTTTGGTGCTTAACAAACCATTTTTGAACTGAATTATTCTAGAGTTATGTAGAGTAATCCCAAACAGGCAGTGCAATAATTCCATGGAGTTCCTTCTTCATTTACCCTGTTGTTACTGAAATCTGGATCTGACCCCTGGAGTTCCCAGACTCCCTGGGCACATGTGTGTGTGCACATAGGCAGCAGAACGTTTGTAAATGAAACATGGCTGTTGCTTTGGGACCAGCAAAGTCAGGCAGGTTCAGGTTGTTAAACTACTAAAGTAAGTGCCAAACAACACTGTGTACAGCCAAAGGCCCTGTGCTGTCTCTAGCATCCTTAGCAGAAGCTAAGTTTATTTTCATCAGTGCATAATGTCATCTGGAGCCCTGGCAAAGGTATGATAAGGTCCCAGAAAAATTAATTTCAGATATCAAACTGGCAGAGTCTCATGACCAAAAGGGTAATGAGTGTTTTTCAACCCTCAGCCCTCTGATTATTGATGTTCACATATTTAAACTAGATCTCCTGTTGGCTTTCCTCTGAACAAGGTCTGGAGGCAGCAGCAGCCCAAGGTTCATCAAGGAGAGACCAGGCAACCACAATGTGCTCATAATGCACCTCAGGGGCACTGCCTGCAGAGGGCATGAGGGCAGAAAACCAGGAAAATTAAGCTACAGTTTTCTGTTTTTAAGAATTTTGTTTGATTTGAATGAGAGAATGGAATGAAGGCCTTCTACTGAAGGCTTTCTACTGAAAAATTAACTAGCGACTTATGCTTTTTATTTCATTTTTTTAAGTGAATATTGGCCAAAGGTTTGCATTCAGTCATCACCTGAGAGCTTCCTGGGGGTGAGGGGGAGCAGCAGGGCAATGTTTCAGTGCTTTCTTCACCTCAGGACATCAAGGACCTGTTGCAGCTTGGTGGGGGTGTCTCAGCAGGACCCAAGCCTTGGGTACTTGGTGTGACTGAAGACTTCAGAATTACTTAAGAGGTAAAGGAAGGCACAAGCTGCAGGTCCACAGGAGTGGTTTTGAGGGACTGTGAGAGCATTGAAGAGCTGTAGAAGTTTTGGAGAGCCAGAGGAAACAGAGGCAAAACATCTGGTGGGCTTTTGGATCATGTAAGAATAAGCAGGAGAAGACAGTGTTGCATTTTGAAACAACAGCACTTCTGTTAATACATAACTGGAGGGGTAAATAAACATGAATTCAAGTTGTTGCCTGGCTAGAGGATCCTGTGGTGCAAAATTCAGTATTTTTAACTTTGTTCATAGCAGCCCTTGAACCGACTCAGGACTAGGTAGGCTGAAAAAATGGTGTATCACTGCAGCTGCTGTTACAGAGGTTCTGTTATTTTCCCTGGAATAGTTAGGTGTGATAGTAGGGACAGATTCACACCTGTTTATGAGCAACAGTAAGGCTGCACTTATGTGCAATAAAAAAGCAAGGCAAAAATATAGTGAATCATAACTTCAGGCAACTTAAGGTTATACTTCTGTTTTTTCCCTCGCTTCTGAAACTGTCCAGATATACATCACAGCAAATAAATTGGTAAGAACCAAAATAATTAAATAAATTAATTTTAAAATAGCAATTAATGCAAAATAGGTATTTTATTAAATGTCTCCATAGCAGCAAATGGCTGAACCTGGCTGTGGTTCTCAGCCAACAAGCAGTTTCATTTTAAGGATTTTGCCCCCCTTATATGCCTTGTCTTTGATAAATGGGATCAGAGGAAACGTTACAGTTCTGCAGCAGATTGGCCATTACTTTCCTCTTGGCTGGTGAGCAGATATTGTGTGGGGTTTGGGGGTCCATCATCCACTTGTCATTTCCCCCATCCTCTTTTTCACGTAGCCATCCTCTTCACAGAAATTGTTTGAGATTTCCTGCTGTCCAGCTGTGTGTGACACACTCAACAGTTTTCTGTCTCTCTTTTGGATATCTAATGAACAAAACAATGGTTCTTGTCTGGCACGAACACCATGTAGAACAGGCTCCCAATCCTGAGCAGGAACTTCCCTTTAAAAAGGAATTTCAGCAAGACAGCAGAACCTCCCTGTGCTCTCAGTCTCCTGGTTCTTTCTCTGTGCAAGGTTATGTGTGGCAGATATTTCTGAGCCTCAGAACCTCTAAACTGTACTAAAAATGTGTTTAACTCTGTATATAAACCATGTTTTTCAATGACCAGGAATTACTGTATAAAGCAAAGCTGTACCCTTACTATTATTTTACATTTAGCATTGTCTGTTTTATGTCATTCTCAATTTTCCCTCATCTACCCTGCTCCAGCTGGCTTCCACAGAGGACATCTTCAAAAACTTATTACATTACTTGCACATTTCTGGGGTTATTTTTGTTTTGCACTTTGAAGCTTTGAATGAACCCAGGCAAGAAACCAAAATTGTTAAATACCGTGGGGTGAAGGAACAGTAAGAAAACATAATAATTTGCCTGGGGAATGGTGAGAAGTCAAGATCAAGGTTATTTCTCAGTAAATGCTTCCAAGTAGGAGGCAAATGAATTGCAGAAGCCAGAGGTAGTATCAGAATGTCATAGAGGGCAGAAGGGGATTTACCTGGGTCACTGTCAAGCTCGCCAGCTCTTTGAACCAAATTGATGCTGGTTTATTTTCCAGCTGCTATTTTGGTGCTCCTAGTGCTGAGTTGGAACTTGGAAAGACATGAGGTGCACTGACAGTGGCTGCACATCATGGGGGAAACACGAGCAGGATTTAATAGCAGAAGATAATGTATCCATGTAAACCTGTAAGGTCTGACATTGCCAGATGGAGAGTCATATTTGGCTTCCAAACACGCATTTGACACACCTGGAGTGTGGCAAACAGGTTCAGGAAGGTTGTCCCAACCTTCTTGGTGGTGCTGGTCTCCCTACCCAGAGGCTGATTTGATTCCCACAGGTCTAGGGGGATGCTGAGAGGCTGGACAGGGTCCTGAGGGGGTTATCCAGGTGGCTGGGGGCCTGGTGCATGAGCTGTGTGTGCAGGATGGGGGACGTGACTGGGTTTAAATTGGTATAAATCTGAAAACCTTTAACTAGACACAAACAAACACAGCAGAGCCAAACTCAGCGTTACCAGTAGCCACAGCCAGGGGCAATGGTCATGTGTTAGAGCGTGGTGTGGGGTTTATCACTCGGTTATTTTGCAGGGATTCTTACATTCCCTTTGTGCTTGAAGGGCCTTTTTTGTGCTTAGCTGTCTGTACCATCTTCCCAAGTGCTAGAGGATGGCAAAGACTATAGATCAAAGTTTCTAAATTTACAGGAACTGCCTTGAAAACTGAGCGCCCCTGCAGCAGGACCTGTGGAACCTCACCATCTGCTCTGCTACAGATGTCACCAGGCTCTTGATGAGCAGTCATATCCCAGGATTGCTGTCTGGTGACTTTCTGGAATGCAAAGCTGGTGCTAGAGTTTTGTCATAGTCATCCTAATCACAGACAGTGCACGGAGAGAGCTGCAGTGGAGGCAAAGAAATGCCACGTTAGGTGCCAGGTGCACAAATCTCATGTAGGAGTATATTTAAGATGCCCAAACAAATCTGCCAAAATTTGGGAAAAAGGTTTTGGATTAAGAATCTTTTCTGGATATTTTCATTCAGCAGTTGTTGGATCATCAGGCCAAGATTAGGAAACAGCTTTGGTGGTTCCTTTTCTCAGTCTACAGCAGAGTAAACCAAAATTTTAGCATCAATACCATTTCTCCATGCTGATCATCAAATAGCCTCAGTTTCCTCATGTCATTCCCTAGAGCCCTGTTGGCCAGCCCTGCTAGTTTTTATATTGAAAAGGAAAACTCTGTTCAGCCATACATACATCCCAGAACAGCTCCTGAATTTTACTGTGGTCTGCATAAGCAAATGGCAGCCTTAAAGAACCACAGATTTCTGGGATACTGGGATGGAAATTAATGTTGGGAAGTGGTAGTGGGAAAGGAAAATCTCTTTACCTAAACAGGCTCCAAGGACTGGATTGTTTTGGTTTTGGTGGGGGATACTTGTTTGTTTTTATTTTTTGTATATCTGAGTAAATATCTGCCTTCTTCATTTATACCAAGTGTAAATCAACCAATTAAAATGAGGAGTAGGTATTAAAAAACAGATTTACTGTCACACAGAAATCACCGCCATGTGATACTTTGCTGAGTAGGCTCATCTTGACCAATATGAGATTTAGACCACTGAGAGCTGGAGACCTGAGTCCCATTTGGAGCTCATCCCATCTTCTTTCCTTTTTGAAGCAGGGTTTCTTTTTAAAATCCTTTTCACGGGAGGCTTGTCGTGCATCACAAAACCATGCCAGAGTAAATACAGATGGAATATCGAGCTGCTTCATTAAAATCCCTGTGATTTGTGTAAGGAGCTCCAATCTATTGGAACCTGACTTGTTAGTTTAAATTCCCTCACTGAGATATAGGTCAGGTTTAAATTAATAAGTGGTGACTGCAAAATCTTAATTAAAATGATACAGTTTTGTGAGTAGACAAGCACTCCTTAATTCATGTTGGGCTGGGAATATTTTTTTTTCTATTGGTAAAAACCTGCTTGCAAAGGTGTCAGACCAAATTAATTCCTGTGGTTAATATAAGTGACTTAAATTACCAAAAATTATAAATCTAACCCTTCAGACACAACTACCTTCAATTATTTAGGAAAAATTACTGGGTTTTTTGGGGGCTGGGAGGGAGGAATGGGGGTGTGCTTGATATCTATGTTTTCCATTGAATAGTGAAAAGCTTAATCATAATTTAAAAGGATCCCTGATGTTGTTAAATTATTTCCTTCATGTGGGGCTTGATTCTACATTGCCCTGCAGTTTCTGAGCCACAATAGCAGGATGAATATCAAATGGCTCTGAATTCCATTTTTCAAGTATGCTGTGCCTTTTCCTCCCCATTTGCCTTTCACACAGCACCAATATAAAGTCTGAAATAGTGTGATGGCAGTGTGGGATGAGATCCTCAGGCAGTGATCCCCTCACACCAGACACCTGAGGAATCGTGCTGCAGATGTTAATGCAGAAATCCAGAGGTGCACCAGGCCTGCCTTGCACAGCTGGAATGCTCTGCCCAAACAACAGGCTGAGGGCAGGAGAGAAACAGCAGCACAGGTCTGGGGGTTTGCTTATACTCCACTAGAATTCTAGTTCACACAAGTTCTTGAGTCACCTTCAGAGGTACAGTGCTGAATATAAAAATTATTGCTAATCTCCCTACAGTTCTCCAGCAGGCAGAGGCAATAAAACTCAGGTTGATATTCCTCCCTGCCACCACCTTCTTTCCCCTCCTTTTTCTCCTTTGTCCTCTGCAGAGCTGCTTACAAGTGCAGCTGGGAAATAAAATAATGTCTGCTCTAAGGATATATTGTGGAATCTGCTTTTTGCCCCAAGAAGACTTCTATATTTCTCTGCAATAGCTTTCCATGGTAGGCACAGCCTGGATTCATTATGGCTACGTGGAGGAAGGGGATTGTATGAGCTTCTAGCATGGCTCCTGCTATTCTTTTGTCTCTTCCTCTAGCCCTAAATAAGTATAAACAACATGTAGACAAGACAAAACCTCAGCAGTGAACAAAAGCTGCCTGCATGTTATCCATCAGTATTATTTAAGTAGGACATGCTGGGCTGTTCATGATACACTCATACTGTAAGTGATAAGCTATAACGTATGGTATTCATTTACTTCTCCATTCCAACAGTAATATAGCAAAGACAATAAATTTTCCTGTTTGTTCTCTGACCCACTGTTCCTGGGTTAAGCAGCATGTTTGTCTACATTTGTCAGTTGTTACAAGCTTCTAGCTGCTGCAGACTAGGGTATTGATGAACCCTGGAAAATGGAGCCTTGAATAATGTATAAAGCATTAAACATGCAACCATTTCGCTGGGAAAAAGGGGGGAAAAGTGTATTATATGTTTTCTCTGTTGTAGTTCCTTCATTTACAAAACATATTTGTCAAGTCTTTTGCTAAGAATAATGCCAGGATGCAGTTTCCCATCATTCTTGTTAATGGGACTGTCTTAGTGTTACAGTAAACAACCATAAGTCTTGTGTCTCAGCCATTGTGCAGCACGCTTAGTTTTTTCAGCTTCCAATTAAGGGTATTTTAAATTTGTTGTCTACAGTCATAGGAGTGGTGGTGCAATTTCTGGGCTCGCATCAAGAGAGGGGCACTAAGGAAAAAGGTGTTTCACAAAGCAAGAGAGTACTTGCAGAATTACTGCGTGACTGAAGTACATATATCGGGTTCTTTAAAAGCTCAAAACTTATTCCTACCTGCTATAGCGATTTATGACTAAAAAAAGCAGCACTGATTCATGCATTTTCCTGAACAAATTTACGTGATAAACTATCAATATACATTTACATTAGCAAATGGAACTCTCTATCATATTTCTGAGACCAGAGTCCAAGACTTCAGTGGCTGTGAATCAATGCAGCTGCATTAGCTTCAGTGGAATGCGGCTGATTTATATCAACTGAAGCTCTGGTTTGTTAAATTCTTCCTCTTTTGGAAGCATGTATCAGAGCAGTGGAAAATTGCTGGATTTGATTTAGCCCCTATTTGATATGCCCCAGAATTCACCATTGCACTGGGAAACTTCACTGAGCCTGTGATGATTTTATTGACAGAAAGTTTGAATTACCCTCTTGTCCTGGCCAAGGCTGAGAGGTTTTGGTGGACTCTGTGGAGGACAGTCAGAGTGCTTCCATTTGTTCTGTGTCACTTCTGTAGGTAAACAATAAATGAGATGTTTGGGGCTGTTACCACAAGGACTAAATTCATGTGAGAATGCAAACACCTCATTTTTAAAAAAGGAAAATTGCTGCATGTAGATATGAGCTTTCTAATGCTGAGCATCTCATGAGCTAACGTGGTTACCTCCATAAACTAAGGATAGTGTCTTATCCTGTCACATGTTGGTTTCTGCACATCAATCCCTCAGAGAGAGATGTGGATGCACTGAGATGGGAATACAGCCCATCAATTTCCTGAGCCTGACACTCCTGAAAGCCTAAAGCCCTGCACAGGGGTGAAGAGTCTGTGCATGCACAGAGACAGAGCTGCAAGGCTCCCACTAACATGAACAGCCAAATCCCTGATTATTGAAACAAGTATTTACCCCATGTGTGATTGTCCTCAGCAAATTATTTGTGAACAGAGGAGTAGACCAGTTTATGACACAAGGAAAGGAGTGGGCATGTAATTGATGTCAGAAATATAAAATGTATGGGATGTGAATCCTCTTTTCTACCATTCTTGGAGGTCTTTACTATCCTACAGATATGATAATGAAACAAGCACTGGAGCAGAATATCTGCTGCACATCCATAGCTGGAGGGATTGGTATGAAATGGATTTTGGCGGGGTTATTCACCAGCAAAACAGAAGGGGTCAGGAACAGGTTTACCCAATACATTGATATGGGTGCCAAGTATCACTAATGAATTCTTTCAGTTAACCTTCAATTAAATTTTCAGGATCAATACAATTACTCTTAAAGGTGGATATGATTGCTTTGGAGTGACAGTTTTTTGGGGTAATTAAAAAAATTTAAAAATTCTAAAGATAAAGAGGTTTCTTTTTCCATTGGTTGAACATGTAGCTTTGTGATGCTGGAGAATATCCCCAGTGGTAACTTCCTAAAGCTCTTGGTGCTTATTGGCATTGTTTATTGGCATTTGGAGGGAGCAGCTCTATGGCTTTTGCTGCATGCAGGCTCTTCCTTTTAGAATTAGTTGACTGAGGGATCCTTCTCCTCCATATAAGCAACAAGGGTGATTTCACAGTTCCTAGGAGGGGAGTGCAGGTTTCTGGTGCTTGAACAGGTGGATATCTATGAAAGGCTGATATTTAACCTCATGACTTCATAACCAGACTCCATCAGAAGCAGCATCTCAGGATATTGTCAGTCTACAATTCTGAATCTCTGACATTACTTTCAGTTTTTGATTTACTGACTGTGTTCTTAACATGAACCTTGCTAGTTTAATTCTCATCAGTGCTGCTATCTGCAATCCATCTTCTGAAGGAAATTATGGATCTACCCAAAAGCAGGAGGAGATATATAATTCAAGAAGTTTTCAAGATTCATTTTCAGGAAGATGAAGTGCCGACCACATTATGTGCTGAGTAGGGTTCTTTGAACAGTAACAATGCCACCTGCAGCACTAAACATGCATTATGAATAAGTGTTTTATTGCAAGCAAGCCAGGAAAAAGAATGGTCAATCACTATTGCCATGTCTTTCCCAGCAGAAAAAGGATTCCTCTTCTGCAGCTCTAATGACTTGTGTAAAAAAGTACATCTATATCAATATAGAACTGAGTTCCACTTCTGTGTGGTACATGCTTACAGTGAGGAGAGCAATCCATGCATTTCTGGAAGAGATAGAGAGAACACACCAAACGTGGAGCTGTAAAAAGAGCAGGAAGCACATTCTCAGTGCTGCAGTGAGCATGATCAAAGTGGTACCAGAGGGAATGGATGAGGGACCAGTGGGTGCTGTGCTGACTGTCAGTAACACTGGAGTGAGGTGTTCTCTTCTCCATTCTCCCACTTAATTTAATTAACAGTGGCCCAGCTGTACCTCACTGATGTTGTGCACTAGAACAGAATGCGAAGGAAGGAATGCTGAGTGTTTAATTTCAGGTGGGAAGCTATGGCTGGATGGCAATGCTGGATGGGGAAGCCAGGAGCAGGCTGAACTCTGGGCTGGTTTCATACATTGGGTTATTGAAGCTCTTCCCAGTGGAACCTGAAGAAGAATTTAGCCTAGGGTACAACACTTTGAAAACTTATATTTATACTTCCTTTATGTCTAAGTTACTCCAGTTTTGAGATACCTTATTGACATAAAGTGGGAAAAATAGGGAGTTCCTGAAGAATAGGGGTCCTGATCCAGCTTGTTCCATGTTCTCAGGAACAGTGCCAGTTTAATCCTGGTAGGATTAAGCAGAATAAAAACTGAAATTAGTATAGAGTGAGGCTTGCATAAAAACTTACCTAAAAACATTTTTTTTGATCCTCTGATAAAATAAAAAGTTAGGAATTTCACAATAAATCATCAAAAATCTTGTTGTTTTCAACAACTGTGTTCTAAAAATGAGTGACTTTCTGACCTGCTGAATAATTTGTAGCAGGTAGGATACCTCATAATCTTTTTCTCTCCCCTCACAAATTGTCTGGGAACACTTTAAGAGGCTTTCAAATGATCTCCTGGATAAGAATTATTTTGCTACTCTGCTTTTCCTGACCGGTGGCTTGTCTGTAGATTGTGTGTGAATAGTCAGTGGAATACTGAGTGGAGCTCAGAAGGGCTTTGGGAACAGGAACAAAATGTCTGCTTTAGAGGCAACAGAGCCATTCTCCTGAAATTCAAAAGTTTAGGCTAGGCATGCTAATCATTACATTGATTATTAAATTATTAAAACCTTTCCAGTGTTGGGGTTTTGGTTTGTTTTGGGTTTTTTTGGTTTTTTTTCAGTAGACAGTTACCTCCAGGTTTCAGGAATTTTGGGCACCTTAATTGAAATTCAGTCCAACAAATTTCTTGTTCATTCCTCCATTCTCATTTTCATCATTTTTACTTTTACACGTGTTTTCTTTCTCCCTATGAATATATTTTTGGAATTAATGTAACTGCATGTCCTTCACAGAAAATAGCAGCTTCTTTGTTACTTCCTTTGAGGACTGGTATTTCTTTCACTTTTTGATTTTGCTTCAATTCGAAATTATGTGTGTTTTTTTTTTTTTAATTAAGCATTAACAACACTCTATTCCTTTATATTTATGTTGATGATGTGGCCAAGGGGATTGAGATAAATGATTTATGGCTGGGAGGTATATTCCCTCTGGGATGCCTGTGAACACTGTACTTACATGTAGGTTTCTCCTTTTGCAGAGGGAGTTGTGCAATATTTTTCAGAAAATTTGCTAAATGTTTTCAAAATCTGATGGAATTATCGTGTATCTGTAAAAATAGTTGGAAAGATAAATGAAAAGTGACTGAACAAAACAATAGCTATAATACACAAGTGTTTGTGTTTTAATGTAGATGAAATAATTTCTTTTCATCAAGCTTTTGAAATTTCTTTAGAGTGCTTTTCCTTTCCTCTCATATTTTTAAAATTAATCAACCCAGAACAAAAAAGATGCCTTTTGGAAAAACTTACACTTGGTTTGTATATAAAAATAAATTGAGAAAAACATGGTCTCCCCACATCTTTTAAGAAAGCTGATTTTTAATATAGTCACGAATGGTTACATCATTCCCTTGAGATCAAATAAAAATACATTCATCCCTTGAATAACTCTTCCTTCATTGGGCACCTCCCTCAAAATTTCTCATTACTTCTAGGAAAACAAAATACAATCCTTGATCCTTTCTCATTCAAGGCTGCTAGATGAAAATGAACTTTTAGAAACAATCCAGAATCCATTTGTCAGGATAATAACAGTTCTGTGTAACAATTCTTTCTGCCTCTTCTCGCTCCCCCTACCCACATTAATTATAATGCTCTAACAGAACAGAGCTTGATTCCCTTTTTTATTAAGGTTGTTTCACTCTATTATTGATTAAGCTTATTTCCCATGATAAATAACCTTCCTGTCAAAAAATGATTTATGAAAGCCAGTGGTCTTTTTCCAGTTTGCTTTTCCTGTGGTTACATATTACATATTATCTCCTGCTGACTGGTTTGGGCAGTCTTTGAATCTAAAATTACTGATCCTCATTAAGAGAACTGAGTTTCAGTGCTGTAAAAGGCTTGGAGATCTATCAGGTGAATCCTTTGATTTTAAGTTAGAAGCATCTTTCCAATGTGAGTATATGCTCTTGTGAGGTGCCTTTAAGTCTTCAAAATGTTAATAAAATAACAAGCATTGTGTTTATGGAGACCAGCTCCTTGGAAGTGGCATCCCTCATGAACATTGTGATACTTCTGGACTGCCAACAATCCCATTGGGATGGCAGGCCTTGTTCTCACCATGTTTATAAATATATGTAAATATATATCTGTATATATATTAAATGGAAATCAGCTTCTTAGAAGACAGTAGCTCTGCTTTATGCAACTCTTGAGATGGACTGAGTGTGCTTTTGCTCAGGTGTGTTTTGTTCTGTCAACAAACCTTTTCTCCTCAAATTTAAGGTGAAACTTGAGGTCTTCTGAGTTCCTTTTCCTTGGTGGAAAAACTGGAAACCATCCAGGTTGCACCTAATGTGTTTATTGCATAGGACTAGCTAACCTGATTATTGATGAAAACTGCTCCAAGGTTTATGTCTTGTATCCACAGCTGAGCACCTTTCCAGGCAGTGCTTTGTCCAAAATTCCTGCCCAGTTCTTTCACATTCTCACAAAAAAATCTTCATCTGTGTCTGGGCTTCTTCCACTGCATTATTTTTTGTTTGTTTTATTGCATCTGTGTTTTCTGTCTCCCATTTGTACAGTTCCAAACAGCCAGTCCTTTATTTGAAATATGTTTCAGGACAAGCAGCTCAAGCCCAGGGGGAACACAGCCTGTCTTTGGGGTGGTGGCATGGTGGCTGTCTTTGTTTCTGGGCTTGGCACTGCAGAATTCTGATCCACAAGCAAGTTTTCTCTGCAAATGAGCAGTCTTCAAAAATGTCCATAGAGAAATGCCACTGCTTTTTCATAAATCCTGGAGAAGGCTGGCTGCACAACCCCAGGTTTAGTAACTTTTTCACATAATTCCCATTGCAGTTCTGTGGCAATAGATATTGCATTAGACAGACCTAAAAAAAAATTGTTCTTACATACCCTTGAATGGTCTCATGAAAAGCCTAATGCTTATAAGTGAAAAGGCATAAAGCAAAACCTAATATTATCATTGCTTTAATTCTTAATCGTTGTTCCTTCAAGTCTGGGTTCTTAATAGAAGGTAATGGGAACTTAATTTTTTTTTCCTAGTCAATGGCAAAATTAGAGTCATGGAAAGACAGCAGGCTGACATTTGGTGTATTCAATACCTAAAATCAGCTTCAAAGACAATGAAGCAGTGTCAAAAACATATCAAATTCACAGAGACAAATACTTTTTCCTTGTAGTATCTCTGTCCTCAGAATTAATGTTGATAAGGATTTCACAAATATGATACATTTTTGTTCCTGAGATCCTGTTACCTGGTGGGAGAAAAAAAAAAGTAAAAGGTCCTTTTCTTAGTCTAGTGTTGTGTGGCCATAATACTTCAAGTCTCACAAATTTTGAAAGGAGCACTTGATGCTGTGACAGGTGATAAAATCAAAGGGGCCAGTAAAGGACAGCGCTTTCTTGCTTTCTTTTAGAGTGGTTTCTCTTAACAGGATACTCGGCGCTCGTGGACAGCAGCTCCCTGGGCTGCTGAGATCAGAGGTTGTCCTCAGTGCCACTGATGTTTCTGTTCTCACGTTTTCCGCAGTACCTGCACTGCCCAGCTCTCCTCCCTGTGTTATGCTGCCTGAGAGACGGGGAGCTGCAGTACAGAGAGCCTTTGGAAAGCAGGGAGTAGGAGCGGAGTCTCAGGCTCTCATCCTGCTCTCTGACACAGCCTCAGTGCTGGGACCTGGCTGGGCTGGGCTGGTGGATGTGCTGTATCAAATCTGTGATGGATGCTGAGCTTAAAAGTGGTTTCAGTCAGGTTAAACCATGACAGCCTGCCACCTCAATAGTCATTTTCTGGGGAATTGAAAATATTTTTTTTTTTTGCCTGTTAAAGTAAATTAATTCATGACTGTTAAAAAGCTACATTATTATCAGTAATAATTAACTACTATTAAGTCCAAATATAGAACTTTGACTCTCTGAAATGAAAATCAAGGGTCTTACTGTGCTCTGAGGTGTTGTGTCACTGTTCACTTTAAAGAATACCTGGAGAAAGGGCCTGGATTATAAAGTAATTCCCTATTTGTATTAGGTAACAGTGGAATGATTATTATGTAATCAAATCAAAGAGAGTGAGGGATATTTCAATACAATAGGCCAATGAAGTTTTAAAATTATAAGTACATGAAGCACATTTATTTTTACCTCCTTGCTCAGGCTTAACTACTAAAAAAAGGGATTTTGCCTGAACTCGCTTATTAATTTTCAGACTATATGGCTGAGGTGCCTTTAAATCTATTTAGAAGTTGCAAGAATGGCTTGCTAAAGTAACAGTTTGTCTGGAGGGAGACATGAATTAAACACTGAACTGTGAACTGAACAGGCTTGGCTCAGTCCTGTGCTGGAAGGACTGAAAGCCCAGCGGAAGAGAAGGTTATGTATCTTTAAACTGCCTCGTCTCACTCCTGATTGCAAAGTGCTCTGGGGACTGGGGAGGCCTCCAGCACTATCCTGGATGTTCCTGGTGTCCTGTTTGAGGCACATTCACTCTCCCTGGCGACCCTGAGCTCCTTGCAGTGCCTCTGGAGCTGCTATCAGCAGCCAGCCTGCCCTGGAACTTGGGCATTGGTTGCTCTGACTGATTTTTGAGAAATCTTCTGGGAGCTAAGCAGAAGAATTTAAAGTTTTGCACCTTTGTCAG
Organism: Camarhynchus parvulus; assembly: GCF_901933205.1. Taxonomy (NCBI): domain Eukaryota; kingdom Metazoa; phylum Chordata; class Aves; order Passeriformes; family Thraupidae; genus Camarhynchus; species Camarhynchus parvulus. The sequence continues at coordinate 15,170,535 of NC_044584.1, read as the reverse complement.
GGCAAGGAATATTGCATTCTTTGCCATGTACACTTCCAAAACGCCAGCCTAAGGTTACACAGCAGCCAAGCCATGCCTGTGACTCTGGGTTTTAGACTGCTCCTACACTTCTCTCACTGTGAAATTCATTGTTGCTAGCTGAGAATCTTACTCTCTCACATTTTTAGTGAATATTGGCCTTTATCATGTAAGAGAATCTGCTCCTGCTCAATCCAGATCTTCTCTGGTTTTATTTGTTGCCCATTATTTTAAGTCACTTGACAATAAAAGAGTTTATGCTTCTAGGCATTCACCACTCTTGAAATAATCCACTGTCCTTGGGATCATGGGGTCTGGTAAGTCCTTGATTATTTTTTGGAAGCATAGATTGGGAGAGGGAAGCAGAGGCATTCAATTGCTTCTAAACTTTCATTTTGAGGCAACTCTCAAGTGACAACATTTATAGTCAGAATATTTCTCTCACACACTAAGGCATCCATCTGGTAAGTTTCCCAGAATTTCAGATCTAAAGAATTTCTTGGCTTTCTGAGTTTTTTGTTTTCTTAAATTCCATCAACAGCACAGAACCAAAAATCTGTATTATACATGGCATCTACTGTCTTAAAAAAGCTGAAATAAGAAAAGGACACTTAGACTGTGTGGTTTTGTCTTCTCAAAATGGATTTTAGTTTTAAATCATGTTTTTAAATCTTTCTGGGTTTTGGTGTCTCTGCTGTATTTCAGTAATGTCTGCCGTAAATGTATCTGTTTGTTTTAGTAGGAGGCATAACATCTGAGAGAGGAGCTTGGCATTTCAGAGACAGAGAATTGTTCTGATTTCCAGAAATAGGCACTCTAGGAAGTGATGATCTGATTAGTTGAGGTGTCTGGCACTAGGGATTTAACCATGAAAAACATTTCAGAGGCTCTGCAGACACATTGGAGATGCAGGACATATTCCACGAATCCCACAAATTTTGCAGGGAATGTATTGAATGTTCTATTCAAAAGGAACAGCTTGTTCTTCTAAAAAAATCCAGGAAGATCTTGCCCAGGGTATTGTATGTTCTGATCCATCACCATGCAATCTTTATTATTGTTGTGCTCAGTCACGTTTGCTCTGATTTTTATTTTTGCTGTCTGGGATTGGTTTCATATTCTTGGTGTATTGTACCCAAAACCTTCTAGAATCTGGTAGTCTAAAAATAAACCCTGAACAGAGTCATGTACAGGTATCTTGAAAAATGGTTATCACCAAGTGGTCAGTTGGCAATTAATAGTGTGTCCATTGAAGACCTTCAGGCTTTTGAAATCCTCAGTTTTAGGATCTACAAAAAATTTTACTCACTTTATTCCCACAACTCTGGGGAATCACTGGAGTAAGCCAGAAGGCAGCTGAGTAAGATTTAAACTGCAGCAGGACTAACTTTGTACAAACCTGAGTTGGATGGACTGACCTGAAAACTTTGTTTTACTTGAAAGGGGAAAGCTGCTTTCCTATAAGGTTGGAAATTACTTGAAGACCTCTCTTCTGTGGGGCAAATCATCAGCATTCTGTTTCTATATGCTTTTGTTGGTTTCACTTTTTAATGCTTTGAATGGTATTGAACAAAATAATGTTCGAAAGAAAATTCTCAGAGTAAACTAATAGGGTACCTTCCTACTAGGGATACTTTTAGATAAGGCAATTTCAGCACACTTAATCTCCAATCATCAGGCATTTAAATAGCAAATGCATGGAATGGATGAAGAGAATTTGCTGGGAGAGTGGAATAGGCACTTTGGGTGCAGCTGGCAGCGTCATTGAGCAGGAATTCCATGGTGGCCATGCAAGGAGTGTAGAGATATTATCTCAAGGTTTGAGCAGCACATTGGTGTCCTTGGCCATCCATAATATGAGGCCTCACTCCGCAAAGAGATCAGAAAGGCCTGTCCAGAGCCTCTCCCCTAAGAAGGTGTATGTGGTGCCTTGTTTTCTGACACACTTTAGGGAAGGGCAGTAGATTGTTCCCCTACATATCAGCAGAACCCTTCAGCAGCTGGTAGGCAGTGAGCCAGGTAAAGGAGAGAGTCCACACTGAGGAGAAGTCCCTTTCTTATGAGGGAGAAAAACGTGCACCCAACAGCCGGCAACAGGTGTGCTTCTCATGAAAGAGCTGCTGGGAAGCTTCTGAGCACACACGGCTCTTGGAGGGTCTTTCTCCTCTTGGCTGCTCAAACACGAGGAAGGGTTGGATGGCGGCACTCTGAACCTGCACTCCCTGCCCAAATGGGCATCCTGCATGCCATGGTGCCAGTAATCAATGCAGAACTCAACTTGGAGACATGGCACACTGTGCAATGTACGAAAAAAACATTGCTTTAACCGAGGAGATAAGTGAAATAAATAATGTTAGAACAGCAGCACAAACATGTGAGTGCAGAGGCTGAAGTTCAAGGAACACAAGCTAAGCATTTGTTACTTTATTTGTTACCACTGATACACCTTTGCGTGCTCCTGAATTTAGAAGTCCATTACCATGCTGGCTCATGGTCCATAACTGCAGAAACTGTGTTTACCAACGAGGGGAGCAGAGAGAGAGAGATGTTATTTTCAAACTGTTGAGAGGTTATTATACAATCAATGGAGAGTGAAACACCTACATTAGAAACTGCATAAAAGCACTTGACAATGTCCTTTTACTAAGTTTCAGTAAAAGCTATTAGTATGATTACTGATGTTCTAAAGCATGAGGCCTTTTTTTGACCTATAAGTACAAGATCCTTTTGAAAAATAGTGATGGAAATGTTTTTACCCTCTTCTGTCAGCAATTTCTGTCATCCAGTTTCCATTCATATTTGTGTTTAGAAAGGAAAATTACACTGTTTTGGGGTTTTTTAAAAATTTTCTCATAGCCTTACAAAGAGGTTTGCTGAGTTTCTTTTATATTTCCATCGACTCAGTGGGTGTTTCTCTCTATGTGAGCCTTCTTAGCATGTATAAATGAGCAAGATAAATGAGGAATTGTGCTTCATCCGTTCTGTAGGCAGGTGGTTTGCGGTTTTGAGGGTGCAATTTGGTCTAGATTGAAGAGATACTTTATTAAGAAGGCCAAGAGGCTACATCCATATTTTAAGTAAAACTTTAAATTTATAGGTACTTTTCTCTTGGAGCTTAACAGTTCCCACCCCATTTCCACTCCAAAGAGTGAAGTCTAATTAACATCAACAATCTTTCTATGACTAAAGTGTTTCCTTTTAAAAAAGTTTTTAGGAACTGCTTTAAAATTATCAAAAATGGAGGTCAAGCAATGGCTTTATAACACTCCATTGAGCCTTTCTGTATGCCAATATACATTTTTCATCCTTAGCTTAAGGTTGTATTAATAAAGAAGAGGTCTGCTGCACATTATGCGTCTCCTGATCTCGGCTATTTCACAGGAACAGTAAGCTATGAAACTTCAGGGTGATTTTTTTTCTATAATAATCTGCTTCTGTTCCTACTGATGAGGATCCAGTGCTCCTCTTTCTGACCTTCCATGTTCACCAGCCAATCAAGCCTGAACAGTTTCGGCAGTGTTAAACTTCACAGCTATTTCTGTTACTCTGAGGTCTGTCCCCATCGATTTTGAAAAAGTCAGCATGCCAGGAATTCATGTCAGATGTCAGCAAGCTTCAGAGTCACCACTGATAACCTGCTGTCTCAGCACCTCGCAGCAGAACAGAGCATTCATGTTGTTCTGCTCCTGATTGTCTGGTGAATTGGGAAAACATTGTGCAAAATACAGCAGCTTCACTGGTGGGAAAAATTGCTGAACAGCACCTGCATAGTAAAGAAAGACCATCTGCTTATTTTCCATAGCCACTATTTCTCTACCTCGGTATCTGTCTGGTTGTTGTCAGGCAGGATCATGCAGCTGGTTCAACGAGAATATATACCTATCTATGTAAGGAAGAAAGGGAAGAGAGAGAGAAATCAGGAGCAGGATTCTGTTTCCATCCAACTCAGAAAGTTCCTGTGGGACTGACAGCTACAAGACACCAGCAAGGACAGGAATTCACCAGCACTCATTAAGCTGACCGGGCTGTTTATCAAGAAAATGTAGACAATTATGGTTTTGTGTAGTTTAAATCCATATACTTATACCAAAAAGGCTTGATGGGGTGTAAATGCTTCTTTCAGAGCATAAATCTTTTTGCTGAGAGAGATGGGAAGAGCTACTTCCCATTATCTCTATTTATTCTTCCCATGTGTGAGGCAGGTTTTTTATTTTCTTGTGCAGCACAGAGTAGGGATTGCTGTCACAACCCCTGCATTAGATCAGATGAGTTAATTCCAGGTTAGTAATTTATACACTCTAATACAAGTACTGTCCTTGGACAGTAAGAACACCTGCATTTTCTTTTTGTTATATGACACCTTAGAAAGTTACACTACACTAAAATTTAGCAACTTCTGCTGTTGTGGGAGCAATTGTGCTCCTCTTTACTGGAGGTTTCATAAACCTATTCACTGTAACATTCTGGTTAAACTGAAGACAGCTTGTATTGATTTTTCTCTTCCTCTTCTCCTCCTTTTTTTTTCTTTTTTTTTCCTATTTCTTGTGCTTATCCATGTGGAGGACAAAGAGAGTGTCTAACTAAGTATTTTTCCCTTAATCAGGCTGAGAGAAAAGAAGGGTTTCAAGGTCAGTTACAGTGCAAGATGCTTTTTATAACCTCCATCATCTTGTCTGTTTCTTCTGCCTTGAAAAGAAAGGGTTTTTTCCATGACACCAATTACTATACAGTCTCTCACACAGAATTCTTCCATTTGGGCTTGTATTTGCTCTCTCAGGGAAGAGAGACATCTCCCCCAGTACTGTTTTGGTGATGTGAGCGTCTGACCTTTGGGAAACTATCCTGAACTCCACGAATTCCTTCATCCCTCTCTTCACTTATTACAGCTGGTGGTTACTATTTGTCTTGTGCTGTGTTAGCAAAACCCTGTGCAGATGGGGAGTATAGATTTCTTCACTGAGGCTAAATTGGCAAAATATATAATGCAGTATCAATTGCCCTTGGTGCCCTGAATTCCTGCCTTCGTTAACTAGGCTGCAGCAACTGTTGAAGTTAATCTGTCCACTGGCTGGGGACAGAGTGTCAGAAGAAGTGAAGATGCCTGTCTCAGGTGTTGTCCAATTTATCCTTTATTTATTTGGTGTAGGTCCTGACTGCAGTGTTATTTGAGGTGCTTGTGTGCTCTAAAGCTGTCACCCTCACAAATCCCTTACCATGTGAAGCAGTCCTGTATTCCCCATTTACACAGAAACATTGAAGCCTGGTCAAGCTTGATAGATTTTCCATGACATTTATGACAGAGGTATGAGAACCCAGACTTTCTAACCATTCTGGTGCTGTAGTCTCATATTTTTCTAATTTGGGACAGAAATTTGCATTCACTTTAAAAGCAGCTGAAATACTCCAAGACATTTCTGTGCCTGTGTGCAGCTGAAGTTAAGACAGAGCTTGTTGAATAGATCTCAATTTTTGCTGAAGGTGATCGCCTTGATTATCTCCAGCTGTGGGGATGGCAACTTCCAGGTGAGGGGATTGCATAGAGGGGTGGGGTTTGTGTGTGTGTGTTTTAAACCCCCATCTTTATCTTTACAAGAGGGGGGAAGATGTTAAAACATTCAGAGTTTGGTTATAGGAATTATTTTTGGGGAAAGTAATGGCACACAGTTTTCCTGATTTTGTGCTAAGCAAAGCACAAAGTCCTCACTACTCAGGAGCACAAAATGTTAGCAGGGATGTTTTGGAGACAGCAAAGGAGTTCCTGTTTCTTTGTATTTTGTGGTGTCATCTCCACCTACACATTAATAAGCTACTGTACCCAGTGGTTATCCTTTTCTTCCAAATTCAGCTTTGAGCTGATATCTCTGTTTATCTTTGTGTTTCTATTGTAGGAGTCCCTTGGCAGTATGGTTAGAACAGGTTCAAGGTTACTTCACATGGGAAGTTTAATACTTTGGTGCATTCAAAAAAGACAATATCACATTCTTCTCTTCCTTGTCTAGTGAACTGACATTTCAGCTACCTGATATATCAAATATATCAAACATTACTTGTTTTGCATATGTTTAAACTCAAGCTCTGCGTGAGAGGAACATTGTACATGATGTGGGGTCAGTCCTTCTCAGAGCTCTGCCCTGTGATAGCACCTTGCTTGCTTTCCTTTGTCACAGATTTGATGGTTGTGTGGTGTTTCACTCTGCTCCAGCTGTTAAAATGGCATTCAAAAAGCTCTGATTCCTCTCCTCTCTCCCAGGAGCTGCAAGTTCTGTTTGAGGCCATTCTCCTGATGCCTTAAGCAGTGATTCAGAAATATCCACATCTTAATGAGGGATCCAGCCACTGTCTGGTTTTGGGCCCCATCCTGGAGCCCAGCCCACGTTTCTCTCACAAGATGTCCCTGCTGATAATGAAATACACTTCATTTTTCTTTAGCTCTGACTTGAAAGGCTATCCTATGTTCTCTTACAAGTTTCACCTGAAAACTATTGCCCTTTATTAGAGTCCTTCATTAGGAACACCTGAAGGTCTTACACACCTGAAGCTGTGTTTTATTCAATGCAGCTGGGGGTAATTAGCAAGAAGGGCTCTTAAGGAGGAGCTTCTGCCTCAGAAAGTGGTGGTTACCAGCTCTGGTGCTGAGTAGTTCTTGCATATGTGCCATGAACGCTGCAAAAGCCTCTCCAAGGTAAGAAAATTCTGCTTGCTGTTGTGTTTTATTATTTCCAGAGTGGTTGAGCCTGTTGAGTACACAGTTGTGAATGAGAAAAGGGGCCTGTGTGGCAGAGAAAATTATGGCAGACCACTGCTGCAAGAGCAGATGATCAAAATGTCTGGTGAGAGGCGACAGATGGGTGCCAGTCCCTGGCAGCAGTGAAAGGCAGCAGGGAGACCCTTCTGTCTGGTGTGGTAAACAACATCTTGCCTTTGTGGTGCTGTTCATCCAGTTCATACCAAAGATGTGCTGCCCCATTTCAGGAGCTGCCCAAACTCTCTGGCTCACACCAGGGTGCTCACAGGAGGGTTAGACTGGCCTTTAGTGCTGCCTGAACACACAATGTGCAGCTCTGGGGACAGGCATTGCTCCAGCCCTCCTGCACTTGGCAAGGCAGAACCTGCCGCTGCTCAGGGTCAGCTGGCTCCAGGGGAGCTTTTTGTGTCCCACCATGGACCCATGGGACTTGTGACTGAGAATGGAGCCCTGGGTTGTTGGTTGCTTTGGGTTGTTATTGCTTTGGGTCCCTGAGACAGCTGTGTGCACCATCCCAGTCCTGAAATGTTGTCCAAAGAGAGAAGTGATGGCAGGGCAGAGACAAATAGAGTCAATATGAGGCTGGAATAAGGGTTTTTAAAGCTTTCCAAAGACAGAACAGTAGATTTATCCTAAAATGAAAGTAAATTTATACTCAAAATCTTTCACCATGTTCAACTTTCTGCAACTATGATCCCCATCCTATTTATATTACTGCCATTTTGATCAGAGTAAGATAGCATTTAACACAATATAGCTCTGCTGCTTCGATCAGCTGGTGGTTATTTGTAATATTTACATTATTTGCATCACTCAGGTCTAAATTCTGAAGTGAATTTAAGAAGTCATAAGTGTCTTTTTCCATTATTCCTGATTTCAGCAATAACAGTCTGTATTTTATTTTATAGATCACTGCATTGCAGCAATGTTGACTATCCAGGGGTAACAAGGATTAGCATGTTCAGAATTAAGTATGGGATACTAAAGTAAATTTTTCTCTCAGGGCACATGCTGTTAAGGGGAATTTTACATGGTCAGGGAAAGAATAGTTTCTGTTCCCAAGTTTCAGAGTTAGCTCTGGTTACTGCAGTGTGCTCTGCAATGCACTGTGTAAAAAATTATGTCCTCTGGTGAGGTAAGAAAGAACCATTGCATTGTGTTGGTTATTAAGTATTTATTGTTGCTTTATTCCCCTTAGTTTGCAGTCACAGCAATAGCTGAATGTTGGTTTACAAAGAAGCTGACTGCCCCAAAGCTCTCACTTGCTCAGCTCTGCAAAATGAGAGAGAATAAAGTGGCTTTATTTCAAAGGCATCCCATCCCAGGGCTGCTCAGAGTCCAATTGTGGCTTTCAGATCTGGTGGGGTTTGTCCAAGGGCTCTCTCTGATGCTCTGAATGTTTGCCCCTCTGAGAGGGTTTAGGAGGATGGAGCTGCAGGCTGTGGGTGCCCAGCACAGCCTGGCCCTTGGGATGTGCTGGCAGCATCCCTGGAGCTTGGATCCCTCAAACCCAGCCTTGCCCTTTGCCACAGCTGCTCATGGAGGGGTTCAGTAAAATCTGCCATCTCCATGGACTGCACACAAGGTCTCTGTTTCTATTCGTGGAGGGAGTTTCTTTTGTTGCTTGAAAGCTTTAAACTGCTTTTCTTACCAGAAGAAATAAAAAAAAAAAAAAACAGAGAAAAGAAAAAAACCTCCTTACCATCTGGCCATAGCCTTGTACAATATGTTGCATTTCAAACTGTAAGAAAATTTTTATGATCAGGTTATAATTTGTCAACTGCCTACAGATCTTTAACTTAAAAATGTACAGTGCAGAATAAAGTTGCTCTGTATATTGTTTTCTAAGATGAGTGGAAGGAGAATGGAGGAAAAAAAGACACTTGAAAGTGTTTTAATTGCACAGGGATGTCATTGCCTCTAGCAAGAGTTCTCCTGCTTCTGTCATAAATTTTTCATATTGCCTCGTGAGAGTGAGAACTGGAAACTTTACCCTCTAAGTGAAAGTCGATGAACCTCACACCAGCCTCAGATCCCAGCAGCCTTGCACTCAGGAATATTAATTTAATTAAGATCGCTACAATAAATTCTGGGAGGGAACTCTCCTGGCACCTAAGGTAACTCGTGCAGAGAAGGAGGGGACAAGACAGCCGAGCTGGATGTGGTGGAGGGAGGAGCTGCGGTGCAATGCCTGCAGAGCAGCTGCGCGCTCATCTGAAGTGACAGCGCGGGGACGGGCGACACCTCCCAAAATAGACAGCAGAGGTTTGGCTGGGAGGAACCGCGGCATCACACCGAGCCAGATCGTTTTATTTTCACTGCCCTGACCTGGCTGCAGGCTGGCAAAACGCGGGAAGGTGTTTTTTGGGATTGCCCGGCTGCTGGGAGCAGAGGGGCAGCACGAGTGCGGCTGGCACCCTGTCAGTGCCACACAGCGGCCTCTGCGCGGGGACCTGGGCTGTGCCTGGGGACGGGGGCACCGAGCTGCCAGCGGGGCACACGGGCTGCAGGCTCTGGGCTGGCTGCTTTAATTGGAACAGAGAGCTGGGGTTAATCGGAGTGCTGTACAGGAGGTGGCTGACCTGCCTCACCCCGCAGCTGTGGGCGGTTCTGCCCCACAGAAATCACACAGCTGAGATCACCTGAAGCTCCAGGAGGGGCAACCAGCAGATACCACATGCCAATTATGACTTTTGGGGTTTGGTTTTTTTTTTTTTTTTTTTTCTTTTTCCTCTGAAAAGGGCATCTGGGCCACAGAACTAGTGCCGCAAAAGATACCAGAATGATGCAAAGTTCTAGGAAAATTATAGCCCAAAGTTAAGCTATTTCATCGTATTGGCTATAAAAGAAAACTGAGCTCCCTGAGAAGTTCAGCGTGAAATGATAGGCTTAATAATTGGGCTTGTTGTGCGGATTTAAAGGCTGAGGTTCACTGAAGTGAGTCTCTGTTGCAGAGTTTGTGTGTGACCACAAAGGGATGTATGAGACTTCTGGTCTCTAATGCTATCCCTAGAGCTGTATGTTCCTTTAATTTAAAATAATTGTTAATGTGAGTAGTTTTTTTTTTTTCTCAGAAAGTTTAAAAGTATTTTATTACAAAAATGGAATGTTTGGTACTATGAGAAGAACAAACCAAGAATGCAGTTTTTTTCTGTGCTCCCCAGGCTTTTCTTTTCTTACAAATCAGCTGCAATCTAAAGTTCTAGAAATGGCATCATTGGCAAGCACGTTCCACGCCCAGGGACCCAGCTCAGCACTCTGCTCAATCTGGGATGTGTTTTACATCCTGGAGTTTGGTCTGGGTGCTCCTTTTAGTCCTTTCTGATTTTTCAGTAGTTTTTCCTTTCCCAGTGAGCTGCTGCTGGCGTGATGCTCCCTCTGCAACAAATGAAGGTGTCGGAGTCAGGACTGCGATGCCTCTTAGGACAAATCCTCCCCAGTGTGACCAACCACAGAGCTGGCATGAGAAACTGAGTCTGGTGGGACAGGGAGATGTGCTTTCAAGCTGCTTTCAGGCCACCTGTGAGGGGAAAAGGATTGTGGGATTTAATAAATGCAGTCTGCTTTTTTACTTCCTAAAATGATCCTTGAACATGATTTGTGTTTTATTAATGAGATTTAAAAATTGAGTTGAACAACTAAGCTGACAGAGGCCACACAATGGCTAAAAGGGTGCTAAAAATAAAACAACAAGAAGGAGGAAATGGCCAGCTGTGTCTCTTGAATATTTAATTTTCTAAAAAATTATTTTTATTTTAAACTAAACTTGGGTGTGTAGCGTGAGGGTTTTTTCCCTTGTCTGTTCCTCTCTCTGCCCTTTGCTAAATGGCGTGGTTCAGTGAGATGCATAGGCTGGTGTTACTGCAGGCATTGCAGAGCCCTGAACTGCAGTATCTGCTCCTCACATTCCTTCAGGGTTTAGTTGCAAAAGGGCAGCATAGCCAAATGTGATATTTAGGCTTTGGTTCCTATTAAAAGAAAACAAATGCAGTGCTACAGCAAGGCTCACTGGTTTCAAGGCAGCTTGTGGCTACTCTAACAAGTAAAGTAAAGGCACTTTACTGGTTTTCAGATCTTAGTCAGGAGCTGCAGAGAGGAAAGATAAAGTAAATGTTTTCCTGGATAATCTTGCAGTTCTTGAGAATTCACAATAAAATACAATGATTGCTGGCCAGTGAAGTGGCTGCCAAGTTCAACTAAAATGCTAATTTTCCAAAATCCTGATTTTGTCTACTGGATCAACCCTTCTTATTCCTAGGAATAATGGCAGCTAATTCTGTTCTTGCAAATGCTCAGGTGAATTTTGGACCATTTGGAGCTGTGTGTGTGTGCACTGCCCTGGGAGTGGGCTGGGCCCAATCTTCCTGCTCTTTAAGCTGCAATCTTTCAAAATTCCTATTTGACCCAGCTGCTGTGGTTTCAGTTCCCCACCCTTTTTTGTATGATTTCCTCAATTCAAGCTATTCATGGGTCAGATCCATGTTCTTGATTCCTATTTCTTACATTCCCACCAAAATGGAGGACACCCAGGTCATTGTTCCAAGGGAATGAGTGCTGTGGTATTTTCTGAAAAAATAAAATGCAGTAAAATAATGGAGATTGAAGCTGTTATGGGAGAATAAGATTAATTTTATCTTTTAATGTTTTATTGCTGGTATCAGTATCGCTAATAATAATGGTCAGTTTTAAAATGGGTAAAGAGGATTATGCAAGAGGTCAAACATATTCAATATTCTGTTTCCAAAACACTTCAAAATGAGGAGTTAGAAAAGCAGACTTCATCATGAGGGCAAAACTCTGTTTTATTGGGGAAGTTTTTCTGAGAGGGACAGTCACCAGATGTTTAGCTGCAGTTGGGTATTCCTAAACAGCTAATTCATGCTAAAGGGCCATAGTGGTTTCTCACCAAAAGTGTTTGCTTTGTGCTTTATTTGTGATATTTTCTATTATTCTGAGCATCTTAAGTGCCCCTGCTCAGGGTCACAATCTGTTGGCATCCTTTACTGGAAGGGCAGAAGCTGTTACCATTCATGGAGGAGTTTTCAGGATTTTTCCTCTAAGCTTGTGAAGTTCAAAACTAACTTTAGTCTTTTGAAACTGACTCTTCTCTCCATCTCCTTTCCAGCCCCTTTAAACACTGAATTCTGAACAGGAGCTTCTTGAGTTGGGGGTGGTTGGCAGCTACCCTGACCCATGTGGGTAGGTTAGCCAGCTGAATTATGCAGTGCTTGTGAGATGATAATGTTCTCAGCTGGATCCTTGTCAGCTGTATAAATTTCAGAAATTAGAATAGAATAGAATTAGAAATTAGAATAGAATAGAATTCAGAAATAGAGAAATTACTCTATAATTCCTCTGAAGCATGTGGATTCTTTAGTGTAACTACTGCTACCTATGTAACTTTTCCTTGTATCTTTTTTTAACATACACTAATAAGATTCTAGGATTTTTTAATAGAAGAAAAAAATTTTAATAGAAGAAAATTTTCTACCAAAATACATTTCTTCATTTTTTTACTCTGATCATAGGCCTTTCTTCCTCTCCTCCCCCCTATGAACTGATACCTGGTTTCATTTTAATATTTTTAGTTTCTTATCATGCAGCAGGGCAGTAAGAAAAATGCTGCTGTGATCCTGAGATAGCAGTACCATAAGGATTTTGCTTTCACCAAGAAGCAATACAATTTGTAGAAAATATGAGAGAGGGCCCAAGGTCTCCAGATCATATTGGTTAATAGATTGATTCTGGTGCCAGGGGCCAATCTTAATATTCTTGTTCACTCTTGGGGGGTGAGCAGCTGCTGACTCAGCACACACAGGTGCTGGACTTGCTGCTCTGCCTTCCACACATCTGGTTCTCTGGAAGGTTTGGAGCTTGGCTCGCTGCAAACAAGAATCTGACTTTTCTTTTTAATGCAAGTTCAGATAAATGTTCAAGACCGCTTTTCTAGCGAGATGCTCACAAATGTATGCACTAGGGCTGAACTTTTGAGTGGAGAAAATTTGCCATATCTTTCTTAATGCTTTTCTTTATAACTGTATTATTTGGATCAGGAAAATGGAAAAAAAATTATCTGACTCTGGGCCTTTAGTCAGGGCTGAGCCTACAAGATGAATTATTTACGAAACAAAGCGAGGTGATTGGTTCCACTAAATGTGGTTGGTTGTTTTTTTTTTTTTTTAAATTCTGCACTCATACTGAAGTTAAAGAACAGTGTCAGGGTGATGAGCTGCCTGCTCTGCTGGGTCTGAATGGCCCAGAACAGCCTCCCTGGGCTGTCACCACCCTCTGCTCCTGCCCAGGAGCCCCATGATGCCCAGCCCAGCCTGGGCTGTGGAGGGAGGAACCTGTGGCCAGCCCTGCCTGGGGCCACTCTGTGGCTCCTCTGCTTCTGCACAGACAGAGCAGAGCTCTCTGGTTGCACTGGGGCCAGCAGAGCACCCAGCTCTGCCCAGGGCTGGGTCAGGGGTCACCCTCCTGTCCAAGCTGAGCTCTGTGTGAGCCAAGCTTTGCTTACAGAAACATCCTCACTGCAAATGTGTGCTGAGTGCTGAAGGTTTCTCACTGCTGCCAGTCTCTGTAAGGAGAAGAGATGTAGCATAAGGGAACCAGAGCCTTCTGGAAGTCACTCCTGTGCCAAGCAGTGTGCCATGGGACAAGCCAAGAGGGAAAACCTGCCCCCTCCTGAATTTGACCCTTTTGCCATCCAGCACAGCACTTCCCCTAGGATGTGCTGGCTCCTCAGGACGCCCACAGACACATTTTGGGTGGGTTTCACTCTCTGCTGAGGGAAGGCTGGCGGGGGCTCTTGGATGGGGGCTGTGGAAGAGTCATGGGGTTGCCTGCCAGGAGCTCTCAGGGCTCCTTTATCCTGCTGCATGGGGAGATTTCCTTTCCCTAGGAGACAGCCTGCCCACTGTGGGGCACAGAACAGGGAGATGGTCAGGCCTGGTTCCTCCTGCAGCCCTGGCATGGGCTGGCTCAGCCTTCAAAGTGAAGTCAGATATTTGGGCTAGCTGCTTTTTGGAAGGAAGCTTCACAGTTGCACCTTTCTGATAGGCTCTGTGGCTCTGCCTGCCCCCTCCCATTTTCCTCTTCCCCAAATGCCCGTAAAGCACTAACAGAGAATCTTCCTCTCAGGTAGTCTTTATTTTTCCCCTCATGTTGCTATTGTGTTGGCAATTCCAGCTGCAAATGTTGTGTTTGACCTTCAGTAAGGGAGCCTGGTGATTTGAATTCATTTCAAGCAGTTTTCTGACAGCAAGCCTTAGCCAAAGCCCTTAAGGTTTCCCCTACAAAAGCCTCATGACAGCTTTGCTTGAGGCTTACAATGGTCAATGCAAGTGGAGGTAGTTTGTAAGCTGTAAGTGGCCTTATTAACTTCCTTGCAGTACTGACATGATGCCCAGGCCTGCGCTAGGCTCAGTCCCAGGAGCTGAAGCAGGACCCCCCCTTTACACTTCTCATCCCAGCAAACCAGCCTGTGAGGGATGTGTGGTGCCTCTGAGCCTCTCCTGGCACCACAGAGTGATGGAAGATGGGAATAATTGGAAAATATGTTAGTTAATTAGGATTCCAACCTTTGCCTTATCCATTTGTCACGGTCAGAGCCAGCCTGGTGTCAGATTTTTCTGGTAAAACCAGGTGGTGGCACTTCTGTGCTTGGCTGGGCTTGGTGCCAGTGCTAACACGAGGGGCAGCCCTGTGCCCTTTCCTGCCTTTGGCTAATGGGCTCAAAGCCCCTCTGCTCTGCTCATTCCAGTTCTGCAGCATTAGCACAGATTCATTGGGAGGTCCAGGGCAAAATAAACAGTGCCCAGACCCCATTCCTGGGTCAGGTGCTGGCACTTGGCAGGTTAGCTCTAGGAGCTCAAAAGACCATTGGGTGAGGCGCTTATTTTCCTACTTCCTGATAGCTCCCACCTCCCTTCTGTTTATTTTTCCTTCAGCTCAGATCCTCATAAATATTGAGTATAATTGCTAAAATTCTGTCTTACTAACAATAAATTAACATCTATGCCTCCTACCATATTTATTACTTCCCCAGAACCAAATACACGACAACTACAAAATATCATTTTGTCCTCAAAAAACTGCACTCCTTGTGAAGGCCAGAACTTCATTCCTTGCTACTTGGGTAGGCAGCCACAGACATGAATCCTGGTTCTCAGACAAATTACAGATAACCTGGAACAAGTGGCTGGAGAGGCCTCCTGGGTAGTGCACACTGTCCAAGCAGGATGGCAGGAGTGTGTTAATAGGGTTTTTTTTTTTTTTTTTTTTTTTGTGTCTGTAATTTTTGTTGGTTTTTAGTGTTGATTTTTTTTTGTAGGGTTTTTTTAGTGTCATTTTTGTTGGGGGTTTTTTGTGTCATTTTCTCGTTCCCAATCACAAAGCTATTTCAGACTCCTAGAATTCTAGTTGGTAAAATCCCTTTCTAATAATCGGCATAAACTTCTAGCTAATCTACACATACTTGTCCTGCTCTAAGTGTCTTCATGTGTCAGTTTTTCCCTTCTCAGTTTTTTCAATTTTCTTGCCTCAGTTTAGGAACCATCCTCTAAATCGTTAATTTTTCTCTCTTCAGAACTTGTTCCATTGTTGGATTTGCCAGCTTGCAATTGCCCAGCTTTCTTTTATATTTTTTCTTTTTAAAGTCAACATTTGCTGTTCTCCAGCTATACAGTAGCAATTCCAGCATTAAAAGCTTATTTAAAATGCCCTGAAGCCAAATGAGTGACTTTGGAGGGAGCAGGCTGATCCAGCAGTTTGCAACTAATATGAGGTCAGCATTAGATCCTTTTGTCTGCTGCATTTGATGTATTCTCAGGTTTTTTGAGCTCACTGTCTTCTAGCAGAACTTGTACTCTTTATAGTTTCATTTATTTTATTTTACACTGTTTGTGATACAAGAATCAGGTTGGGCATCTCTCTACAACAGAATATTATCATCTGAGCATATACCTCTGTAGTATTTCCAATTTTGAGTTGGAAACTAATTTCCTAGTTTGCCTAGTGTGGGAAATTAATGGCAGGGGTTCTTGGGAAACAGCAGAAGGATTGGCATCATGTACTTTCATTATATAAAGTAATAGGAAAGTTTTGACAGGCAGATGTTCTTGGCTCAGGAATAAGAAACAGATGAAATATTAAACTTTGACTTGGGAAGAATTTTTGGGCAAGAACATTTTGTCTGGAATATTCTTGTGGGGTGGAATTGTCATCTAGAGCAGACAATGTCATCTCCATTGCCTTTGGCCTCAAAGGCTGGCAGGCAGTCAGAGAAAATCAGGGATGAAAATATCAGTTATGGTCAGTAAGATATATCCTCATCTTCTTTTGAGATTTAAGCAGGATTCAATAGAACCTTTTAATCTGTTTGTTTGCCAAGTTTTAACTACTTAACACAAAGTTTCTCAGTGTGGCTGACCAGAAGTAAAGGTCTCTATAATATAATGGCATATCAAGGGTGCCTGACTTCATTTTAGTTCAGTTTCTGGATTTAAACCAAACCTTTAAATGTTCCAAATGCTTTTCTAAACCAGACCTAAGAACACATTATAATATGATTATTTTTAATAAATTGAGTTGTTCTGTCTCCTGGAGAGCTTGCAACAGCCAGGGTGTGAGCTGTCCTAGAAATTGGAGCCTGAGTTGTGTCAGCTGTTCTGGGGAGCTGTACTTGCACTTGGAGGAGGAATTGAACAAACCTCAGAGTTTTCCAAAGAAACATCGGCAGTCCCAGATGTGATGTGTTGTTTTTATATGTGTAGATAAGATATAATATGCTCTGTACATGCTAGTTAACCCCTAATGTTTTAAATCCATAAAAAACTAACCTATTCTTAAAGAAATTCAGGTGTAGAAGAAGCAGATAGTGAATTACACCAAAATGATAGCCAAGAACAGTTTTGCATAATACAAAGTTATTGTTTTTAATGTTTCCCTTCTGTACTAACAGTACCAAAGGGCTTCCTGCTGTTTGCTGCTCAGCCAGCAGCTCCAGGCAGACCATTCTCTTCCATTCCCATGTGGTGTGGCTCATACAGCTCCACCTGCTTGATGTGCTTTGTAGGTAGGCCTAGGATTATTTTGGTGTTAATAGGTGATGTTTCACACAAGTTTTAAGCCAGTCTGTGGAGCCCCTCATGGGCTGCCTGGTGACTGGGCTGTGTTTGGCTGTGAGTGCAGTTCCCCACAGTGAGCTCCTCACCCTCCAGATGCATGTCCAGGGAGACTTATCCAAGATCTGAGTGGCCTTCTTCCTCAGCTCCTTCCCCTCATAATGTCCCTTTGTGGCTACTTCTATCAAATCCAATATGGCTTTGGCAAAAATATTTTCCAACTTTTGCCCTATGACGAGAGCAAAATCTCTTCAGCGATTTGATACTTGCGAGTTGCTACCTTCTAAACAACTTGGAAACGCCTAACTGGACGTTTTATTGACAATGCAGGTATTCTGAATTATGTTTTCAAGAAACCTAATATAAATTTATATACCTGGAGAACTACTTTCATGGAAAGAGTGCTGTGGAAAAAAATGGAGAGTGCTGTTGTTGATATGGACGCCATACCTTTCACAGAGTCTGTCTCTTCCTTGCAGTAATTCAGAAGTAGGTGTAGAAATCTCTAGAGAAAACACCTTGCACCCATCCAGTCTGGTTCAGATCTGTGTGATCTGGCTGACTGGAGCCCATGGAAACCTCATAGGTGCCCTAGAAATGTGAAACTTAGAGTGTCAGGTGCAAGTCTTTGTTCAGCTGACATGAAACAATCCCTCACCTGAATGCTACAGATTGCCAGGACAAGGGCTAAGAGCTGCAGCCTGACAGGGGCAGGGTTGGAGGGGATTTTTGGGAAGAAATTGTTTATTGTGAGGGTGGTCAGCCCTGGCACAGGTGCCCAGAGCAGCTGTGGCTGCCCCTGGATCCCTGGAAGTGTCCCAGGCTGGGTTGGACAGGGCTTGGAGCACCTGGGACAGTGGAAGGTGTCCCTGCCATGGCAGGGGGTGGAACAAAATCATCTTCAAGATGCCTTCCAACCCAAACCATTCTGTGATTCCGTGCAAATCTGACAAGGTTTTTAAACCTTACCTTGTGTGGCCTGACAAGGTGTCTTATGATACCTTATTGCCCAAGCTATAGGGTTAAGGTGAGCTATTCCTTTTATTTCTTCTTTTTTATTTGGTAGTTCGTGTGCTGTCATGCAACTGCAGCAAAAAGTGTTGAGTAAAACTGTTGAATTATGAAGCCCAAGTTGGATAAAATCTGAACTTTCTAGCAGAAAGTGCACTTAAGGAACCATTTTGTCCCCATGGGCTTGAATGCTGATTTGCTGCTTCCTTTCATCCTGCTTATATGTCCAAAGATAAACTTGATCTGTGCACTCCATGTGATTGTAGCAATGGTTCTGCCACCTACAATAAAAAATTGGAGATTGCAAATATACTTAATTAACACGATAAAATTTTTACTGTTCAAAATTTTAGGGACATTAACACAGCTTTCATGCTCTCAAAGAAATACTTTTGTTGTTTCAACTAAGTGGATAAATTGCTGAAGGCACCACATGCTTAGAGACTCAAGGCTAATGGAATAACTTCAGTTTTGTAGTGTTTCTCTAGCTGGTAGAATTAATTTAGAAAAAGCTTTTAAGAGGCATGCTTTGTGTATTGTGGTTCCCTCGGCTTTGGGGGTTTTTGGGTTTGCTTTTTGGGCTGGATGTTTTGTGGGGGTTTTGTGAAAAATGGAAATGTTTTCAGAATTCCTGTAAGTTCAGTGGAATTTACTATAAAATTGCATTCATTTCTGAGGAGGAAATTATTTACCAGTATACTAGTACGTAGAAGCTTTCAGTTGAGGAAGGAAATGCTTACTGGTGCTCTCTGCAGAAAAAAGAAACTCTAAGTTAATTTAATTAGGACTTGAGGATTTTGAGCTGATGCATGTGTGTGACAAAATCATGACCTGTACGTGTGAATTTTTATTTCTTTATTTTGGGTGACTGAGTCTGGAACCGACTCTGAGCTTGTGACATAATTAGTACAATAGTGCAAATCAGCCATTTTTGAAAAGAGTAATTTACTCCATATGCAGCTTCTCAGCAAGAGCCCTCATTAATCAAAGAAGGCCATGTACATCAAAGTGTTCCTTGCTTGCTACAACAACATCCATCATACAGCTAGTAAATGTGCTGTGGCAGGGTTTGATAAATATAATGCCTTTGATGTGCTGATAATTCTGTGTATTGGCATGCTGCTGCCTGGAACTCCCTGGGTATGCACAAAACTCTCAAGCAGCCCAGCACCCTGCTCCAAAATTCTACCCTCAAACTCTCTCAAAAGCCAGCTGGGTGTGAAGGAGGACTTGAGTGCATTTTCTCTGTTGCTTATGATTCAATGGGGCCGATTTTTATAATCTCTTTATTTTCATCCAAGTTCCCAGATGCTACAAAATTCCTTTGTGAATATATTTATGTGTAGATGCAGCTTTATCTGACAAGAGCTTCTGTGTGTTGAGGCACTTGTATTTGACATGGTTTAGTCCTTCTTTTGTGTGAATGCACAGTAGAGATTTAGTGTAGAACTTGTAAGAGATCTATGATAGGAGGAGATAAAGCATAAGGTGGTAGAGGTTGGAGGGGGCATGGTCTTATGGTAAAATATCAGGAATTATCTTTGTTAGATGGAAGGGAAGTTGGTTTTAGGAGCTCAGTTCTTGAGGCACACAGAAAATGATCCAAGTGTTTGCAGAGAGGGCAGTGAATTAATACAGTTTCTGTATTGCCAGAGTGAGTGACTGAAAACTCATCTTCAGCAAACAACAAAACTGATTACAAATGAAGATTTCTGATATGTCAGAGAGGAAAGCTCCCATTTTTGCTCTGATGCAAATAGTGGTGTTTCAGCTCTGAAGCCATAAAGAACAGCAGCTGTGCACTGAAAAGCAGTACTGATGCATTTCAGTTCCACTGTTTACTGAATTGTACTTTAATTGATTTATTGAATTATAGCTTAATGAAAGGACAAATTACAAACTGGGAATTTTTACCCAAACTGTGTTGTAGATACAATATGCCAGCTCTTTGTTCCTTTTGCTTCCTCCAAAGCTGATGAAGCTTGCTTTCGACTGCTGCTCATATTTTTTTTTTTCCAAGAGTGGGGCATGAAAGCAAGGCAGGAAAGAGACTTGGAGACAAGTCTTTGCCCCCTGGGTGTAGCAGAGCCCCTCAGCAGCTGCCACTTGAGCCTGTGGTTCAGAAGAACATCTGCCACCCTTCCCTCCCCACCGTATGTGACATGTGAGGGTTACAGGACCAGTGTAAATGCAGATCCCAAGCCCTCTGCTGTCACTTTCTGGCTGCCTGGGGCTGGGGTGGCCCTTCAGGGGCAGGTGTAGCCTGCCAGAGCCACACCTGATTTCATTTGTTGTGAAGTATCTGCAAAGAAAGGGAGGTGGGCAAAGGAGTGGAAGAGTGTTCCAATGCATGACCTCAACGGGGTGCTCTGCTGAGATGTTTGAGAAGCTTTTGCCAGCCCCTCTGGGTACTTAGGACAGAGTTTATCAGCCCCAGGGCTCTGCTGGTGACTGGCGGGCAGGAGGGGAAACAAGGCCAAGGGATAAACAGGAATTTATCATCAGTGAGGTTGGAGGGGTTCCTGCAGTGAGAGAATTGGAGAGCAGGAGAGAATCTCTCACTCCATGGCTATGCCATAGTGAGGGGAGAGAAATCCCAAACAAAGCCTTGTGCCCTCCTAGTTCTTGTTTGGTTCAGCCCTGCTGTGGAAGGATAAGGTCAGGGAGCACCCAGGAGCTTCCCAATTATTGTGCCAGCTGTGCTGAGCAGCTGTGGGCTCTGCCATTCTTAACATTTGGGGAGTGCCCAGTCATCATCCCCTAAATGTGTCATTTGTCATCTCTGGGAGCTTGCAGCAGGAAGTTGCACGGACCTGGAGAAGGAGTGCATGAGGTGCATAAGTACCCAGGAAATGCTGAGTAGTCTGCTGCTTCTGTGGTTGAGTTGGTTTGGTTTTTCTTGAAGTTGAGTGCCAATTGAGATATATTTGTTTGTGTAGCCTATAGCACAACAATTACTTCCTAGGAAAGTAAAACTTAAAGCCAACAGATATTCTAAAGGAGACTTCTCTGGAACATACTCAGGTTAAACTCCAGGAAAGCCAAGAAATGCATTTTGAGGGAAGGAGATGCATTGATGGAGAAAAATAATCTGAATTAGTTTGTAGCTTGTGAGTTGCTGGCTCTGTGCTTACTGTTTGTATGGTTGGAATGTTGCTCACAAAGCACCACCGCTGATGCTGTGAGTCCTGCATTTTGTAAGGTTGAATATGCATTTTTGATGTGCAAAGTAAGAAAAACTGAGCAATGTGCTGTTTGCATTATTGCTTCTCTGTAAGCTAGCTCTGCAATTAAAGAGATTATTAAAGTAATTAAAATAGTCAGAATGGAAGTTCTCTGGATTTTTCTCCGTTTCTCTTTCTTGGTGTGTGGTAATCTGGGATACTGGCTGTGATACTGAACTTTTACTGGCAACTGAGTGAACTCTGAGATAGTTGGCTTCTCCTGCACAATGTCTATATAGACAATTGACTAAAAATATCTCTCCTGTACCACTGCATTATGTAGCAAAGGGTAAAATATCCACTTAAGTGTTTTTTGTTGTGTTTGAGCCTCAGGTATCCTACACGTAGGGTGACAGTAAACGAAAAATACAACTTGAATTTGTATATCAATGTAGAGAATATGGTTGTTGTTCTTTACTAATTTTAATCTGTTCTGTACTAATTTTAACCCTTAACTTAAAGAAAATACTGATCAAAGGTCTTCCTTTGAGTGACATGGCAACACCCTGATTTTTTTTTTAAGATGATGAATATTTTATCATGGTCTGTGTATTATAGAACAATCTCTGTTAATGTTCATCAGTGTATTGAGTCTGGCTGTTCAGTGCCAGGTTCTGGAGATGCCAGACAATTCCAAACTTCTTCTGTAGGAAGAACATTAGTTATTATTATTTATATATTTTAGGGGCAGAATGCAAATGATGATACTTGCAAAGATATTTTTTTTCTTTCTTGGTACGACCTTCTCCTTCCCAACTGGGCAGACACACACATTTCCTGAGAGGGTCTGTCAGAAAAATACAATAAACTTTATCTTGTGAATTGGGAAGTATTCCCAGTTGAAAGGCACTGGGTAGCATCAACTCTAAGTGAAAAATCATTAATCAGAATTATCAGTTTTCCAGTGATTTTTGTTTGGGCCTCAGCACTGCTTCCTCCCCTGCTCTGCTCCTGCTGACCTGTGCCACTTGCTCATGTAAACCAAGTCTAAATCCATGAGTTGTGAAAATGTAGGATTGTGTTTAATTAGTCCTTTAGTATGTCTGAAATTGAGTTAAGGCAAAACTGGGTGCAGGTGAAAGTGTCTTAAAATTCTGTTTTAGTCCAGGTAACATGCAACTGAGCAGGGAGAATTCAGTGCTGTTCAGATCTTGCTTGCATCTCTCACAATGTATTTTTTAGAAGTAGGATGATGTTTTAAAATATAGAGGAAAAATAAATGGTATGAAATATGCTAGAGGATAATAATCTCAGAGAATATTAAAATACAACAGTATTTGTCCAACTGTAACTGTTGACTTATTTTGCCAAATTACTTTCCACTGGCATGAATTTACAGAGCAGGAGACTAAAGTTTATGGCTCATTAACAATAACTGTTGTACACCTACACTGTAATTCCTCAGAATGTATTCTCTCCTTTAATACTGCATATACTGTGTGGAATGACAGTAATTACAGAAACTAATTGAATGAGATAGTCATAACTCTAAAAGTCATATTACTCATTTCAAAATGGTTTATTTCCTGAAATAAACAATCTTTACGGAGTGAACAGATATAACATCCCTTTAAGTTTATTAAACTCATTAAATATCCTTAAATATGTTGAAATGTGTATGCTGTGCACTTAATAGAGGGTATAGATACATGCAAGTGAGACATCCATAAAAATTATAACCCTTAAAATGGAATTTCAGTGAAGCAGTTTGTCTCAAAAGTTTGTCTTTCCACAGCTAGTCGAAAATAGGCTAAGTTTTCAGAATTTAATAGCAAAAGTTTGTTGCAAAATGAAATCTCTGGTTTCATCCTGCTGGTATCCTCACCCAATGGAAGTTTGAATGATGGCACAGCCAAAACAAATCAATCCTTCCTCGTTAATGCAGAGCTGACCTTCCCCAGTGGTGATCCCTTCAGGTTGCAGGTTGGAGGGGAAGCTCCAAGTGCTGAAGACTTGGGCTCATGTGGATACGGGTGTGAGCACTGGGGTCAGACCCTGTCCCTGGGCTCACAGTAGCCCATGGAAATACCCACAGTATGGGGGATGTTTTGGGATTGGAAGGTGGAGGGGTCAGCTGGGCTTGGGGCAGAGCTGGGCCCTTCTTCTGGTCACGCTGTAACTTTGGGAGAAACAGTTCTGAGCATTTAATTTCATTTTATTGTCACATTCTGGAGGCCCTTTCAGGCAAAACACCCGATCCTGCTCATGCCTTGCAAGGGAGGTGTCCAGGAAGAGGTCAAGGTGCAGCAGACCAGGGCAACCCTGGGAGGAAAGGGAAGGAACTCTTGCACAAGGGAGGTCTGTGGGGCCCTGGGGACCCTGGCCAAAGATGAGCATGACACAGAGCATTGCTCCACAAGAGCGTGGTTGTGGTTGGGTGACTCCACCTTCTCTCTAGAATATATTCAAAAACTTTGTGTTTAAGTGGTTTTTCTACTGACAAAATTTGGGAGTGCATCAAGCAATCCTCTTTTTTTTTGGGGGGGGGTTTGGTTTGTTTTTTTTTCTGGTTTGCTTTGGATTTTCTATTGTCTGTTGTTTCTTTAATTAATGAGTATAGCTTGTTTTTGTTGTTTTAATGGACAGTGATGGGTTATTTATAGGACTCAGTAACGATTTTAAAAATTCAAGTTTCTAGGAGGCATTTCCTATATCATTTGAAGATGATGTATATGAATTAAAATTCTTGTTAGTTGATCAAATGAGGTTTAATGTCAATGGGCTACTGTAGAACAGTGTAATGCATACATTACACATCAACAGAATGTGTAAGCAATGGAAACATAACATTTACATGTAGTGCAGTCCTGCACTTCTCATTGCTGCTGTAGTGTGCTTGGTGGCTTTTTTAAAGCCTTTACTATTTTCCAAGGCTTCAGTCTGGCTGCCCTGTGCTTACCACTGTCTGCTGTCTTCAGTAAACAGCAGCCCATGTTTTAAAAAAAAAAAAAATTATCTTTAATAAATAAACAACCTACAAAATGGAGCAAAGCAGATAAAGTAATAATGTGAATTTCCTCCTGGTGGAGAGTCTTTTAACACAGACTCTTTTATTCATGGAATTGCTTTCCCTGACATTGATGCTGACAATCTTCATCAACATTCATCCAGCGTGTCATATAAAACAAGGTGATAAATGTACCCGTGCACCCCAGGGTGTTACACGTGCAACCATTTTTCTCCACTTTCCTTTCTTTCAGCAGTCACTGTTTCGCTGGACTGCAAAAACCTAATTGTAGTATCTTCTGCTCTCCTAAACAAGCTCATTTTTCTCCAACCTAACCCATCAGAGATGCTGTCAATCAATGGGAAACCTGTCACACAGAGATCAGGGTGGCAAAGGGCTCCAGTGTTTAGGTTCTTCACAGGAAATGCTTTAAACCATTTTGTGCTAAAACCTAGGGGTTTTTTCTATTTGCAGTCTTATCAATGAATCCTAAATTATCTGCTCTGTCTTCTACAACAAATTGTAAACAAGACAGATAAATGCTGAGAATAGCTCTGTATAAAACAAGAATAAAATCCAAGACTAAGATGGTATTTCCTCCTAATAATTTTGAATATGGACGATTTCCCTGTCATATCACAAGTGACTATAATGGAATCTAATAACCATTGGAAATTATATTACTCTGCACTCTCCCTGTATCTAAGGGAGACAGAAACCTGAAAGCAAGTGGATGGGTCAAAAAAGGGTGACTTTGACTCAAACTCATTGGCTACGAGTATTCATTATAAACAAAATCTGTCAAAACTTTTCACTAATAAGGGTGTAGATCTTATTACAGCCTCAGGACAGTGATAACTTATTCTCTGACATATTATGTGAATTTTATGTGCCTACTCTATAAAAAGTGCACAGTTTCCATAGCAATTTTGATACTTCTATGATACATGATGTGACAGCATGTACCATTTTTCCTTCTTCCATGATAAATTGTCCCCACCACTCACCCACTAGATTGCTGCTAGAAATCAGAATATCATTTTGATGTCACTAAAAACTGATATTAATAATTAGGCTTAGATGTTTGCTCTGGCAAGAATAACTTCTTTATTATTTTTATTTCACTGCTTCATTAGTTAGGTTAACAATTTTGAAACCATAAATCAAGGATGATAAGTTGAAGTCTATGAATTGGTTTAGAAAATATCAGGGATAATCCCAAATTTACAGGAGGATGAGGTCCTTTATTTTCAGTTGAGTTTTAAACAGACTTCTTAAAATATGTTTTCATTGTTGTTCTTGCCCTGAAGTTCATGAAAACTGGTTTAGTTTTTGGTTTGGGGAAATCACAAAGCTCACATGGGCTCATTGAGATCTCGCGAAGGTTAATTTAGTTTTCCATGTCTCAATTTATCCATTTGAAAAATTTCTGCTTGCAGTTATTCTCCTTGGAAGGGACTCTGTTGTTAAAGGTTTTTAGCTGTGAGAAATGAAACTTTTTTTTTTTTAATTTGGGGCTGCTTTGTTTGGTGACTTGAGCTACAGCACTTTTCTAGCTGCATCATTTCCAGCAGAATGGAAAGTCAATTACCCATGGAGTTCAGGGGATGGCTAACCCAAAGGGCATCTGAATCCCAAAATAATGTGTAGGATTGCAGAAGGTAGTAAAGGTGATCAGGAATGCGCACCTACCATGTTCAGGGCTCAATTTCTTCTTCTGTACAGCAGATTTAACCCATGTTCAGTGCTGCCCATGTTAGTACCTGATGGCGCTCTGGAGAGATCAATGTTTGCTTGTAATGGATCAGCTTAAGAGAAATTTGGGTCTGCTTCAAAATCTCATTTTTTGATGTTATTAAATTATACCAGATAGAAGGTACCTTGATTTACAGGTGTAAAATACTGTTGTGTCAGAGTTCTATTGGTTTCTGTTAAATATATTTTCTGTGAAGGTTACTCATTCTGCATAAATATGTGGTTTCATTTGCAGTGCACTTTAGGTTTATGTTGATTTTTACGTGCCAAAAAGTGTTGTTCCATAGTGCATGCCAGTAATACTGGTTTACATTGGGTTTTGCATTAGAAAGAAAATAGTTGATTATCTCTCATTTACTGATTCAGCTATTAATTCTATTGCTTTTGTGAGAAAGTCACAAAATACAATCCAATCTTATTCTGATAGGCTTACACAAGCTCCAATTTATGAGAAGTGGAACAGGTGGAACTTGTCACCATTATTATTGCTTTTATTATAGTTGCAAATACTGTCTTTATTATTTTTCAGTAGAATAAATGCTCCTAGCGAAACCAATTTAACATGACCTTGTTATTGCACAGTCCTAACTAGCTAAATGTATTTTGGGGTTTCAACTACTGATATTTCCGTTTCCTGGCAGCCTAGAGAAAGCTGTTGAAAAGCTTGGCAATTCTCCATTAAACTGAAAAAGAAGGTACAATTGAGCTTTGGAAAGGCAGTTTACATGTAATTTTTGAAAACGTCCCTCAGTTCTGGTTCAGTTATATGTATCATTTATGGAGATGGTGAGGTACCATTATAATATAGATTAACTGTCTGACTCTGCTGATGGTGTGGGTTCCAGCTCTTGAAGGCTTTTCCACAGGGACAGGGCAAGCCTGGAGGAGAGGCCAGGCTAAGGACAGAGGGAAATGGAGCTCCTGCCCTGGCTCCCATTTATAAACCTGGCACAGGAGACACAGCCCTTGGGCAGGTCTGAGGTGCTGCTGACCCTTCAAAAAAGGCCTTGGAGAATGCTGGGAGCAGCTGGAGAGCACAGGAATTTTGGGGAGGAGGGCATGCATGCCAAGCAGGTCATCTGGCTTACTCCCTGATGCTCCTGTGAGCTGATAACCAGCAATTTCAATTGATTCATTTGACTTGGTTCTGGCTGGCTTGATAACAATGTAAATCCTGGGAAAAGACCTGGCTTCTGTTTGCTGTTCCTTCATTTATGGGTTTTGCTTTTGCTGGGATGCTGACCAATATTATTTTCACTAAAATTTCATCTGTCATCTCTTGCTAGCAGAAGCTCCCTTAAGCTTCCCTTGCCTTGTTTACAATGTGCTCTCTCCCAGCACATGTGCTGCTCTGGTGACAAGTTTGTTCCTCTACACCCTTTGCAAATGCAGCTCAAAAGAACAAGAAGCTGTCTGGCAACAGCTCCTGTTATCTGAGGAGAAACTCACCCAGGCAGGGAGGGGAATTTGGCAGAGCCAGGCTGATGCCTAATGTGAATTCCCAAGCACTGATTTGTTAAATACGAGGGCAGCACGTGTATGATTGGTGTTGATTTTTACCTGTTTTTCTCTTGTTCTGATTTTTGCTGAATCCTTTGGCTTCTTGCTCTGTCTGCAGTGCTTGCATCTGCCCCAGCATTGTAATAGCTGCCAGTGCACAGAGCTATAGAAACCAGGTGGTTATTTAGCAGACTTATTAGAGATCTCATTTATTATTAAATGCAGGCTTATTGGCACACTCATCATGCTTTTTCCTCTATGTAAAATTCCAGTTTGCCATGATCTTTCAAGTTCAGTGAGGTGTTTGGCTTAAGTGTGAAGTTGCTGAAAAGTTTTGAAGGAAAAGTAGTTTGAACAAAAGAGGAGAAATTTCATAGAAGTCAAATTGTTTTCTGCATTCATTAGATTCAGATTTGTTTTAATACTGTAATTTCTATCTGCAAAGGGTTAGAAACATGAGAATTCATTTTGTTTATAGAACTTTTATGGATTAGATACATCCACTTAATTATCTTGGTAGTCTTCAGTTCTGTGTTACAATGAATTTTATCTGCAGCTATTATGAAATTACAAATCAGAAGTGACAAGTATTGATCAAATATTTTCAGCAATCAGATTTTTTCAAGCCAAACTGAAATGTGAAAACCAAAATGTTTTTCTGGATCCTATCTCTTTTCAATAAGTTTTTCTATGGAGGAAACTTTAAAGATTACATTAGGTCTCTTTTTGTTATGATTAATTGCATTTTGACTTTTTTGTAAAGTGAAATCAATACAAATACCTTACAAATCATTATAATATCATTGAGTGTGCTACACATAAACCACATTATATACATGTAGATCAGGGAACTGCAGAGTAATAACAAACCCAAACAAATAACTGTAAAGTAACAGCCTGGTAGAGATCTCGCATAAACCAGCATGTTTCATTGACAAAGCAATATATTTGGTAGACAAAATAATATGTAACTCTAATGAGGTGTTTAAATTTCAGTCCATGTTTCACCTTGTAGTATTTCTATTTTATGAATGAACAGAACCATTAAATTAAAAATGAAATGAGGTGGTAAATCATTGATTCTGTTGCATGTGAAGTTGTCGTATGCCTCTGGATTTTTCTAAAAGGAAAAAAACCCTTACAAAGCTGTTCTACAAGTGTTGCCTTCTACTTAGCTGTTTTCCATCTATTTAACTAAAGCCTCAATCCTTCCTTAAATTCTGCTCTCTTGGTAATTAATGACAAAAAGTTAGGCACTCTCAGCAGGGTTTAGTTCCGTGGTCAGGCAGCTCAAACTGCTGGAGCATTGCTTGTCTTGTGGCTTTGTTAATGCTGGCACTTGCTGGCATTCCAGAAATCTCTTCTAGTCTGCCCCCACTTTTCCAAGGATTCTGGCTAGTTTAGAACTATCAGATTTTCAATTTTACGGCATTAGGCAGATGCTGATTTGTAATTAGCCCATCAGTGTGTTGCTGCCCTTGCACAAATCCCGTTTGATGCTGGCACTGCTGAGCAGCACTGGCGGTTTGGCCCCTGCTTTCAGGCTGCCCAATCTCCCTGCCTGGGCTGGTGGTTCTCAAACCACCCCACCCCACCCAGCCTCAGGGCCTCCCTGCAAACTGGGTGCTGTGGGTTTGAGTTGGGCTTTAAGGGCACAGTGGCATGGGGCTGGTGTCAACAAGTGTCCGTGGCCTTGCTCATGCTGTGTCTATTCAGGAGCAGCATTAAAATAAAAAATCCACACAATTCTATTCATAGTTGTTGTATTGAAACCTTTAGGCTGCATGATGATCAGAATTTCAGGTGAATCATAGAATGGCAGAAGAAAATTCTTAAGGGCCAGGCTTAATAGTTGTCTCTGTACCTATTTCCTCAGATACCCACAGTTAAATGCTTGAGTTCCAGCACTTGAGAGATAATGTACAGGATCCTGTTACAGCAGGTGGCCCTGACAGGAAAAGGCAGTATGACATCTCTTTGGGTGACTGATAGTTTCTCTGGGCAAGTTGCCATAACTCTTTAGGAGTTCCCCTCCAACCTTCAAATCTGTGTGTGTTGCTGGAATCCATGTCTTCAAAACATCTCTTAAATCAAACATTGTGTCAAAGGACCAAGAAGTTAAATCAAGAAACACCTACTTCCTCCCTGAAAAGTGATCATGCTCTTCATCTTTGCAGTGGCCCCAGGTGAAAATAATTGTCAGAAAAGTGTGAATCCTAACAAGATTGTTATTGCACCTGGCTTAGTTGTTCTCTGTCCTCCAGTTTAGCTCAGAGCTGCTCAGTGGCCTCCAACAGCAGATCACACAAATCATTCCATCCAGGTAATTGCTCTTTTCCTGCCTGTAGAATAGAGGCACAACAGTTCTGTACAATTCTCACTTTCGTGACATTTCAAGACTTCTTTAGGGTCAGCAGCCACTGGAGTGAGAGTATTCCCATGAATTGTGACAGCCCCAAAGTCTCAAACTGGTACCTGTAAGTGAAACTGAAACAAATGCTTCTGTCTGTGTTGTGAAAATGTTTCATGGGCATCAGGCATGAAAACCAAACCCTCTTTCTACCATCCAACTCCAGTATTCCAGGCCTCTCCAAGTAACTTCTGTAGCTGGGTTCAGTCTGGGCAATAGTACAGCCTGTAGAGTGGGAGAATTCACAATTGAAATAGCAACTGCCTGGTAAACCTCAGACTTCATAGGGAGGCTCAGAACTTCAAAGTTTTTATTTTTTTTTTCCTTAAATCAACTGACCTAAGAGAAGATATTACCTTTCTCTAAGCTCTTGAACACTAAGGGTTGCTCTGTCACTGATACATGAAGCTATTGGAAATAGGCTTGATGAAACACTTGATAAGGATTTTAATTATTTTTACATTTGTGGGTGTGTGCTTACGTTTCAGTTTTCCAGTATTTGTGTTCCTTTTCTCTGAGCATCAAGGCCTGAGTGTTCACATTCAATATTCTGGTTTTGATGTCCAAATTCTCAGGTCCCAAGTTGTGGAAGAGAATTGTCTTTGCCTCAAAAAATCAGGTTCTCTTAAATACCTGCAACATTCTGAGATACTTAAGCCTGAAACAATAAATCTGTCCTGAAACAGAGGGATCTGTGAGTGAGTTAGCATCGTGTACTTTGATGTAAAAATGTAGCTTGGGTACATAAGACTTGGCAGTTTTGTTCTTTCTTTTTCTGATTGCATGATCTCTGTGCTTTGCTGTCACACAAAGAACTTCAAATATGCACATGCTAAATGAGATATTCTATTCAAATACCTTGCAAGGAGAATTGTGTGATTTACTTGCACTTTGTAACTAAGCAGTCCATGGAAAGAGAATAATTTGCTTTGGAGAAAGAACAGGTAATTTTGAGTGACAAAGGCAGGAAAGGCTCTTTTACAAGAGTGTTCATGAACAGAAAATGACAAGATCTGTTGAAAAATCTCCTTTGCTTTTGTTTAATATGAAAAAGTGTTGGTTGTCCTGAGTTGGTAAACTTACCAAACTGATTTCTGACAGCTTTGTACCTTTGAAATCCTCCTCAAAGGCTTAGAAGTATGAAAACAGTAAAAAGCAGAGACAATAAGTTAGTTTATAATGTTCCAAATTCAGACGTTTTTTAGGGTTCTTAAATTTTAGCATATATGTTCCTCTCCTAGGAACACACTGAAAACGTGACACTCCTGAGGTTTGTGTACATATGGCCTTAAATTTTGTAGCATCTGAGCACAGAAATGGCCCATGGCTGCTCTGTGGAAGGAGCACAAGTTTCTCCTGCACCTCCAAGCCTCACCAGTGATAAGATGTGGCCTGGACTTGCCAAAAGGAGATGCTGAAGTTACCCTTTCCTGGTCATTTTTTCCCATGGGAGGTCACTTAAAGACATTTTTCCTCCACTGGTTGAAAAATGCTTTGTGAGCCTGTGAAGAACCTCTGAAATGCATAATGATGAGGTTAGAAAAAACTACAACGAGCTTGTTACTATGATGGCTGTTGAAAATTTATGAGACCCACTTTGTACCAGCAAAACAAACCCAGCTGCCTCCTGCCTGTCTGCAAGAAAAATGTCCTTTATAAAAAAAAAAACCTCAAACAACAAAACAACCCCAAGAAATTTTACATTGTTTAAGTGCAAAGGTGTGGGAACTTCTCAGCTGGAGCAGCCATTGCATTCTTCATGCTTCAGCCTTCTTTTTTTCTGAGCATTAAAAGGTTATTTCTGATATGCATTCTCTTTTTAAGGAGGCACATTAAAAAAATTAGGCAGAATCCATTCACTCATTTAAAGGAGAAGTGGGGGATAAAGAGAGTTGTTTTGGATTGATTAATAAAATTATGAACCATGTATCCTGAGATTCATTTAACTTCATGCTCTGCTATAAACTGGAGGGAAGGCAGTGGGCTTTGACTGGCACTTTATGGTGCCATCCTCAGCTCCTCTGTTCTATCTGCTTATGTTTTATCCTCACTCTTTTGGTCACAAAGGCATTTGCTGCAGTAGGAGGATGCAGTTAGAAGTGCAGGATCAGGTGGTGGAAAGAAATAAACCCCAAAACCAATGAAACAAGAACAACAAAAAATTCAACAATGAAGAGCCTTTAACTGAAGTGCTCTAAAACTCGATTTGTGAGGCACATGGGGCTCTCTGGGTCAATTACTCTTGTTCTACCTCATACCTTAAACCCAGTTGTTTATTTTCTGAGCTTATTTGCAGAAAAGAATTAGAGGAAAGGGTGAAAGAGAATTGGGATTTGAGTTGTGAAACAGATTATAACTATTCTGGGTCTTTCCTGGTGTTCTTTTTCATTCTGTTCCACTTACAATGCGACCAAGTGTTTGTCTGTGCAGCTGATGAATCCAATTTCATTAGAAACTCAGTTGTCCAAAACCTCTGTCTCTTTCTCCTCACCTTTGACTCTTCCTGAATCTAATTCATTTACACATTTGACTGTGCATTTCCTTCCTTGTTCCTTTTTACCTGTCTGCATTTTGCCTTGCTGAATCCTTGCAGGACCCATTTTTCCCCACAAGGTCTATATCAGTGCAGTGCCACCGGTGCAAGACATTCCAGTGATGTATTGCACCTATACATCATCAGAGCAACAGGATTTTGATAAACAGCTTTCTAATACATCATTAGATCATCACTGATGGCACTTTGATGATGTATTATATTAGTACATCATCAGAGCACTGTCATTCCAGTGATGTATTTATAAACAGATGGTGCTGTCATGCAAGAAAGAAGGGAAAGCAGGAGAGAACATTTTCACTCTGTTACAGCAAAAAATGCATCCCCACCTCTCACTGAATGAGATGAAAGGCAGAGACCCTGTGAGGGCATAATTTTCTCATTAGGTGTTTGGCTCTAGGTCCATGGACTTCCCTGTGCAGCACCTGGCAAGCAGGCACACAACCCTTCTTGGCCAGGAGCACACAAAGCTCTTTGATAGAGATTTTTGATAGAGACAATGAACACTGAGTGTTCATTGTCACTCAGTCATAAAGCCAGGGTTATTTATAATTTCTCATAGTTGCATGCTTGCAGGTATAATTAAATTCTATTTAATATACCATAACTGAAATGGTGTTTGTGACATGTGAAATGGTGTTTGTGGCAGGGGGTGTTGTGCTCAAACACTCGAGCTGGGTGGCTCCAGCAGCTATGAATGCTCTGCTGAACACTCGGTGTCCACTCCAGGGGTGCCCTTCCACTGCTGGAAGGACAACATCTTTTGCATGCCAAGAGAAGAAGGCAAGTTACTTTTATTTTAAGAGATGCAGATCTTGTTCTGTGTGGTATCATAACTGCTAAGATAATTCTTGAACTTGCAGTCAATATCAAACATTTGGAGAGCTAGCTCTGTAGATTGTTGGATCAAGTATGTTATTATTTCCCTATAATTATTAGGAGCATCAATACCTTCCTTTGCTGGGTTTGTGCATCTGCTGCTCATGTAATGCCTTGCTGAACTGTATTACTTGACTACTTTTGCTGAGGAAGCCTTTTCACTTTTCTTTTTCAGATGAGGAAACTAAGATAAACATCAGGAGAACTGTTCAAATCACACAGACATTTACCCTGGGGCTGGCAAACTCCAAATATTTTTAACCTTGGTCCTACACACAAGTGATGCAGCAGGTAGGTCAGCCTTATTCCATGATTCATTTACAATGATTTGAGATGACTCTGGTGAAATATTACCAATTTTTTTTTATGTTATTTTTGGATGTCTGGTTTGGTCTTTGATTTTTTGACAGAAGATATTTTTCAAGGTTCCTTGTGAGATTAGTCATCAAAATGGAAATTGTTTCCCTACAAAAGATTTACTTGCAGATATAATGTGTGTGTATATAATTATGAAGAATTATCACAAAAACATATTCAAAATATCTATCAGTGTTTTAACATGTCAGGAACTGAAATTGAGTGAGTTTTGCTTTTCTAGTTCTCTCAATCTTATATCTTCAGACTCAAAACTGATTGTGCGAGGGACTTTGAGGTCAAACGGGTTTATTTTGCACTTATGGAAATTTTCCATGTTGAGTTCTCGATGAATTGTAGATGAATGGGGGGTGAATTTGTCCTTTCTGAGAAAGGACATTCCACCAAAATTGCACATAAGGCAATGGAAATACATAGGGAAAAAATGTATATGTTTGCTTCAGCAAAGATTCATCAAAAGGAACACAAGCAAGTATGCTGCCTAATCAAAACCAGAGCCAGCACAGTGTGGTATCTGCTAAAACTTTATAAATGTTAGTATAGGGCTAATTCCTTTCTTTGTATTGCTTGCCTCGAGTAGGTATTGTTGTAATTCTCGTATTTCATAGGACTTGTAAAGTCACAGGTTAGAAGCAATTTCAAGACTAAATTCTGTAATTTAAATATGTGAGACAAAAAATTAAGAAATTAGAAGATACTGTAATATTAATGCTGCAGATGGGAAACTGAACACAGAGAAATAGAATATTTTCCCTGAGGTCCCCGTACCTGTAATAGGGACCAGGCTTAGAGATGCTAGGATCTGATATGCAGAACTTCAGTATTTGCTTCTGGGGTATCTGCTATAATTTCATCCTGCTGCTTGGCACAGACAGTGGAAGCACTATGTGTATATAGGGGGAAGAAAAAACCCAAACTGTTTTTCTGTTGTACTTAATGTGAGAGTCTGACCTGGGAAATGCTAAAGCATTGCCAGATCCACAGGGCCCCCTCAAAAACTTGGTTCTTAAACTCAAAATCTGGGATGAGCTCGGGTCAAACTGAAATCCTTACTGTGCTGGGAGCGGAGTTTGGGCTGTTTTATCAGATTGCATTTCAGCAGCCCTGAAGCTGAGTCAGATGCCCGCAGTGCCAAGGACATGCTGGGCTGGGTCAGCAGGAGTGCAGCCAGCAGGCCCAGGGCAGTGGTCCTGCCCTCTGCCAGACCCTCGGGGAGCACATCTTGTGGGGGGCTTTGGGACAAGACAGGCACTGACCCATTGTGGGGGCCAGCTGAGGGCTACTGAGATATGGGGCAGCTGCAGCGTGCAAGGGGAGGCCAAAGCCTTTCCTCTCCTGAGGAGAACACTGAACCAGTGCAGTGGCTCTTCAGGGACAGCTCAATATGCCCAAATATGCCGAGGCTTTCCTCCCAAGACATGCTGCTCCATGCTGTTTCAGCCATCAGGATGTGAAAAAGGGAAAATGGTGTTCAGGGGAATGTAGTGGATCTCATACTGCAGAAATGTGCTGGCCAAACAGAAAATGGGGGGAATATGAGGTCCAATGAAATTCTCTGAAGCTTGGCATTTGGAGAGGGATAATTTTGTCCATTGGAGGGAATGGAAAATATGGCTTGGCAATCCCTCTTGAGCAGTATTTAGTACTCAGACAAGGAACAAAGCCAGTGCCAAGACTGTTCATAATTATTTATGCAGCCATTAAAATGCAGAGTAACAGGGTATCCTCATACAGTACTTTCAAATGTGGGGATGCCAACAACTTCTTTAACACTGGTGGGCATTTAGCACTGGCAGGGTGTCTGAGGCTGAGCTCCAGCCCATGAGGCTCTGTGTGAGTATTTCCAGGAGTGCAGCAGGGTCTGTGTGCTGCTCAGCTCTGGCTCTGTAAGGCTCTGCAGCGGCCATGGCCTCTCTGAGAGGAGCAGGCAGGGTCAGCTGAGTCACAGGAACAACCTGATTAGGTGGTTTTGATCACACAAACTTTTGTAGCTCAGTGAGGAGTCAGAGGGTGTTGTCTGTAAATCTTGCAGGAGTCAGACCTGGGAGACTGCTGTGACTGTTATTATAACAAAGGGGAATAACATGATGTGGTAGAAACAGGTGCCTTTCAGGAGGAAATGGTCTTAATGCTAACAAAAGGGTCTCAGAGATCATTCAAAATTTCTTTTTTCCCAAATGCAGATTGTGGTTATCTGTTTTAATATATGCATTAATATATTCAAAACCAACAGTTGCTCAGCCAAAGTAGAAATTGTTGTCAGACAGGAATTTCTGATTTTTTTTACAAGACTCAAAGCAGGGAAATGTCTTCTTAATTAATAAGTTCTCTTATTGTATACAACAGGTAGATGAAAAGGAACCTAATATTACATTCATGTTTAAAAAATTCTATTTGTTGCTCGTCTTTAGGACATAGTTTATGTGCTGTAGTAAAACAGCTAACTGGAAAAATTAATTTTCAAGGATATGATGAGTATAGGAGCATAAAGTAGTGCTTGAAATACATATTTTGTTCTGAAGACAAACTTTTAAAACATTTCTTAAGTGGAAGGAGAAAGTGTTCTCTGGTGTACAGAAGTGGACTAGCTCATGTAGTTAGGAGGGAGTAGACCATGAGATACAAACATTTCCCTTTATCTGGCACTTTAAACTCAGATTTGTGAAGCTGTGTACAATTTGGGACCTCCAGTAAAAGATATTGATAGACTGGATCCAAGCTGAAGGGGCTCCAAATAGTCCAGGGGCTGATAGGGACAGAAGCCAAGGAAAAGAGGCTCCACTGAGACCAGTTAAAGGTGACTTTACATTTATAGCCCTTCTCTGGAGTTTTCTTCTTGGATAAATCAGTCATAACCCACTTTAAAAAATATTCTTTCCAAATATTACATTGATTGATATGACCTAACATTTTCTCCTCATTTGAAATGTGAAGCCTCCCTTTTTGAAGCTGTGAGATTTAAATGTGAGAGACCAAAAGTTTTTGGCATGTGGGCAATAGGGAAATAGTTCCAATATGGATATCTGAGATCATATGTGAAAAGACTGAAAAGATATTTCCATCTCAAGTACACAGGAAAGAATTCTTGTCTCTTTGGAACCAACACTCACTATGAGTAAAATGAAGGAATTTGTTGTTCTCAGCTTGGTCTCATTTGGGTTTTACCCAACAGAAGATAAAATTTGATTCCTCAAGCTTTCAGCAATTATTTTTCTATATTGATCCAGGCCAATGAAATAAATTCTAGTCTTTAATTTTAAAAGCAAAATGTGTTGGAGGCCTTAAGTACTTTTTCAGATATTAAATAACATTTATATCAATGTAAGAATGAAGGAATAGATCTGAAATGCTGGCCAGTCAAGTGTGTGTGTTGAAATTATTAGTGCAAATGGAAATCATACAGTTTGTTACTGCAAATGGGAGAGACAAAGGGAAATCATGCTTTCTGTCAGCAACGTGAAATGAGATTGATACTAGGTAGTATTCCATTATTTCAAGATGCCAACTGTTTTGACAGACCAATTGCAATTACTGGAGATAGTGGCTCAGCAAATTGAGAAGGAAATTAGGTTTGATGGCATGAGAGAGAGTGCCATAAAAAGCACTCCCTCCCCCTTTGCAAAGGTATGCAGATTCACCAGTGAGCTTTTTTCCTTAATAAAGGCGGGGAGGGGGGATAAAAAACCATAAAATCATAAATCCGAATTCTCAGGCATTGTGGAAATGGAGACAAGTTCATCCCCTCCCCACAAATAGTGCTGACAAACTTTCATTAACCTGTCCTGCTGTTCTATGCCACGTTTCATTTTTACCCAGGGCCAGGTTCAGGCTTGCTCCTTGTGTCTTGCCAATGTGCTCTGTCAACTCAAACTGCAACAGAGAGTCTTTGGTTCTTCTGGAGAAACCATCATCTTGATAAAACTTTCCCTTTTTGACAGCTCAGGGTTCTTACAGTTCCTATAAGGATCTTTAGGTTAACTGGAAAATCTCTTTCTTCAGGAATTGTTTTGTGGGGGGGAGATGGGAACATAGATTCCATGGCTGAATCGGGGCAAATAAAGATGACAGAGGTGGCAATATACATCAGGCAATTCCAAGTATTTAGGAATCTAACTGAGCCTGGTTCTTTGCACTAGATCTGAACAATTTCTCTAAAGAATTAAAGGAATTATCTTGACATTTCCCGTGTCATATCTTCAAAGATATTTTAATTGTTTTGATACTGGCATTGGTAAAAATAAAAAGTGAAGCTAGAATCCTATGTTTGACATGAAGAGTGGGAAACACCCTGTAAGCCAAGTATCAAAGCTGAAGCAGATGCCATTTTTTCTGGGCCAGCTGAATTTAACACTCATTGCTATGTATTTAGGGAGGTTATTTTGTCAGATTCACAAAAGTCTACCATAGTGCCAACCAAAATAATAATCATTCACTTTTCCAAACAGAGAAAAATACAGTATTAGAAACATAAAAGCACATTGTTGCATAGCTGCATCTGAACTGCTGCTGTTGTGGTTCTGTAACTCACAATTTTCTGGACAGTTTTTATGCAAACAGATTTTTGTGTGGTATTTTAAAGTCTGAATCTAATGTTGTTTTTTGAACATAAGTGTGTTGATGGTCAACATCTACTGTGTCTGTGGGCTTAGATGTATATGATTAGCAAAGAGTTCTGTGACTTTATTTCAAGCCAGGATTTACACATGGGGCTTGATTTCTCCCATAAGTGAGCAGAGGGTCCAAGCCATGTGAAACTTTGAATTCCCCTGCCTCAGATCACTGGTGTACCCTGAGCAGTCCCCAGAAATTCCTGGAATGGGGTGAACCTCCCCTGAGAGGTTTGTAATAGCCAAAATTAATCTCATTTTGCTTTTACCATGCACTGTTAATTCTGGCTTCACAAGCACAGCCTTTTCTCAGTGTGATAGAGGATTTTAAAAGCTTATGCAATTCAACAGCCATACAGCAATTAGCAGATACTGCAGTTTAAGAGAATAATATTTATTAACTTGGAAAAAGTACAGTGACTATAATCCAAGCAATTGTTACAGGAAATGTGGAAAGCCTCAGTGGTGAGGAGCTCCTGTGTCCCTGCCATTAAAGAGCTGGGACCTGGTTAGCTTAGGGCAAATTTGTTTTCCAAAATATTTTCTCCAAAGAGTAAAAAAAAAACCCAAAAACCCCAGAAAACAGCAATGACAAAAAAACCACAAACAAAACAAACAAACAAAAACACACAAA
Source organism: Camarhynchus parvulus (assembly GCF_901933205.1). Taxonomy (NCBI): domain Eukaryota; kingdom Metazoa; phylum Chordata; class Aves; order Passeriformes; family Thraupidae; genus Camarhynchus; species Camarhynchus parvulus. The sequence continues at coordinate 15,131,752 of NC_044584.1, read as the reverse complement.
AAACCCCAAAAAACCCCAAACCCAAAACAACAAAATCATTTCACAAATAAGTGGAGCAGCCACCTGCAGTGATGCTGTGTGATGAATGCAGCCCAGTGTGGTGCTGAACCCAGGACAGACTCTCTCTTTTCTGACATCCTGAGCATTCTCAGAAATGTGGGGCTCTGATCACTTCCCAGTGCTGCAGGAATCACTGGAAAGGAAAGAAGGGGCTGGAAATGTCATTAGGTGTAACAGAAAGGTTGTAATTACAGCAGAATGCTGTGTGGTCGTGCAGGTCTGTGGTGGCTTTGCTGTCGCACTCCTGTAGCCTCCAGGGACCATTGTTCTTTAGGAATATTCTAATTCTTTGCACTCTTGGCACCAACTAAACCCTCCTGTCACCTTGGTGGTGCTGGAACCTCTCAGGTGTTTTAAAAACAAGAATTGTTGTGCAATTTTTGTATCAGAGTTTTTGGGGTGAGTCTGTGGTCAGTGCCCTGCTTTGTTCTTCTGACTGCACTTTTCTCTGCAAGGAGGCGAACTTGGATTTCTGAGGCAGCAGCTGCTGTGACTGGAGGTGGAAACAGAAATTTCCTGTGATGGAGCAGTGAAAGCAGGCAGTGCAATTCCCCAAATGGAGGCAGCTACAGCAGGGTTTTGTCAGACCAAGGCTGAGAGAGGGCTTTATTTGTCTTGAGGGGGAATTGTGCTCAGAAGAGGGATTGTGCAGAGTGCTCTGACAGTCCGAGTCTGTATCACTACAGAGGGTGCTCCCTTGGTCACCAAATTTAAGTTAATTACTTCAAGATACTAAAAGTGGAGTAATTGACCAACACAATAATAACATGAAGAAATATTTCTGAAACAGATGCTGTAAAGAACTGTTGAAGTTTTACTTGAATAAAGATATGGGAAGCACATGCTTTCCAATAGCCTAGGTACTCTGCTTTTCTGCAGAGGTGACTTAGCCTGTCTTCCCAGGGTATAATATTCTGTCCAAAGGTTTGTGTAGTAGTTGAAGTATCAACCAAAAATTGCTGTAATTTGTGGTACCAGCACAATCCAAAAACTGCAGGGGATGATCCATTACATGTGTGTATATAAAGACACAGCTCTTGATGCTGTGTCAGGCCAACATCTGCTTGTTGACCTTTATTGACTTTTCTGTGTCAGGGAGTTCCCTTTATAACCTTTTTCCATTTATCTGCCTGTCCACCACAGTGCTTGCTCTGAAGGATCAAGGGAGGGAGGATTAAATGCCTCCAAAAAGCCATGGATAATCAGAATAAAGGTGATAAAACAGAGGTAGATTTTCACCAGGTTTAGGTAAAGGATGAGAGACCTGCAAGTGTGTATTTTTGGGTTTTTAATTTCTTAATGTAAGATCTACTCTTTTTAAAGTAAATTATGAGAATTTTCCTAGGTAAGATTTGCAAACATCAGTGGGAGGTTTGAGTTAATGACCTCAAAAGATCCCTTTTGGAGATGTTTCAGTCATTTGTGACAATCTGCTCTAAAAATTACCAAATGAGTGATTTTACTGTCCACATAGTACACATGTGGGTTTCTGCAACATGCAACAAGTTGATTCTAGACTAGGAGGATTTATCAATAACTCTTGAGAAAAATATTACTGATAGATAGTGGTTGGTATTTTTACACCACAGTCCTACCAAATATTGGGTTCATTGGAGGAGATGAAACATGCAGGTTTGTTTTTTTTTTCTATAAATAAGTAGTTTTAAATGTCACATTTAATTTTTGTCATGGTCTCTTAACTTTACATTGCTATTAAATGATGGGAACACAAGTGACCAAATTGGCAATTTGTTAAAAAAACCCCAAACATTAGAATGTTAAAGACTTAGGACTATCTCTTTACAAGAAAGAAACAATTTCTTTTCTCCAGAAAAATCATTGGTAAATAAATCACAATTGTTTCTGGAACAGAAAGCCAAAAGGCATTTTAGATGTAAACCATAGGTGTCACCTATAAGTGTAAATTTGTGAGGAGATTATTTGCAGCAGTTGATTAAGAAACACAAGAGTTTATATTCAGGATATCAAGGGTTTTAATTTTTTTTTCAGACTTTCTTAGCACCCTTGTTGAAATCAGCTGAAATTACAATTTTGAGAGCTACACGTCAGTGAGCTCCACTTTGGTGTTTCTGATAGGCATGAGAGAAACCATCATGAGTGGGAGCAGTCATGTGAATTTACCAGGGAAAGCATTCCTGGCCACCCTGATTGATTCCTGTGAAAAATGACTGCATTGTGGATGAGGGGAGAGCAGAGAGATCATTTGTCTTGACATCAGCAAGGCATTTGACACTGCTTTTCATGGCAGCCTTGTATTCAAGTTTGGATCTTCCAGTCTGGATGGACGGACAACCGGCTGGGTGGAAACTGTGGTCACAGGATGGAGGTCAGGGATCCTGCTCTGTCTGGAGCTGCTGCAGGGTGTGTGTGTAAAACCCTCCTGTTTCACCTTTTTATTAGCAGTGATTCAGGTGAGGGGTTGTCCAGATCAGCCTCAGAGGGGATGTGGAGCTGAAGGCACCGGTTGAGAGAGAAAGGGCAGGGCAGCCATCCCGAGGGCTGGAGGCTTGAGCTGACCAAAACTCCCAAAATCCAGCAGGGAAAACCCCAACCATTGCACATCAAGGACAAAGCCCTGAGAAAAACACAGCAGGAGAGGGCCAGGATGCCTTGGTGGCCCCAAACTGAGCAGAAGGCAGCAGTGTCTGGGCAGCCAGGACAGCTGATGGTGCATGGGCTGGGGTATCAGAGCATGGCCAGGAGATCAGCAGAAGAGATGATTCCCCTACTTACAGCAGTCATCAGGCTGTGTCTGTAACATTGCATTTGGGTCTCACAACACAGGCCTTGGTGATAAACTGGGGGATTTCAGTGAACAGCTCCCAAAGTTGGCTCCTTAAATTAATTCAGAGCAGGTTTCTATCTAAAAATTAGAATACCAGTTGCAATAGAAATTTTATGCCTAACTCCTCAATACTTCTCATTTAAAATCTGCTTTCTTTTCTTTATTTACAGATTATTAAAATCTAGATTTACCTCATTTTCTCAGGTAATCTTTTGTTTATTTAGGGAAAAATTATATAAGTGCTCCCAAACACCCAGGCCATGGAAAAAGATAAATGTTGATTTATTATGAAATTGAATGAACTACAATGTATAGGTAATATACATGGAGAAGGGAATTGTGATTCCTCAGCATTCTGATTGGCTACTGATGATGTAACGGTGCATTATTAAGTGATAATTGTTTTATTACAGTGTTTACAAGGAGACAAATGGTTTGTGAATCAATGCACGGGGAGGCCACAAAACAAGTTGCTTATTGATTCACAAGCTTGTTTGTATCAAAGTTTGCTGCTCAGAAGAGAAAACAAAACCAATGTACTCCAGGGTGTATTCATAAGGATAATAGTCTTGGTTAGGATGGAGTCTGAATTTACATTAAAAATTGCCTCAACTCTGAAATACACTTTTCTCTTTAAAATATTGAGTGGAATCACACCTCCTGAGCCATGCAAAGCAATTCCTAGCACACCTTTCTCTGCCATCCTCTTTCATCAGCCATCAGGCTGTGGGGCTCAGTAAACTCATTTCTCAGTTGCTTAAGTCATCTCAGAAGGATTCTTTGTCATTAGTTCTACAATTTTTTAAAGTTAAGATTTAAGTTTTTACAAATGCTTTGCTAAAGTATCTGCTTTTTTGGAGATTGAAGTCCTTTGAATGTTAGAAACTGGAGTGGTAGATGTATTCCCGTTCTTCCAAATGGTGAAATACAAAAGAGCATTAAATTGTTGGCCTGTGTGAACACAGAGTGCTGGATGAGCCCTTCTGTCTCACACACAACTTTCACTAATTTCAGGAGCACTGCTGGAGTATTTACCAATGTAACCTGCCACTGGGTTTCTGATTTTGCAGATCAGTGTCTTTAAGAATTCATATCCACAGACAAGTCACTGAAGCTTAATCAATCACTACCCATCTGCTGAACACACAAAACCCCATTTACAAGGCACCGCAATTTAGCTCATGTGTTGGAAACCCTTAGGAAAGAGCTTCAGCAATGTCAGTTTAACTTGTAACTAAGATTAAAATAGGCAACACAGAAATAGATATTGAGCTTAAGCAGGGCAGTGTAGTGAATCACCTTAACTCAGCAAAATGTTTGGCTCTTCATGGTTTAATAACACACTAAAAAATCCCAAATCCCTCTTCTCTCTAAAGTCACATCCCATTCTACGTTGAAGAGAAAGTTTCTGTAAAATTAAGCCACCTGAAAGAGGGAAAGAGTTGAATGACATTTTGTACCTGAGCAATTCTGGTGGAATGACAGTGTTTTTATTCTAGGCTAAGGGCTGGTTGTGTTCCTCTGGTGTCTGTGTTTTTTCCTTTCATAAGAACTGCTCACACATTTGAGAGCCTTCACAAAGAGATGCTTGTGCTCAGCAGCTTGATCTTTTGCACGCATTGTTTAGGGACTATTGCAAAAAAAATATGCCTTTATTGAAATGTCATATGCTGTTTCCTTTAGAGGTGTTTTAAATCTAAGCAGTTGCAATGAAATTGTTAGCAGATGAAATACAATCTTTTAGCACTGAGGGCTAAGTGTGTTGGGTTTGGCTGTAGCTAAATACGACATGGGACTTCAAAATGGAGATATTCTCACCAGTAATGGATTCCATAACCAAAACATGCAGGATTTGAATGGCATCATCAAATACTGATCAACTTCTTCTGCAGACTCCTTGTTGCAATCAGCAGGAATTTTAGGAAGCTTAAATAGACAGAATAACACTGTAATCTTCAGTATGAGGTGATAACTTGGATTTTTGCATCCTAATACTTGTGCATGAACTCCAGAGCAGGACTAATTCTACTCTAGAGTATTTTAATTATTCATGTGCAGAAGCATTTTTGGGATTAAACCATTGCTTTCATTCTTATAGTGCCTATATTGATTTGAGGTTTTATTGGGGTTTTTTGCACACAGTCAAACCTAGTAAAATAATTCCAACTTTTTGCTTCCTCGTGAAAAATCAAATGTTATGTATTTCTTCATTTAGGTTTACTTTACTGCAGCATTTTATTTACTTTTGTTTTATTTAAATCTCCATGAGCAGTGCCACAACAGTACTAAAGATTTTTTTATATGTTTAAACCAATTTGCAGAAAAAAAAAATCACACGATTAGGGAAACTTTTCTAACAGTCTAAGGAATCTAAATTTTAGCTCATAAATACAATAATCCAATGCGTGGTCTTAAAAAAATGATGCTTTTCATAGAAATAAGGGAGTAAAAATAAATGTAGGGAACTAGAAGCTATGGGATTGGATATTTTGTCTTAGAAAGGAGGGAAAAATTCTCCAATGTTACACCTTTTTTAAGAGTAGCTGCAATCAGATTTCCTCTAGTCTGTTGTCCAGCTCCTCAGATCCAATATTCCCTCCACAAGATAACACACAGCCTGCCTGCCTCTTCCTGTCCTCCTTTGAATTTCAGAAGTGTTGGAAGTCTTGACTGTCTGTGACAGTGGAGCTTCTCCTTGTCTCCCCTGGTGCTTTTTGTCTCTTCCTGCAATGCTGATTTAGAATCTCTCATGGAGAAGACAATTATAACAACACCTTGAGCAAGGCCTTAAACTTAACTCCCTTCTTGTACGTTTGTAGAGAGACAATTGATCTTGGCATATTTTCAGTTGGTTCTCTAATCCAAAATTTAGGTTTTTCCAGTCTTAGGTCTCGCTGATACTTTTCCTCTATCTTTAAATCTGCTTCATTTTCTCATCCCTGTTTCTGGAGCTCATAAATGTCTGTTCTGTGGCCAGGGCAGGCTGCACATTTTTGTCCCCAGCAGCAGTGATGTGTCATGAATATCTCCCACACTTTGTAAGTGGATCCCTGCCTGAGCCTGGCATTGGCTGCCCACTGTCCCACGCATGGAGCTCCTGTGGAGAACAGCTGTTCCAGCTGTGCCAGCCCTCAGCGCTGCTCCCAGGATCACAGGTGTGCCTCTGTGGGCTCTGCTGGCAGGCAGCAGGGCTCATTTTGGGTGTGTGCTGGAACCTGCTGGCGGAGGAGGAATGCTGGAGGGAATGTGGATCTGTACCTTTTGATTGTAGTCACAGGTGTCTCTCAGGTTTGCAGCCAAAGGCATGGGAGCAGGGTGAGTCACAAGGTGTCAATTAACAAAGCCTTTTTATAGAATCACAAAATGACACAATGGTTGAGGTTGGTAGCAATGTCTGGAAACCCTCGAGGGCAACCCTCCTGCTCAAAGCAGGGTCAGACAGGGCAGGTTGTGTAGGGCACTGTCCAATGAGTGTTGAATAGCTTCAAGAATGGAAAAAAACTCAGACTGTCTGGGCAACATGTTCCAGTGTTCAATCACAGCTGAGAAAAAAGCTTTTTGGGATGTTTAAATAGGTTATCTGGTATTTTGGTTTGTGCTTGCCATCTCTTGCTCTTGCAAGTTCCATCTGGTGTAGTCTTCACTGCAGGTGAGTTGGTAGTGCCAGTACAAGGGGCCTATTGATTATTTATCATTTAAGTCAGCAAAAGGACACATCTTCAAGCTGAAAATTAGGCAGAGGCCAACTAAAGTAGTGCAAAATAAACACTGAAATGAAAGGTACAAGGCTTTCTGAAATGAAATGTACAAGAGCTTGAGTTCTGCATGGCAAAGATCAGCTCAGGAATGGAAAACAGATCCCGCTGTGTGCCTATGTCCCTATGAATTATTTGACCAGATGCAAAGGTTTGATTTACAAACCTCTATGACCCCAGGGGGCATGGTTAGGAAGCCAATTCTTTACATTAAATAAAACCCTTTGCTGCCAGACTAACCCACAAACTTGTAAAAATGGCTTGCTATGCTGCTTTCTTCATCCATGTGTGGACTGTGTTCTCTGAAGCATAATCCTGTAGAATTTCTTTTATGAGACTGTCACTTTTCTTCCTTAAGACATGCCCAAAGCTCCTCTGTTGTTCCCATCAGTAGTGTGTACATCACCTGTACCCAGCTTTTGAAGCATCCTCCCATTGATCCTCCCACCTTCAAAAACTCAAGGAGAAGCTGCTTAACAGCATGATGTCTCTAAAGCCTCCAGTTGACACCAGTTCTGATGTTTGTAAAGTGATTGACATGCATTTCATGGGTGTATTGTAAAATCCCAGCAATTTTATGCCTTGCAGTATTCTCTATTCTCCCCTCTACAACAGGCTTCTGTAACAGGAATGAGAATCAGAGGATTCCAAGGTAGAATCGGTTGAGATATTTTGCTGAAACTTGATTTTTAATACTAGGGATTTAATTCTTTTATCAAGATAAAGATGAAATCAGGAAGAAATGTTTGTGGTTTGTTTTTTTTTAATAGAAAATGAGTTACTGTCAGAGTTAATCAGGAAAAATAATTAACCAGAATTTTTCCAGGGGTTTCCCACCCTGGGCACAAACTGAAACAGAGAATAATGGCACCTTATGTGATTTTTGGGTGGAATTAACAGTCTGTAATTTTTTGGTTTTGTTTGCTTCATATTTTGGGCTGATATCAGCACATATCAGAGTCCAACATTGTTTCCAATAACTTCTTGAAGTGATGGCAGTAGCACTTGGCTTGAATCATTTGCCACTTCACTATATCAAGTGATATTCAGAGATGCAGCCATTCAGAAATTCATCCATTACATTAATACATTGTTATTTATTTCTTAACCATTAAGCATAATGTGATTTTTATGTAGGTTTACAGATATATCAGTAAGTTGTAATGGCTTTATCTCATTTGACTGTATGCTTGGGAAGCTTTTGTGGGGCATCAAGCTTTTATAGCCATGATGAACTTATATTCTTAGCAGATGGGAAAATCAGGCAGAATTCCTGAGACCTGACAATCAAAAATAAATGTTTCATGAAAACTCTTGGGAAAACAGTGGAACACTAAGAATTTATAACCAGGCTCAATGATTAATCTCACTTGACAAATTTTTGTGGTTGTGTTTGATATTCACTCCTTTTTCTCCCAGAATTTTAGTACTGTGTTTCAGCTTCTAAAGATTAATTTGCAGTTTCTTAACATTTCATGTAGTCTAAATGGCAGATTGGAGGCCAAGTGACAGAGAATTCTCCTCTGTGTCTGTGTGGTTTTCGTGATGAAATCAGCCCAACTGTGCCTCAGTTGTTTGCTTCACACATTATTCTCCAACATGCAGTGCTAGGTTGGGCTGATCCAACTCAGTGTGTTGTCTGAAATTGCTGTTGACTGAGGCATTATATAAAGGTGTCCCAAAGAGCTGCCTGTATAAACTAGATACTTTTAACACAATAGTTCTACATTTAGTTTTCTTAAATTCCTTGTATTCTCTTTCTCTCCAATGCCACACTTGAAATTCTTTCTCTGCTCACCTCACACAAAATGTGTAGCAAGCATTAATTATTCTAAGTGTAGTAATTATTGTTTTTATCTCAGGAATTTGAGCACTCCCTTTGTAGTAACCTCCAAAAAAGTGAAAACTTGATATGAAATTCCTGAGAACACCAAAGAGCAGCAGTGTCTCAGTCTCTTCGATCAGACCCTAGTTCCTTTCCTTCCTTTCAAAGAAGTGTAGCACTAATTTTCCAGGTTCATCTTTGACTAAACAATACAATAACAGTTATTTAAAAGTTTCATATGGTTTATAGGTGAAAATAGGAATATTTGGAATAACCTCTGAGCATGATCTCAATAATGGAATAATATTTGATGCTGAATTGAAGGAGACAAAAACCCCTCTGTAGACAGCTGTACCTCCCTCCATACACACACAGGTGTGTGTATTCATGCATTTTGTCCTCCCAGCAGGGACACTGCAGTGAGGTCTCCATGAAGTTTCCTTTTGTATTTCCAGACCTGCCTGTCTCTTTTGCATGCTTAGCAAGCTGTGAGCTGCATCACCTCAGCAGAGTCTTTCCCAGAGAATTGCACAGATCTCAGCAGCAGCAGAACACTCAGTATTTTAGTGCTGTGCCCTGTGACTGGGAAGGAGAGAGGGGGAGAAGCCATGGCTGAAATGCATTTTCAGGGACTCTTCCATCACCTCTATGGCACAAGTGTCAATTCCAGCCATTTTTTGCCTGCTGAAAATCTGGCCTCTGATTATACTGCTTGCCCAAATGTTTTACAAAATGGGTAATACTTCTGATTTCCTGATTTAGATGAAAATTTCTTTCCCCTGCAGTTTTTACTGTGAGCAGAATGCAGTGTACTTGGAGCAGTGTTGCACAGAGGGCCCTCCCCCAGCAAGGTTTTATGCATGCTGATGCCTTGCGCAAGGCAGAAACAAGTAACTTAAACAGTACAATAAATTTTACTGAGACGTAGATTCAGGTCTTTCCTGGCTTGTCTATAAAGTGAAAAATATGGAATGATTTGCTTCCCCTTTAAGGAGGTTATTAGCTTGCTTGTATCTACCAGAGGAATAGAGGTGCACACAGTCTCCCATTATTCACTGGGTTTTTAATCTTGATCCCTGGCTCCTGCGATAAGTTATTGCTGGGGACTGGAATTGCTTGGGGAGTGATGCAGGTGCCTGAGGGCCAGCGAGTGGCTCTGTTATGAGAACTGGCTCTAATGATTAATGGTAGGATGCAGTGCACTACTGCTGACTTCACTGGGAAATACAACATTGTTAATTTTATCATTATAAACTCCCAGCACTGCAAGAGAATGTGTCTGCCTCCAGGATGGTGAATTTGATAAGAAAGCTTTTCTGATAAGATATCTCGTACTCCCAGGGAAAAGCATTCATGTTTAATCAGGGAGTATTTAACTTGCAATCCAAATGTTACCAAGTAATATGTACAGGTCATTTTAAATTTGTGCTCTACAGTTCAGGTCACAACATTATAAATGAGTTTGTATACACACTGAGGAAAGAATCAATATAGCACTGCTCTTTACAAAGACTGTCATAAGCCAGAGAAACTAAATATTTTTTCACTTGAAAAGGGGACAGACTTTTTAATGACTAGGACTACTACAGACAAATACATACAGAGAGCCCAGGAACCATCCTGTTAAATACTCTGCAGCTTCCAACCTTGCTGGTGGCCGTGTCTGTGATTTCAGAGCAAACCCCTGAGGACAAGAGGGATTGCATCCTCTTCCTATTAATTACATCAAACAGGTTGTAGGACTGGCATGGAGTGCTGGACTATGACAAGAGAATAGTCCTGAGTGTGCCAGTTCCTTCTTTCAGTGTGTGTTTGTGGGATCAGCATGGACACTGCTGCCTTGCAGAGACATTTGCACTGGCTTTGGCTGGGGTACAGATAGTTTTCTTCACAGTGGCTTGTATGGTGCTGAGTTTTGAATTAGTGATGAAAGCAATGTTAACAGACACAGTTTAGTGAAACCTGAGCAGTGCTTTTACAGCCCCAAGGCCTTTTCTGATTCTCACACTGTCCCAGCAGTGTGGAGGCTGCAGGTGCACAAGAAGCTGAGAGGAGACACAGCTGGAACAGCTGGCCCCAGCTGACCAAAGGGATATTCCATCACACAGGACACTGTGTGTGACAATAACAGCCACAGGGAATGAGGAGGAAGGGGTATGTTCCCCCAAGATGAAATTGCTCCTCCCTCTCAGTAAATACCTAATTATACAGGGGGTTTTGTACATCCTTGGCTCTGCTCAGCATCTGTGTTCCTACAGTTTCATTGCTCTTCATAGTATCTCCCCCCAGTTTTGCACCTTTCCTGCTGTGCCCTCATCTCCCATGCCTCCCCCAGCACCTTGTGCCCTCCCAGGTACCTTTTTGCTTCCAAAAGCTGTTGAATTATGAGCATTTTTTTCATTCTCTTTGTGTGCTGCGTGTGTCTCTCCGATGTGTTTTTTTTTTCTTTTTCTAAGTTAAAATTCTTCAGGCTGTGGTCCTTCTGCCTTTTCAATCAGTGCCTGGAACGGTTTGGCTGTTATTTTGTAACTCCTTAGGCCATTCTAATACATTTGATGAGTACTTAATCAAAACCTTTGTCAAATTTTCCAAGAAGGTAATATTAACAGTAATAGAGAAAATTGTGGAATAGTGAATAACTTTGTCTTTTCATGAGAGGTATTCAGTCTAGGAGTTAGGACATGAGGAAGTGAACAGCACTTGAACATAATAAGGTGATTTTTATGGAAAACCTAATGGGGTAGTGTCACTTAGTGGGTCATTTTAAAACTAGGCTTGTCTTGAAACTGGAATAACATTATAGAACTGAGTGCAGATGTCTTGCACTATGGCTCATGGTCTTTGATTCTATGTATTCTGCTAACCATTTGATCTGTCTCTAACAAAATAGATTTTGATAATTATGTGAATATTACACCTGCCATTTGTTTAAATGCAAACTACTGTTGTTGTGGCTCATTTGATAATTTTGTTGCACTAAGTGACACATTGCACATGTGGGTGGGAAAGCTGTGGAAACTGAGTCCTGTCATTCACTGGACAAAATACTGGAGTGGCATGAACTGTCTGGTTCAGATTTACAGCAAATGTTTCTTTTGAGAAGAATTTTGACATTTCAGTGCTGAAACAAGTAATGCTCACCTCTAATAGCCAAAGAACCAATTTTACAGCTATCCAATTGCAAAGTGTAGGTTTTGGCATCTCAGGGTGCTTGATAAGCTTTGAGCTGAATGTTGCAGCACTTCCTGATTTCACATGCCCTGTAAGAGAGAGCAATGGCAGGTTGATGTCTATCAACTCCAGCCTTCATCACACAAAGTCATGGCAGTGGGTAGGATCAGCTTAAGTTAAGCAGATGATACAGTAAAAGCGTGTACCTAAGTGGATAATGGGAATGCCATCCTGAATCTCCTGAGGGATGGTAATCCACAGCAATTGAGGTGATTCAGAGGCACAGGAGAAGTGCCTGGGTGACTGGGATGTTAATGTGTGCAGACAGGAGCTGCTCTGCACTTTCCCTGCTGGCCCCTGATGGCAGCGTTACGTTCTCTGTGTCCTGCACACATCTGTCTGTCAGCCTGGCCGTGTTCTCTGTGTCCTGCACACATCTGTCTGTCAGCCTGGCTGTGTTCTCTGTGTCCTGCACACATCTGTCTGTCAGCCTGGCTGTGTTCTCTGTGTCCTGCACACATCTGTCTGCCAGCCTGGGTGTCCTGCACACATCTATCTGCCAGCCTGGCTGTGTTCTGGGTGTCCTGCACACATCTATCTGCCAGCCTGGCTGTGTTCTGAGTGTCCTGCACACATCTGTCTGTCAGCCTGGCCGTGTTCTCTGTGTCCTGCACACATCTGTCTGCCAGCCTGGCTGTGTTCTGGGTGTCCTGCACACATCTGTCTGCCAGTCTGGCTGTGTTCTCTGTGTCCTGCACACATCTGTCTGCCAGTCTGGCCGTGTTCTCTGTGTCCTGCACACATCTGTCTGTCAGCCTGGCTGTGTTCTGAGTGTCCTGCACACATCTGTCTGTCAGCCTGGCTGTGTTCTCTGTGTCCTGCACACATCTGTCTGTCAGCCTGGCTGTGTTCTCTGTGTCCTGCACACATCTGTCTGTCAGCCTGGCTGTGTTCTCTGTGTCCTGCACACATCTGTCTGTCAGCCTGGCTGTGTTCTCTGTGTCCTGCACACATCTGTCTGTCAGCCTGGCTGTGTTCTGGGGGTCCTGCACACATCTGTCTGTCAGCCTGGCTGTGTTCTCTGTGTCCTGCACACATCTGTCTGTCAGCCTGGCTGTGTTCTGGGGGTCCTGCACACATCTGTCTGTCAGCCTGGTGTGTTCTCTGCTACATTGATAGAGGTGCAATTTGGCCATTTGCTCAGGAGAATTTCATGGCTTAGCAAATGAGTAGAAGGGAGAGACAGCTGATGGCTTCAGAGGCAAATCTTAAAAAGCTGAAACTTTAGAGATTGTCACCAGGTTTGGAAAGAGAACATGTGTGGAACTAGCCAGATTTTTTAATCACCTGTGTCTTGTGCACCAGAATAAGTCCCAGTGCCCTGGCCTGTAGACTGTTGTGTCTGACCAAAATAGCAGGACTGTTTTAAACTCATTTTTATTTGTATAAAACCTTACACAGAGCTGCTGAGACTCAGGCTGAGATTCTGTACTCCGTTGTTTGTACCTTAGTCTCCTACTGCATTAAAAGGATTTTTTTTTTCCCCTCCAGCGTGTGCTTGGCTGTATCCTGTTTGTTTTTCTGCCTGATTCTGAAGCAACAAAAATCAGCTATGGTTGGGAACAGAACAGCAGATAGGATAGGAAAGTGCTTGGAAGCAATACAGACAATCTTGTGTTCTCAGTGTCTGAGGTCAGAAATGAAAGCTTGTTTGTTTGGGGGGATGATCTTGTTTTGTTCTCCCCCTCTCATCCTCCCTCCTGCCCCAATCCCCAAGCCAGTCATATTGTCAGAGCTCTTTGAAGGAGATTTATTCTTAAGGAAGATGGAGAGTAGTTTAAAAGATGACTTCATTTAAATCTATATCTCTCCCTCAGAGGGTGTCTCTAGTGTCCTTAAGAAGAAAGTAGTAAACCATTGTTTACCTCTGACAGCTTTAGTAAGAGATTAAATGTTAACTTTTATGTGACTCTTACAAAAGTGGTGAGTCCAAAAGAGAGGGACTGACTCTGTGAGGGCTGCCCTGGTGCAGTGCTCAGGGCGCCTGTGCTGGGTGGAAGGCATTCCAAAAGCCTTGACACAAGGAATACAATCAAAGAAAATGTGCTGGCATGGAAAAAGGCCTGGATGTAGTAAAGAAGTGTATTTAGACCATGTCAAAAGCTGTCTCTTTTAGGTTTCAGTAGAAGTTTAATAAATGAGCACCTAACAGAACACCTTGATTAATATTCAAGCTCTAGCTGACTGAAACTGATCCTGTTTTGGGAGCCAAGGCAGGCTATAGCCACCACACCACCTCAGGCAGTAGGGACTATCTGTCTGTAGAGCTCAGCTTCTCACTGTGTGTCTGTGTGCCCACATACCCAAACCCCTGTTGGTTATTTCACAGCAGATAAGCTGTGGTACTTTTCCTCTTTCACAAACATGAGGAGGAACAACTTAAGTTCAACCCATTCATTTCAGCTAATGCATTTAGAGGTGTTTTCTGCTGCAGGCTAGGAATATGAAAACAGCAGAGCTCAGGCACTGAATGTAGCTAAATAATGCATCCCAATCCTTTAGTCTTTCTGCCTGTGCTGTGCTACTTAATCTTCTGAGGACTAATGGGTTTAGGAGTGAGAGGATGTCTGGATGAATCATGACAGAAGGTTGGTGTGGAGAGTCAGTTTTCCCTCTCTAAACCAAAAGCTTTATCAAAATCTACACGTCACTGCATTGCAAGTGCTGCTTGTCCCTGTAGTGCCACGTGCATTTACGTACATTACACTCATGATGCATGATCAACAGGTCTGAGAGGCAGAGGTGACACAATAACACCACAGGACCCTTGGATCCCAGTGGATAATGGCAACATTTCCTCTTGCCCAGAGTACAGTGTTCCTTCTTTAAACAAAAGCCCCAATTCTCTTGTAGCCTGATTTGCAAAAATTCGTATCTCTTAAAACACTATTATTACATGCAACCCTTTCCAAATGACAGAAAATTCCACCATGATTGCAATAATTCTGGCTCACCACTACAAAACTGAGCAATCAGATTTAGAGGGAAGAGCAGAATCAGCATCTGAGTCAGTCCTGGCTGTAGTATTCCAGTATGGTTCTTGGGCCTGCTGCACTGTTAGAAAAACCATTCTTCCCCTTATTCTCTTCTTTAACTGACAGCATCAAAGAACATCCTCTACGCACCCAGTAATGCTCTTGGTGGTGTAAGATGCAGCATGGAATTCTCCCCCTAAGAGACTTTATTGGACATCTTTTCAGATGTCAGGCTAGTTAGGAAGTGATGCACTGTACAGTAGAAACAAATTTGATCCAATTTAGAGGAAACAATGTACATTGAAATACAATTTCAGAGCCCTCGTGGCTCCCCAGGGGCACTGCCTCTGCCAGCTCAGGTGTTTGTGTCCAGCTGTGCAGGTGAGAAGATGCCTCATGGGCAGCACAAGTGGGAACAACCACACCAAGGGCAGGGGAGGCTCAAACTTTGAATTTCTGCTAAAAGACAGGAGCTGCGCTTTTGTGAAACACTTTATATTTGATAGAAATGTTGAGAAATAGAAGCATGAGTCCACCTCAAAGTAGTCACAGATGTACTCTATTCTTGGCAGTCGGGCTTTGTGATCTGTAAGAGCAGCTTTCCCATATTCCTTTACACATGGGTAGTTTTTGTAGCTATGTATGAACAGGAGTGTGAAAAAAAGAGAGAGAGATGGAATGGAGCTTTTTTCTTTTTCCCTGAGCTAACAGTGTGAAGCCAGGGAGCTGTGCTCTGCTCTGTGGCAGGTGTGTTCTGGGCTGGAGTGTTTGTGTGTCACAAAGAAATTGCAGGATGACAAGCTGAGATAACATCATAAAGAAAATCATATATGATTTCTGCTGTTCCATACCCTGTGCTGAATGGAAAATAGAATAATTTATTTATTGACATAAATAGGCTTGACATCTTGAGTTTCATTTTAGACTCCATTGTCTGAAAAGCCCTTACACCTCTCAAGGCATCTTCTCCTCTAGAGTTCTTTACAAAAAACAGAATTCATTGCTTCCAGCCTGTGATTCCTCTGACCTATTTTAGATGTGCCTCTTTGCACAAGATGATCCATGCTGTAGTAAAAGTGTCATTGTCTTCCACTGGTGGTACAAGGATAACTAACTGAGGTGTCAGTGCCTGCTTTGTGAGCCCCTCGGATTAGGCGAGATGAATCCCGCGTGGCTGAGCAACGCACCGAGTCAACACAGCGCTGTGGGAGGATCACAGGTGTGGGGCTTCCCAGGTGCTGCTTAACTCCATGTGTCAGTGTGTCCCTGGAGGCATTTGTTGTTCTCCTTCCTGCATACTTGGGATGGTTGCCAAGAGTTGCTCTGCTTTGTTTTCCGGCCTCCGCGGCAGAGGAGCCGCACAATGCGGCACCGAGCCCGGAGCCTGATTTGTAGAGGCTTCTGTGTGAACTTAGGACAAAACTTACTTGCCCCGTCAGCATCCTCTGCACTGCTGAGTGTTTAGAAGCAAATGTGATAAAGAAAGTAGAAATGCAATTAACAAAGACCAATAGATACAAAAGCCCAGAGCCAGTTTTAGCTACTCTCTGTCGATGCCGGCTGCCACCGCGCCCACGCTGAGACACGGAGTAATTACAAAGTCGATAGCAGTGGCCTGGCTCTCAGTAATGATTTCAAGTCAGTCCTGATATGCTGTGGAAAGCACTGCAGTCAGCTTGGAGTGCTCCTTCTTGCTCTAAGAAGTTTGAGGCAGAGCCTTTTCTCCTTGTTCCAGTGACTTGCTGCCTGAAGGCTTTGTAGCCTGCCAATGCGGGCCGTGCATCCCTTTGTCTACTTTATCCACAGAGGAAAGAAGAAAAAGAAAAGTCTTAACCACAGTACATGTGCCTCTTTGGATAGAACTTATCTGTTTAAATTCACCTCTCACTGTAGAGATTTGTCAACCCCTAGCTTAAGGACAGTTGCTGCCCTGAGGGAGACCCTGCTGTATTTTCCTACAATATTTTAAAGTTTTTTGGAAAAGAGAGTTTCCACATTTGAGTTCAAATTTAGTCCTTGACATACAGCATGCTACTCTGTGGAGGTTGTACAGTCTTTAAACAAAGATCAAAGGAGAAAATCTGGATGTACGTTAATGTAAATGCCCTTCAATTGAGCTGCACTTCTCTAAACAGTAACAAAGTTGGAAAGCATCTCTAAGGAGCACCAGGGACCTGTGGCCTGAGGATTTAAATTTTACACTTTGTGTAGCCCAAGAACCATTTAGTGGTTTATAATATTTACAGTGCTTCTGGTGTGCAGGAGATATTCAGCCTCTTAAGGTCTCGTTCAGTGTGCTTTAAAAAGTCTTGGGAGCTATTGTCAGCAACTTATCTGGTCTTGGAAACAAAACTCCCGTTGTTTAGGTTGCTGAAATACTTTTTGAAAGGTCCAGAGCTCTGTGCAGGTATTTGGTGTGATTAAGCAGCGGCACAGAAGAGAAAGAATGTTGTACATCTACGTGATCCTTGTTTCAATGTAATGTTGTTTCATAAAAATACAAAGGGCTGAGATAATCCTTGATGTGAAAAATATAAAGGCTGAGATGTTCTGTGCAAAGGAAAAGGCAACATTTTTGGATGCAGAAAATTCTGTGTAGTATTAGTGCTTGTGGTGAGATTTATGCTTTCCTACAGAATCATCCCAAATAGGAAGGAACATTTAATACTGTAATATGTTTTCCACAATGGCAAAAAAGGGTTCTTGTGATGGGAGTTGGGTCAAGTTAATATATTTGGGAGCAGAATAGCAAATTGCTTCCTTGGCCTGAAGGTGGAGGCCTAGCTGACCGTGAGTGCTTTCTTCTCAGCTGTTTGTGCCAGTCTTCTGTGTTATTTCTCTTGTTGTAATGAAGGCAAAAAATGAGTACATTCACAGGCACAACAGAGGCCACGTGAGCCAGGGTCCGCCTCCTTGGCAGAGACCCTTGGGGATGTGGCTGAAAAATACTGAACATTAATTGTGGGCAATCTCCTTGCTGCCCTTAAGCTGTTCTGGAGACTGCTGTGCTTGCCAGCTCACTCCACACCTGAGTGCCATGTGGCAGTCAAAGAAGTGCAGTGCTTAATTACCTCAGTAATTTACCCAAAGCTGTTTCAATGCAGAGTACAGTAAGTCTGGTCCTGTGCACGCACTAGAATTTTTACTGATCCACCATGGAATCCTCACATTGATGGTAACCTATTCTGAGGTAATTAAGAGAAAAATCCTAGTTCTCTGAAATCATAAAATTAGGAGAGAGAAATTCGATATTAGGAATTTTTTTTTGCTAAAACAAATAAACAAACAAAGAAAACCCCCTTTATACCTGGCCATACTGAGCAGGGTTATCTTGGATAGCAAACTACAAAAAAGAGTAAAGAGCAAATTACAGAATTTATTACCTCAGGACAATGTGATTTTCTAAAGACAAGGTGAATGCAATTGCTATGAGCCTGATCAACACAAGATGCTAAGTTTGAGTTTAAAATCAGTTGATGGATGGGTAGAATTACATGCATCATGAGAAAATGCCAAGAGCCCAGAGTCCAGACTACAGTTTGGGGGCTTCAGCTGGAATTTTAAAGTTAGCTCTGGGTAGGATGTCCTCAGTGGAGGCGAGTTAATCCAGTTAGCAAGAGAAAACAAACCTTAAGCTGCTTGAGAGGGTGGGTTGACTCATGACCAAAGCTGTACCTTTGATTTCACAGTGCTTTGTGGCATTGCTGCTTAATTCTTTTAATTTCAAAGAGTTTGTTTCTTTAGAAACTGTCTCATCTAATCGTGATTTCTGTCTATTATGATGATATTCTGTTCTGAGTGCATCAGCCTATTTCAGCCAAGTCTGACGGAGAATTAATAGTTTAAACATGCTTACTTGAAAACAGCAACTAGAATTAAGAATGAGTTCCCGTTCTCCTTCCCTTCCCCACAGCAAGATTTCCAAAAGTTTCAGGTAATAAAATCTGTAATAAATTTCAGTCAAATCCCATCACAAAACAGAAATCTCTATGAATCCAGCTTTATTAACTTTCCTGTGCACTCAACTACTTCCACTAAAGAGAAACAAAGACAACCTCTAAAAAGATATTGAAACATTGGAGGTAAGGAGTATTCATTTCCCTGAAACTGTACCTGGACTCCAAATAAAATTCCTCCTGTGCTTTACATTTGTGTCTCTGCTGAGGATGACTGGTCTTCTCTGCTAGAGAAGTTTCACAGCAAAATTCCTAAGCTGATATTTTTCTTTTTTTCCATCCTGCCCTCCCCACCCTTCTTTTCTAGCACTATAATGACCCCTCTTCCTTCTTGTAAAAGCCAAATGCTTCTCCTTCTCACTGGCCCAGAATTTAACATTTCTGTTTCCTCTGGAAACCTTTTACCCCTTTGCTGAATTTGGAGCCAGTGTAGCTTAATCTCTTTTAAACTCAGATCTGTGTGAAGTATGAGTGAGAACAGAGGTGTGAGTGGAGCTTTGGCTTAAAATAGCAAACAGCAGTAGAGTAGCCGCTGTTCATTTAGGGGAAGATAACAAATGAGGCCTCCCAGGAGTCAGCAGTGCAACTCCTCACTGCTTCTCATCTAAATAAATGATCTAAATAGAGATAGCCTTGGTAAACAAGCAAATTCTACTGATAGCAGAAGTATCAGGGAGTAATAAGCCCAGAGCAAACACCAGAGTGTTCAGGGGGTTTTGATCTACTACATCTGCAAATGCATAATTGTCAGTCTTTCTGGCAAAAATAATTAAGATAATAAGCGCAAATAAATGTGACTGAGCAGCACTGTGTTACACAGGTGCTTTAGCAAAGACCTTGAATTTTAAAAAAAATACAAAACAATAAAACCAAACAGAACCTTGATGTAAACTTTAAAATGAAGAACTAATGGTGAGCCAGGATACCACAGCAGAGTGCTCTGAAATACTCAGGTCTGAAGGGCTGTTGTTTATGATGTGCACCATTATAAGCAGGGCTTTCTGAATATGAGCACCATTGTGACTAAAACAGCCTGTCAAAATTAACTGAACATTTCCTTTCCTTAGGTCTTTTATTTTTTGCCTGGGGTTTAATTTATTTAAATTATTTGATGAGAACAAGGCTAGAAACAATTTAGACAACTACGAACAAAAGATTGTTCATTAATTATCAATATTTTGCTCCTGTGGAATTTTTAACCTCTTCCAAAATATTCTAAGACAAGTAGGCATATTCTGCTAACCTTTCCAATGCTGCTGCTTGTTGTGAATGTCTCTGGAAGCTCAGTCTCATAAGTAGGTGTTTTTCTGAGTCTCTGATCAATTTCCTTTTATTTTCTGACCTTCTTCTATTCCTGTTGTGTGTTTTTGTGAAGGGCAAACAAAATGAAGCTCAGTGACTAAAGCATCCAAGAGTAGCAGCATTGAGAAATTTCTAGTCAGAATTATTGCATAGCATCCAGTCATATGGAGATGTATTCTATGATGGTAAGAAATTCTGCCTGGATAGTGGAGTATCTGAACAGATGGGTGAAATAAAACAAATCCACACACATCTTTTTGTGAAGGGCAGATGCAAGGTGGTTACTTCGGAAGCAGAAGGGAAGCCAAGCTCCTGCTGAGCTGTGTTATGGAGCTCTGTGTTATCTTCACTCTCCCTTAGCTGAGGGGTCTTTGGTTGTGTTGGTGTGGTCAGTGGTGGGCCCTGAGAGAGGAAAATAGAATTATTTTCTTCAAAGGAAAAGGATCACCCTTGTGGATAAGAAGATAAAAATTGCACTGATAACTGGTTCATTGAGAGGAGTGAGCTGGGCTGAGAAAGAGCAAGAGAGAGCATGCCTGCCAGGATATGAATGAAATAATTGGCAAGGCAGATGATTATGTGCTCAAAGTGATCAAAACCAAATAATCTTGTACTCTGCATTCATAATGTGAAGGTGAATGAGGCTCTTGGGTGTCTGAAAAAAAATCAGACTTCAGAATAGATAATTCTGTGGATTTCTGGTCAGGAGGAGAGGAGCCCGAACATGCTGGCCAACAGAGATGGAAGAGAAAAGGGAAAAAAGTGAAACAGAATTTTGCTGAATACCAAAGTATTGATTTGCTGATATTGCAAGTTTTAGTCCCCTGCAGGCTGAGGGCTGTCCTTGTTACAGTGAGGAAAATTCTGAGCAGCTATTGAAGCCCTTTGCCAGGGAATAGCACTGGAGCTCAAATACACAGTGCCAGGGAAACGTGATGCAAAGGACATTTTCTGATTTTATTGGAATCTTTTTGGTTTGGTTGTTTGAGTTTTTTCTTCAGGCTGGGTGGTGGTGGTGTTTTTGTGAGCTTTTTCCACAGATACCTTACTCTTGAAAAGCCTCTCATTTTTTGGCATTATTCCCTGTGCAGAAACCTCTGTGCTGTGATAGTTTAACTGGTGTTTGGTGCTCTGGGTGTAGGATTTCAGACTGTGGATCACCCTTGCACTATGCTGCAGTCCCTCCTACCCTCTCTGATATGCTCTTGGGAACTCTGCTGAGTTCAACATTCTCAAAACCCCCATTTTTTGTGTGCAGTGGAAATTTGTGGCATCATGTAAATAACTGATAATGGCACAGTGCAAAGGGAAATCAATGTAGCACAAACTTAATGGAAGCAATAGGGGCAACGACAGCTGCCCAAAAATGACTTTGCAAAACCCTGTAGGTGTTGCAGTGTGTTGGAAGCAGGTTCTTGAGTTTATTTGTATGTAACCAACAATTAAGAGTGTTTCTCCTCAGCGGCACTAGTGGGTTTGGCTGCCCTTGACATGCCCCTTTGTACAGAAGCCACAAAGAGCAGCTCAGTAGCCCAGACAGACCTGAGGACTGAGCAGACAGCTAATTGACAGAGAGCAGGAAAAATGAACTTAGAGAATATGTAAGTGTAAACTTTAAAAATAATGTTAGTTTGGAGCCTTTTAGTTTTCCTTGAAGAGAAGGCATTCCTAAACATTTGTTATTTATTTGTATTATGGTTGTGTCTCAGAGTTGCTGTCATGGGCCAGTGTCCTGTTGTGCTAGGAACTTCAGAAGCATCAAACAGAAAGATAAAATCAAATGGATAAGGAGCAGAAAGAATCTTGGTTAGTGTCCTCTTGTCATTGTTGGGTCCTTTAGGTGGTGTCAGACAGGAGTGAAAAGAGAGGATATGACTTTGTTGTTAATGGGAGTAAGGGTGGGCATTTCTTTCAGAAGACTAAAATGAAAAAAAAACAGTTTGAAAACTAAAGATTTAGAGCTTTTCACTGATATATGGCCTCATTAGAGTATAAAGGAAGCAATAGGTGGGATATATACTTGCACAGAATTCTGTAGTGGTGCTGACCTAAAATATTGAATGAGCACAGACCATCCTTCAGTTTTGTTTAATTAAAACAAATGCATTGAGGACACAGTGGTATAATCCATCACTGAATTAATGGGAGGGAGAGACGCTTCAGTCCTAAATTCTATCTGAGTACACTAATTTTCCATTTTATCACCTTCTAATTTTTACCTAATTGTTTAGTGGAGATGCATTTTCTGTTCTGCTGAGATGCCAATGCCTCACAGAAACCACCCAAACTGAGGCTGTTGGCCTGATCCCAGCATGTGCCCTCCTCTGTTGTGGTAATTTAACTACAGGAGCAACAAAACCCATCAGCTGAGCAAGGGTGGATTTTTACTTTACAAAACTTCCAGAGAAACCAAAGTCGTGAAAGACATCTGAAGTCTGATGCAACAAAATCTGGGGCAGGGGGAGGAACCAACACCCTCTGCCTGACTCCTTGCTGTGCACATAACCCACATAGCTCAGGGAAGGGCTTGCTGCTCCTGCTCAACCTCCCAGCAACTCCATCTGTGTGTTTTGTGTGGAAGTTGTAGAGGAAAAATGTGGTGTTTGAGGGTCCCCAGGACGAGGTGAGAGATGAGAATCTGACTCCATGTTCTCAGAAGGTTAATTTATTATTTTAGTATATTGTATTGTATTAAAGAATGCTATACTAAAACTATACTAAAGAAAGAGAAAGGACACAGACAGAAGGCTTAAAAATTATGAATAATAAAATCTCATGACTGACTCCTCAGAGTCCGACACAGCTGATGGTGATTGGCCATTAAATTAAAACAATTCACCATGTTTGGATAAACAATATCCAGAGCACATTCCAGAGCAGCAAACACAGGAGAAGCTGAGGCTTCTCATCTTCCCAAGAGAAGAAATCCTGGCGAAGGCATTTTTCAGAAAATATGACAGTGACAGAAATAGGTGCAGATTCTGCCTTGTTTCACCATTCTCGCTGTTCTCATCTCTGAAATCTAATTAACGTGGTCTTTAGAAAAGGTGATTTTCTCTGAAACGCAAGGAGCAATGCCACTGTTAGTGTGGAGTCTGAGTGGCTCCTGTAGCTGATGTAGTACAGGGCCATTTTCTGCCAGGGCTGGTAGCTCTGTCAGGTCTTAGGAAGAGAAACAGAAGACTTCTGCCTAAATCACAGCATTGCCAGAAAGGTTTCACTTCTAATATTTAAACATTTTGTTTTCCTTAGCTGAGGAGTGAGAGCTGTACCAAATTATAAAGTATATTAAATAATCTTCACAGATTGTTTTTTTCAGTCTCTCTAATCTAATGGTATTTTCTAAATGTTATTCTTGGTGGTTTTTTCTTCAGATTTCTGCCCCATTGCTTAACTAGAGCAAAAATAGGGTGATATATAGCATAACTAATTAGTGACTGTGAGATAAAAAGATACATTTGCACTCTACATTTGCATTACACAAGGTTAGACCTTGTAAATTAGATGAAACACCATTAATAATCAAACAAATGAGGTCAGATCCATTGTTCTTTTCATTTTCTGCACTTCTGTTAAGATAATTTTACACTTCTGCTCCACAATTGAACAATTATTAGTTTCCTAAGTGCTACATGAGTTTTGACAAAACAAACCCCTGCAGAATCAAAATAGGTAATTTTATATTCAGCAAAAATGATTTTCACATTAGCCTGCATGAAATATTATTCAACCCAATTATCACAATATGTGGACATGTATAATAAATAAGATACAGCAAATCTAATCCTCTATGACACTCTATCAACAGTGTTTTGCAACAGAAATGTGTAATGATCTAATCTGCATCCACTGACATGTGGGGCATGAATAAATTGCTTTTCCCACTTGAACTTTTGATATGGTGGTCTGTCACCAGTTCTGCCTGAAGATCTGGTCTTTTCTGCAGGGCAATATTCCAGCCAAAGGACTGTGCTTGTGTTTCATCTAACAGAATTATTGGATCTGGTCTGGGTTGGGGGGTTTTTATGTGATTGAGGAGCAGGGATGGCTCTTTCTGCAGGAATTAATGGTGGATTGCACCATATTAATGGTGGGTGACTCTAGTTCTGATTTATCCCAGATATTTGGGTACCTAGATCCTTAATAACATAAGAAACCAGTGCCTGGGCTGTGCAGAACTCCTTAGCCAGCCTTTATTACCCTGGAAAGCCTGTTCTGAATGACCTGAATTCACACCCAGAGGCAGAAGGAAGGTGTTATTTCCTTTTATGCATGGGAATATAATTTTATCTGCCCCAATTAGATGTGTATTAGGAAGCTGCAGATTTGTTATCCCTGCCATTCCTTCCTTCCTAATGAAGCCTAGTTCATGCTCACCTTCATTTTTCAGGCCTATTCATTACTATTTTATTTTCCTTCTCTAAAATGCCCTGGCAGCCCATCCTTCCTCTCTGGTTAGTTATATTTGCTCCACATGTTTCCACTTTTGCCAGTTCAGCACCTCTGGGAGCAAAATCAACTGTTGAACACTTGAGACTTTCCTTTGAAGTATTTTATTTAACATAGTTGAACAGCCAGAGGACAACAGGAGTCAGGATGAAACAAGAAAGAATTTAATGGCCTCATGTTTCTAGGGTAGCTTTTCCAGGGTGATGCTTCCTTTTTATTTCATGTGAACTAAAACAGTACTGAAGTTAACCTGTTTTCTTTCCTCTTTTGCCCAAATCCACGTTGTTATTCTCCAATTATCTTTTTTCCTTTTAAGAGTTCTTTTGCTGAAAAGTTTTACACCAAGCCTGTTTTCTTTTATACTTGTCCTCAAATCACTCATATCTCAGGTCTTAGGGGTAATTATCAATATTTCTTTAATTTTTCACTGTATGTTCAAAACAAGAAAAGCAAATTACCCAGGAGACTGAGTTATAGAACAACTGTAATGGCACAGTATTATATAAAGTTATACATTAGGAAAAGGGGGACAGTTAGAGCTCTAGAGCTACATGGAAAAGCAGAAAGGATCTAGATCTTAATTTGCTAGTTTTTTCTGCTGATAAAGCTGTTCTTTGCTTATAGTACTTTGAAAGTCCTAGAAAAGTGTATTTGCAGTTAGTCCTAAAGGAAAATAAATTTAGGAAGGAATAAATTCAGTGAGTTCCAGCAGAAGATTTTTGGGATGCTGTAATTAGGCTTGGGATGAAAAGCATTGCCAGGAAGCAATTTACCTTTGTTGTGGGTGTTCTTCGTGTATTATTGAGGAGCTTCACACTTTGGAATGTTATCTTTGCATAGACTCAGCACAAAGGAGTCTCATTTTCACACATGTCCTGTTTCAGAGCACCTTGAGCAAAAGTGTGACCCTTGCCTCTAAGGGAAGTGTCTTACTGCATTTAATTTTTATTTTTGTTTCTTTCATACGTTAATAGCCACATGGCCACAACTGACCAAAAAAATTATAAATAATCTTTGTTTTTTAGGGCAATGAACTTTGTCAAAGTCTTAATTCACAAGTAGGGAGCAGCATATAAGTGTCTAAGAGAGATTGAATTGAGAGTTCAGTCCTCTCCTCACTGTGAGCAGGTTGTCTGCCTGGTAAAGGAAGTTTTGTGTAGATATGACCAAACAGTCAAACCCACTATAATCCTCCCTCAATTTTGTGGGGGTTTTTCTCTACAAATAAGTTTATGTGGAACAAGTGCTTCTATGATAAAAGCCTTTCAGCATTTGTGCATTCTGTGGTTGGAATCATGTCCAAGGGTGTGAGCCTCAGTGGGTTCTGGCTGTTGGAGCAGTGAGTGACTTCTGGACTGCTCTTTTCTCTGTGTTTTGGTGTGCACCTTCTCTACCTAACAGCTGCATCCATGGAGAGCACAGGAAAGCAATTCTCATTGCACTTTTTTTGGGCGTCTTGGTTGAAAATAATCAATGGGTTCCAAAGCGGCTAGGTTAGGCAAGCTCTTGTGCCAATACAATATCACTTGTACCCTTTTGTTTAATGAGACTTATTTCTGTATGAAACCTGGCTAAAAATGAGCTTTTCAGTGTGGCAGAGACCTTTGCCAGCCCAGTGAAGTTCATGAAACCTTTTCATGTCTGAGCTGTAAGCCCTCATAGATTGATTTTCATATTGAAAGTGCTGTGACAACCTTAATGTAAAAAGCCTGAACTGCATTGTTCTAATTAGAGTTTACCTTTTCATTTTATCAGAATTCAGCTGCAGAGCACTTTGTGTAAAGGTTCCAAAAGAAACAGAGGATTAAATGCTCATATCACAGCTTAAGGTCCCCTCAGAGGCTTATTGACTTTCCTAAGTTCACCTGCTATGGACTTGTAGAGGGTTCAGAATCCTTAATGGCAGCCATGGTAAGGAATAATTCCTTATGGGCGAGCTGCCCCAGCTAAGAGACAGTCCAAGACATAAAAGGTTGATTTTGTCAAACACTATATTCCACAGGACAATTTTATCCATGCTGAACATGGTGACAAAAGGACTCAAGGGACAGGATGAGGAGAGAGGAGAGGAGCAATATGAGGAGGCCACTCTGAAATTACATTAATTAGCATAGCTTGAGATTACATTAGGTGTGACACTAACAGTGGAACTCCCATGAATAATAATAATTCAGCGATCAGATGAAGCTGAGGACTTATTTTAATATACCTCCCTGAGAAATACTGTCTTCTCAATTAGAGATGCAAATATTGAAGAGAAGTGATCTTGTGTAGATCATACAATAGATAGCAAAAATTAAGTGTATTGGGGCTGACTGTCCTCTTTCATATAACCATAGAGCATTCCTATCTTAATTAAGGAATTTTTGCTTGAGTGCAAGGAATTATCTTACTATATAACAACAAACTTTCAGAAATCATGGTCCTGATTTTTCATGTTAGTGCCCAGGTTTTACTTGGATTAAAGCATAAATTAGAGCCATGATTTGAAATAAATTTTAACTTCCCTCCAGCTATTCTCCTTTTGCCAAATGAAAACTGTTACAAACATAAAAGGAAGAGAATTTAAGTGGCTGTGCTATACACAAAAAATAGAAGTACCCTTCATTTCCCTTGCAGTACCTGTGGTTTCCATCAGCAGGTGAGAAGTCATTCATCATCCATTTTAAAAAGGAGTAGCATTCAGCTAAACTGGGAGTCACATGGAAGATTTTAAGTTCTAATGCTCTTAATGCATCTATCTTTCCCTCTAGTTCCATTTTATCCCCCTAATCTGACTGATTCTTGGATAATTTGCTCAGTGGAACTAAAATCAGCTTTAAAAAAGTGATCAAGGTTGGGAAAACTTGCACGGGGAGTTGCGCGTCCTAAATCGCATTAGAATATGGGATTTTTATCCTTAAACTCAGCATAATCCTACTTCACAAAGAACTCCAGTGGCTTACTCTGTAGCAGTAAGCCAAGGTCTCTATTTCCTTTTCTTCCAAGACATACCATACCATAATTCCCCAATAAATAGAGATGCCTAAGCGTGCTTGAGAAATTGAACTGTTCCCTTCCATTTGCAGCAGCCCATTGTGTGCACACAAAGCTTCCAGGTGCCCTCATAACCACGTCTGCTGAGGCTCACCTGGAGGTGCTTATGACTGAATTCCTCAATCTATATGCAGATTTATACCAAGCCAGTAAATAACTTGTAGCATTTCCCATGGTTTGTACTCTTTGCAGTCCAATTCTGTTCATTTGCAAACTGCTCTGCTCTTGTGCATATTGAGAGTAATAAGACTGCTAATAAAAAGCAGTTAATATAATATATAGCAGGGATACCAAGTGTAACTTAGAGGGATGGTTTTTGACACAAGAGCTTTTTACAGCTTTGGGCAAAAATAGATTAATATAATTTTATTCTTTTGTTTTTCTTCAGTCTAAACACAGCCTTGTGGCAAAATTTCTATCTCTAATCCCATTTCTGTTTCTCTTGTATGATGCAACCCTTGTGTTAATTCAATATTTCAGTGTTTTGACAGTGTCTTGAGATCAGGTGCCCAAACAAGTCAATTGTCCACTTCTGAAAACACTTGTGCATTGTTTTCAGTCAATATTTTTGTTCCAAAAGAGAAGCAATTGAAGATGAACCTCCTCTGTAGTGCTGACTCTGAGAGTAATCGAAAGTCCTGGTTGCAAAGCCTGTGTGCAGAGGCTTCCTTGGCAGCAATATCACCTGTGGTGCCCATGCAGTCTCTTCAGGTGACTCCTAAAATCATTTTGCCCTCTGTATTACTCCAGTTTACATGAGCATTAACATGTGTCGATGAGGCAGGAATAATCTCACTAATAGGGAAAATCCCACCTCCAGTCCTCCTCTTCTGAGGCAGTCTCAAAACTAATTCACCTCCAGCCTGCTGTTAGTCTGATTTGTAATGTCTGAGGACTAAATTGTCTCATTGCAGCGATAAGAGTGCAGCTAAAACTTGAAATTTTTTGCAGTATTTAGTGCAATGCAGCCAGTGTGTGGATTGTCTGGTGCTGGGCTGGTTGGGGCTGTGTCCTTGCTGCTGGAATTGCTCCTCTCCTCCCCTCCACTCTGCTGGCACACTCCTGGCTCTTTGGTTGCTTGCTCTTACTCTGACCTGAGTGCCTTGAATGCTGCAATTCTGACTTCTCAGAATCCTCTTGTCACTGGAGGTCTCTCTAAACCATGGAAGAAAATGAGAACACTCCTCAGGAGCTGATGCTGAATGGGTTTGAGATAAGGCTTTCTTGAGGGGCAAACTGGAAGGACACATAAATTTTTCAGTTTCTCCTTGCCTAAGGAGAAACCTCCGATGAAATGCAGCCTAATGATTTTGCCTGTTGGTTTACACTGAATTTAATGCAAGACCTTTCAGAACTGTTAACATTTACTTAGAAAAGACCTTATAGCCCTGATCCTGTCATGACATCTATATACTTATATTTCAAGATCCCCACAGGAACCAGGGGACTTTAAATGGAACCCACTCTCACAAACATAATTATAGGTGTGGGCTTCAGAACATATTTTTGTTCAGTAGCAAGATATCAAGAGACACCTACACTATCACTTTTTCTGCAGTTGGATCTGTGGTTTAATATTTTCATAGAATAGGGAATGATTGAGAGTGGGAATTGCAGATCAGAGGAGAGGTAGTGAAATGTCATTTGTGTTGCATAATTTGTACTATCACTTGTCAACAGTGATCCCCTTAATGCCATCCCTTTGACAGATGAGCAAAGCAAGCTTTTAGAATTCTAAAGAGTAAAAGCTGGGATAAAAAGACAACCATGTTTGATTCCCTTCTGCAGTTCAAAGGATTTGAAAGTCATGACACTGGTTATTACTGTGGTCTTTAGAGAGATGCACAGAAACTTAATCTATCTGATCAAACTGTCTCAAAAGATAAACCAAATCAAAACTTTTGCCGATACAACTCTTACTATGCTTTGTTGGAGTTTTTTTCCCCCCTTAGTATCAATTTTTCACCAAGGGGACACATATTCAGGATATCATCAATATTAGTTAACTACTGCTGCTATGTGCTTTATCCTGACACCAACAGCCTGTGCTGCTGAGGACCTCAGGGTGGCATGGGCAGATTTCAGCTGCAATGACAAAAATCACCCTCAGAGTCCTGGAGGAAAGGTGCAAAGTTTGGTTACATGGTCAGAAAGATGTCCTGTTTCATAACATGGTTAATTCCAGCAATCATCCCTGTCCAAACCAAATGGGAGTCCAGCAAAGGGAATCCACAGCTTGAAATCTTTGTTCAGGATTAGGGCTGGCCTACAGACAGGTGCATTTATGGGCACAAAAAGAAAGGTTTCCAGCCCCATGAGTGGGCCATGGACTGAGCTAATGTGAAGGCATGGGCTGCAGTTAATGCAGTTTTAGAATTTTGCAAGTCAATTGAAGAAGCAGAACTAATATCCTTAGAAAGATGTTAGTATGAAGACGGGCAAAATATTGTACCACTCTGTGTACCCTGTACTGAGAAAAGATGAAGGTTAACATGAAAGAATGCCTTTAAGGCCTACAGCCTGACCAGAGGAATGGAGAAGCTGATTTATAGGATACAATCATGAAGTTGTTTGTGTGGGAAGGGACCTTTAAAGTTTATTCCAACCTCTCTCCCACAGGCAGGGACATCTTCAGGTTATTTTGGGTGGTGAGACTTAACTCTGTTTCACTAAGCGAAAGATGAACTATATGTGATTATGATTTCTCCTTTATGAGCATGACAAGCATAAAAGTTAGTACCAGCTTGGAAATACCAGTACAATATCACATTTAAAATGACCAAGTTTGCTAACAATCCCAGAAATGAAGTTTAGGACCTGTTAGAACATAAAGCAGCATAGAAAGTAGCCTTGGGGTTTTGTTTTTTTTGTTGTTGTTTTTTTTGTTTGTTTGTTTGTTTGGGTTTTTTGTTGTTGTTGTTTGGTTTTGGGTGTGGTTTTTTTATTTGTTTGTTTGTTTGGGGTTTTTTGTTTTTTTCTGGACAGTACTTAATAAAGTCCATGTAAAATGGATGGATGTTTCCAGTGTATTTGCCCTGCTGTTATTAATCCAAACAGCAGAGTTATTGCCAAGTTGCTCTTAGAGGCTGAAAATTCCCTTTGTCTTTGGCTTATTACAGCTGGAGTGGGAGTAGTCTCTGGAGCACCAGAAGCTGTCTGCTGTTAGTGTGTCAGACTCTGAGCCTTAAAGCAATTCTGGGAAATTTCTGAGGTACATACCTCCAGTTTTCTGATTGTATGACAGAATGAATCCAATTACTGATAACTGCAGCCTGTTTTGCTGGGACCACTGGTGTTGTTTTGCCGCTGTGTAAATCAATTACATCCTTAGGCTGCTTTACATGCATGGAACTTTTTAGGTGAAATATGACCAATGTTGTGCTTTTTTATTTTCTTTGTGGCACACTGAAGTTCTGAAGCTTTTGATTATTTGCAATATAGGTCTTGCAGTCATGCAAAGCTGTTTTACTCCTGCTGGAGTAGAAGAGCTGGAATAGAAGTCCTGTGTATCCTGGGGTTGGTGGCTATGACATGTCCATGTATCTGCTCACACATATGCTCTGGATATGTGCTAGGCCAAAGTCTCCAGGAAATAGATTTCACTCTCTCAAGACCTTTTGTCTCTGAGAGCAGTCAGAATACTTAGGCTTCAGGGGGTAAAGTGAATTTCATGGTAGGACCATAGAAAGTTTTCAAAATTGTTGCTCTCTTCTACTTGCTAAAAACATTTTAATTTGCTATTTTATGAGTTGATTCTAAGTCTGAGCTTGCATGTACTTTATAGTAAATTAAAAGCCACATATCTATAACAGACATCCCTTTGCAGCTCAAATGGCAGCTTATTTACAACTTATTCTCACAACTTGTAAGAATAAGTAAATAAATTGTAGAGAGGGCTACAATTCTGCCCACTTTATTACCTCATTGTGAATTTTCTTTGTTGATTCTTTCATCAAATAATAAATGTTTCTAGTAAGCTGTACTTGAATATCAAAAAGTACAGCTCTAAGTTGCTTTTAAGCCAAACTTATTTGACAGTGGTTAGAATGGTATGCCCAAAATGTTCCTTGCTTTTTAGCCATCACATCACTTGCGATTGCTTCATGTGTTCATTAATCTTTTCTTTGTCAAATACACAGTGATATTTTAATTATAACTGGAATTGTGGGGAACTTTGAGGGTTTAGGGGTTTGGAGTTTTCAGGATTAGGGGGCAGATTTTGAGAACGAGCTTGAAGTGCTGACTTATTTGGGGAGTGGAATGATAAATAGTGTACAAAGACTCAAAAGAATTTCTAATTTATATCACTTTTGATTGGTAGTCATGAGGGATATTTTCAAAGGTCAATAGAGAGGTGGAATGCATAATTAAATACAGATTATTCGGTGGAAGATTGGAGGTTGAAATATGAGCAGGTTAAATTTGTATCAATAAATACTAAACACAGGATGACATTATTTAATTTCAGTCCAGATTATATATCACTCTTCAACAAATGAAAATGATGTATAACTGCAGTTCCAGAGCTGCATATTAAATGTAAGAGAAGGAGTGAAGATTTGATGCATGTGATTTAGAATACAGAAAGACAACAAAGTTGAGTATAAAGAGGTCCTACACAGTCTGTGAGTGATTTAATCCAAATATTTATATCTGTGTGCTAGGTAATGTGTTAAAGATTTGAAATGATGCAGGAGCAGGGGCAAAGCCTTCAATATTCCATGCTGGCTATCTCCAGTGCATATTGACTATCCAACAAAAACATATTTATTCAATTCTGATCTTTACGAACCAGAAATATCTGTATAGTTTGAAGATGATTTGCCATTGTAGAAAAATTGTGAGAGCAGAATCACACCTCTAATGTGCCACAAATTAGAGGCATCAATCCATATTTCCAATTAGAATTCATTACTTGGTGATACAGTCAGAGAGGCCCTAAAGAAACATATAAGATCAGAATCCAATTTTAAATGTGTTCTGTTTTAATGAAAAAGTTATTTTGCTGGCAAGGTTCTTATCTGATTGATCCAAGCAGCAGTGCTCTTTTATGTGTACCATATTGTTCTTGTAAACAAAGGGGTTTAAGAACGTGAGATGGAGTTTGTGGAGAGAGGCAGTATCTTTTATTAGCCTGACTGATGTGACTTGCCTGTACACCTGACAGCATGTCTGTCCTTTCCTTGCTCTTTTCATTGATCTAATAAGTAATATTACCTACAAACCCTGCCTCATTCTTATCCATGCCCAGAGGTGAAGGGGGTTCATCTCTGTGTGTTATTTACTAGCAAAATGAAAAAAAAAAAGTTAACAAAAATGAATGAAATTCTTAAACATTCACCAAAATAATCATTGTACATTATTTCACATAATTTTGCATTAAAAGTTGTTCCAGGACAGTGACAGGAATGGCAATAGCAGAAATTCTAACTCATATTGATGATGCTTTATGGAATCTTGGGAAGTGCTGCTGCTTCTCAGTTGTTCTGTGTGACACCCCCAAGGAAAGGGCTGGGGTGATCAGCAGCAATGTACTGAACTCCTTTTTTAATTGGCAGAACTTATCTTCTGCAGCCACACTGCTCTGGGCTGTCTGGGTGCCTCACTTCCTACCTGCCTGCTCTTTGCCTGGCTGCAGGTGGTGTTTGCAGAAACAATCTTCCAAAGTCTAATTTGTCCTCTCACTGAAGGCATACATTTGAGTAAATTGATTGTTTTTCTGCTTGTGAAACCCTGGCTAACCCTTTAGTGCCAATTTACCCATGACCTGCTGGGGGGGAATGTGTGACTGGGAGCTGAATGTGCCCGGCTTAGATGGACACAACGCATGAAGTGCTTCACCTCCAGTTCTGGAGAGCTGGCAAACCTTTGTCCTGTGCTGATGGAGGCTGGCCTGGTCCCCTTTTGCCTGCACCTAGGAGTTGCCATCACCTGAGGCTCTTTGCAGCCAGTCCACTCCAATGCCATGGCAGAGCCTCAGATGTTTTGTTTTCTTCTTTAGTTTAACTTAGACTGCTTCAGCATTAGCCATGACTCTGGTCCAAGCCTTTACAGCCCTTTGCACCTCCTCCTCCCCCTCAAAAAAATTCAAATAAAATTTATTAACAGATCAATGACTACTAATAGGATCTCGTCGTTTTTTCTGCATTGTTTAAAGCCCTTGATCTAAGTACAAACTCATCATCTTTTGTGGCAAGAATATTTTTATCCTGCTGAGGCTTGCTTTGGAGACATTTCTTTGTATACTTTTAATAGGAATGCCCTCTGAGTTTTTGTTTAAAAAAACCCCAAACCTGTGGGAGAAATATCATATAGTTACTTTTAGTCTAACATATGTCTACTTTTTGCAGAGAATATAGGTCTTTTCTATCTTTTGTTCATTTTGCTCAGTCTATCTGGCAGTTTCTGTAAGGCAGTTTCCTGTGCTCTCTCTCATAGAAGTAACACAACTGAGGTGTCCTGCATGATTGATAGAAAAATTGTGTGTAATTTGCAACATTTTAATAAGATCTTGTATATGATTAAGAATTTCCTAATCTAATAATATAGCACATAATTTTGTGTTTACTTCTTGGTGATTTTTCTCCTTAAAAGTAGTTTTGAAACAATTATTTAAATATAAAATGGAAGAAGGTGAGATAGTACAAGACAAGCAAGTATTTTTTTTTAAAAACAATGGTGTTAACAGTAAAAAGACTGATCAAAAGTGAGAAGAAAAACCCTAAAGCCAGGCCTGAGGGTGAGGGGAGCCTGGGGCTGCCCCGTGCTGGGCACAGCCAGTCCCAGATGTGTTCCAGAAAGGACAGAACCTGTTACTTGTAACCTCTATTGCCATCCACTAACAGGGCTCCAGTTTGGAATCAAAGGGAGCAGGGCCTGGGTTGCTGGTTCCTTCTAAATATGGATCAAGCATGAGGAATTCAACCATTAATTTCATATTGCATGCATTATCTAACTGTACACCACAATTTTATACAATTATGCAGGCAGTTAAACATGGCTAGGAGGTATGGGTGTCCAGGAGACAAAATCAATTAGTGGTTTTCCCCCAGTTAATAAATGTTACGAATTTTATTAGGTGGAGTAAAACAGTTTAATGACATACCTCCCTGACCATAGAACAAGTTCTGAAATTAGAAATACTCCCAGTTGTCTGTGTGTGTATGCATAGTGCCTCCATGCACTCTCTCTGTATTTGTATTTTAATATTTAAATAGAAATTGCATGAGACTTGCAAGAACCCCAAAATATTTTCTTAGATTCAGCCTTTGTGTGGATGAAATTTACCCTTGACAGATCATTCATTTTAGGAGTAAAGATACTGAGCAGCTTATCCAATCCCAGTGGAGTAAAAAGGAGTAGAGAGAGTCAAGTCATAGAATAAAGTACTCAAGAGTACTTTGCACATGGGCTCTCTCTAGCTCTGCGAGGCTGCAGCCATGTTTTTGTCATAGAATTTCAGTGATTTATAAAATTAGTCCCTCTTTTAATTTAATATTACAAAAAGGAGAATTTTTCTCCTGTAAGGGGTACTGTAAATAGAAAGACATGTATGTGAGTTAATGATTAATAATTTGTTCAGCCTGTATTCTTGATATGTTTTCCTTTTGCAACATTTCAGCTGTTTTATCATTTTATCCTGAATTTACCCCAAATGATCTGTGAAAGTGCATTGCCTCCCTTTTAATTCTTGTATATCTGATTATGTTTTGGCTTTTAGTCTCATTACCTTAGGTTCCCATACACTGGGCTATGTTATGCATATGTAACTGCATAATTCAGCTATCAAACCATAGGCCTAATTCATCCAAATAATTTCAAATTAATTTGCATTGTTCCTCTTTATTTTCTGCGTGTCTGAATGTATTTCTGCTGTTCAAAATAAAACCACAGGAAAAGGAATTTTTTTATGCTCCCTTTTTTTCCATTATAATCTCTTTCTTAAAGACTTCTACATTAGAACCCTGATACTCAAACATGAATCTACACAGGAGTCAAATCTTACTCCTTGGTTAAGATGCTCTAATGGTTCACACACACCCAGCTGCCTTTATTGTGTTGGAATGGGAAGGAATCTTTAGGTATGATTCTCTTTTTGCACCAGCTAAGGCCCTACCTTAGGCTTTTTAAAATATAATTAGAAGGGACTACAGCGTAGTAACAACTCAGCTCTAACTGAATGTTTTTAAACATCTTGTATTCGTTATTATTTTGCACTATTTACATACTTTCATAAACAAATATGGTGAAGAAACAGAAATTAAGAAATCAAATTAATATTAAAAAGTGTGAAATTAAAATCGTGTTATTAATATAAAACATGGGGAAAATAATCCCTTGAACTGTTTTTTGCTATGTATTATTTTTGTGTGTTCTCATGCTGCATTCCACCAATTTCTGATTAGAACTATTTGAGCGCAGGTTCTGTCAGCTTCTGCCATAAGATGTTAAATAATGCAACTCCTCCTTAATAAAATCTTGCAAAACATGGAGCATCTAAGACCCGGCAATCACAAGGAATTCCTGCAGCACTTGTTCCTTTGTCAGTAACAAACCCCAGGAGAAGGAGGCCGTGTGAGATGTGCACTCCTTTCCTCGGAGCTCCGTGGGGCTGCTGCCTCCCCAGGGAATTGGAGCTGGGGTTTGGGACTTGATCCAGGGGCTGGGGAGACGGATGCTCATCAGAAATTTAATTGAGTTCAATGCAGAGGTTAAAGGAGAGAGTGCTCCAGATCGCGGCTGGGCAGGGCTGGTTTGGTGACCTCAGGTGCTGCCAGCACTGGGCTCAGAGTGCTGGGAGGGCTGGCAGAGTTGAACACCTCTGTTCTGACAGCTGGATGGTCTTTTTGTGCCCCAGAGAAGCTGCAGCAAGGAGCAGCCATGCCCTCAGCTGCCAGGACAGCTTCTCAAGGGTCTGCCTGGGTGCAGCAGTCGTGTTCATGGGACGTGCGAGCTGCTGATAGCCCACAGCACCCAAATATTCAGAGAGTGCTGTTAGACCAGCAGGAAAGCTGACCACAGACTTGGGATTTAGTGGTATTAGAGCAGCTCGTGTGAACTTATGCTTAAGCTGTTTTGTGAAAAAGATGCTTTTTCAGAAACATCTGAACACTTGAGGCTTCAGAGGTATTTATGATTCTGACTCAATGGGGTTTGACTTGTAAATGGTACAGAGTCCTCTAACTGCTTTTGATGATCTGGTTTTAAGATACATTTCATGCTGAAGTCTCCAAACATCCTTTTGTTGTCACTGCTCCTGAGCCAGTATTACAGAATATTATATTTCTGTTGAAAGATGAAGAAAGTCTGCTTGCAAATTCAGGGTAGGGTTGGCTGTTTTTTCTTTTTGCGGTCACACTGGCATTACATTCAATCTGACTTCATGAACAGAGAAATGTATTTATTTGGGTAATAGGTTTTTGAGGAAGAGGGGCAAACTCAAGAAGCATGTTCCTGGAGCTTTAAATATTGTGTGGCAGGGGACAGCTGACTTGAAGGAATTCCCTCAAGCAGCTTTTGGTGTCTGTGATTCAGTAGATGACTTCACCAGGTGGAGAAGAGAAAGCTACAGGAAGTAATCCCCTTACAGCTTCTTATTTGTTGCTTGTTTTCTATTGGGAAAACAATGCCGATGTTTGTAAGGACCTTTACAGTTCTTAGTGAATAAACGCGTGTTGTCGGTTGGACACAAGGTTTTCGGGGTGAAGGAAGAGACGAGATGGGCTCCATGATCAGAAGGCTTGATTTATTATGTTATGATATATATATATATTATACTATACTAAAAAGAAAAAGGAGAGTTTCTAGAAGCTGCTAACTACTTAAGAATAGAAAGTAAAGAATGATCAACAAACTTTGCTCTCTCGGACTGTGTCCGAGAGAGCTCAGTTCTGGATTGGCTATTATTTCTAAACACTCAATCTGGGCTAATCCAGAACTGACTTGTTGCATTCCACAGAAGCAGATAACCTATTGTTTATGTCTGGTTGCTGAACTTCTCAGCTTCAGCAGGAAAATCTTAAGAGAGGATTTTTCATAAAAGAAATGTCTGTGACAAACGTGCTTACAAATACCTGTGAGGATCAGGCCAACCTGATCTAAGCCCTGCTCAAAAGGAGGCACAAAGCCATCCTGGCCCAGGCACCGGCTGTCTCTGCCTCCCTGGCATCCCTTTCCATCAGATTTTTTTGTAACATAGAATTGTCTTATTCAGCTACTTGTATCACAGTTCCTCTCACCATTAGCTGTTGGAGGTAAGCCAGCCCAAACTGTGCAGTGTGTCATGTGTGTTTTGCCTTTTCTGAGATGCATTGGGAGGTTTACAGCCAGCTCACATCGCAGGGTTTAGCTGTGGAGGTCTCCCCGAAGCCTGGATTTCACTGGGGAAGAGGAGCTGTGGTGGTGATCACACAGTGCTGGGATGGTGATGGCTGCTTGTCAAAGGAAATATATGCAGAAAACACTGCCAAAGATCCACACTCTGCAGTTAGGGTGGGAAAGCAAAACCCATGTAAGAGAAATCTGTCGGGATGTTCCCGTTATGAGACAGGTGGACAAATGAGTAGATGGTTCCTGCTTGTTTTCTTACCAGAAAAACCCCCACATAGTTCTCATCAGTGTTATCAGCTTAGCCTCAAAATGACTTTCCTCCCCATTATTGCTTATAAACAAACCTTTATCACAGATAGCTGGCCTGCTGAATTAAGACACTGTATTAAACAGTATATTGCTTCTGTCAGGGCCGATCGGCTGTTTGTGCAGATAATAATGCCAACTGCAACAACAACAATCAGCTAGTGTAAATTAACTTAACTGTGTGAAATAATGCTTCCTATATCAGATTAGCTTGCTGAATGACTTTATCCTTAAATTAAAGCTTGCTGGGGCGTAATAGTAAATCATTTAAATGGTGCTGGGCTTTTCAGGTAATGTCTTCATATATTACTGTAATTTCAATTCGCCAAGGCATGCAGATGGCTGCAGTCTCTGGTTCCTTGTCTCCAAAGCCTCTCCCGTGCTGCCATTTTGTAATTACAGCCCAGGAATGCTGCCTGCTGCTCTTAGATTTCCCATGGTGCATCAGCAGCCAAGGCAATGTGTTTTAAAATTATTATTCTTGTGTGGCCCTCATAACATAAATGTAAATCTTTTATGCTAACGCTGTCAGGGGTTTAGCACTAGGGCTCCAAGGTGCTCTGATGTAGAAATCACCAGCAATCCATCAACCAAATATCATTTGGGATCCAGCAAATGACTTGCATTTTGGGAGGACTGTAAGCAGAGCATTATTGTAAGGTTAGAGTGATTTTGTTACTAGGTGCTTGGAGGCCTTGAAGGTGTTCTTTATTTATTTATTCTGCCGTTGTACACGGGTATTTAAGTCAGAAATTCTGCCCCAGCTCAAACACCCAGTGTATGACTTGGTGGAAGCTTACTGTACTTAATATGCTGAAGATAACATCTGAGCAAATAACAGCCTCCAAATTAAAAGCCTTAAAATATATCAACAAGACCAGACTAAGATAGATAGCTGTTATAAAAGCAATATAGAAAAAGAAATTCTCCTGGGTCTGTGCTGTGAGAAAGAATGGGATTATTTAGTCCTTCAAACTCACGTGCAAAGGTTCAGTGATTGCTTGGTATTAAAAATTCAGGTTTTATTGCCTACTGTTTCATAATTTTTTTAATTTGCATTTTATAAAAGGGCAACAAAATCAAATGGTTTGAGAAAGCCTTGTGCTTGCTGTTAACTCTGTGTGAGACATCCTTGCCCTGCACTCTGTGTGTGTGAGCCCTTCCCCAGCTGAAGGTGGCATCCCAAATGCTGCTTCCTGACACCTGTTCCAGAGCACAGTGCTGGGACCAGTGGCAATGGAGCTGCACCCGCATATTGACACAGCTGAGGGCAGAATGAAATTAATAAAAGTCCCTGAAGGTAAATAGCTGGGGCCAGCATTTTGTCTGTGCAGCTGCAGGGCTCCTTACACTGATTTAGTGTTCTCTGCCCCTTTTACCAACAGTGTGAGCTGCCTGTGTGCCCAATGCCGGGTGGTGCAGCCCACCCAAATTCCTGTTTTCAGAGCAGGGAGTTTGGGCACCCCTTTTTCCCAAGTCCATTCGTGGCACAGCTCAAGAAAAGGACTTGCTCAGAGAAAACTCAAAAGCCTTGGGGTGTCCCACAAACTCAGCCCCGTTTGGAAGCAGAGGCCAGGTGCTCTGAGGGTTTTTGCGTGAGGCTGTGCATTAATCAGTCCAAGATTTTTCTTATACTGCTAGCCTTGTTTGGGTCTGTGTACAAGGAAAGATTTAGGAGCATCACATCCCTTGCAGGCAGCAGTATAACTCAGCTGTTTCCATTTCTTCCACCTGAACACTTCTGAACCTGTGCACTGCGCCTTGCTTCTCCCATGGTAGTTGTAACCCCTTTGCAAATTGCAGGTCAAAGCACATTAGTCTCTTTACACAATGCACAGGTAGAGAAAACAATCCTAACATTTGTAAGCAATTGTGGCCTGTTGTAGCTCTGCAATTCCCAGGAAAGAACAGAAAAGTGCTGGGTCAATTGCCTCTTGTCTTCTGGCTTCTCGCCAAAATTTGCGCCTCTCGTCTTTTGGCCACCGTCCAAATCTGCTTGGCCAACACAGAACAGAATATTTGAGGACTGGGCTTCACACACCTCCACAAAATGGCATTTGTCAGTTTGTTATGGTGCTGTATGTGCAGACTGAGCCTTGTGACCAGGTCACTCTTGTCGCCAATGGACAGACAAGACAGCAGTGTCTTTAGGAGGTCCTGCTGGGCCCAATCTATTTCTCTTTCTGTGCCAGAACCTCTTAGACTTGCAGCTGGATAGACTACTGGGCCATGCTAACTAGCTGATGTATTTAAAAACAGAGAGATGAATAATCAAATCTTCTCAGCATGTATCTCTATCAAAAAAAAAAAGATGGATGAACACAGCATCTTTTTTTTGCAGGCTACAAGGAGCTGAAATCTCAGTTACAGATGAAAATCATCTCATCTGGTCTGAGTCTGCTGTTATGAGGATGTGGAAAATTAACTATAAAAATGTAAACTCAATAAAACCATTTAAAACTGAAGAGTTTTAAATGAGAGTTATGTCATGAAGGAAAGTTGTCAGAACTCTCACTGCTCTTGCAGTGATCATCTTCTTTGCTATTGGGATAACCAGTGCTGGTTTCCATTCTGGTTCCTCCATATGAACTGGTGCTCTCCCACAGCGCCTGTTCAGGTGAATATTGTTTGTTTCCTCTGCATATCTCAACAACTTTGTCTTTTCCTCTTCTGGAGATAGGCAACACAATATGATGGTATTCTGATTTTACTTCCTGGTTTTCCTACTAGGAAGTGCTAAATACCAGCATTACCAGGGTATTTATGATGCTGGTATGGGGTCATTTCTGTGCACCAACAGTGGACTAATGCTTTTCATGCAATATCAGGTGAAAGGTGAAATCGGGAGCAAGCTGGACCGTCCCCTTTAACCCAGCCTGTTGCCACTTCCTTTATCAGTCAGGATAGACCAGAAGAGGGCTGCTCTGCTTTTGGGGTGCCTGGCTTGTGAAGGAGGGGGGTAATACAAGATACATCACACTAGAGGGTTAAAAATGCACGCAACAAAAATGCTGTGAGCACATGTTGATGTTCCACCTGATTGTATAACTGGTTCCCTCTCATTACCTTGATTCTGTTGTTTTTATCAGGGGATTGAAGCCAACAGGCTTCCAGGAGGAGACAATGGAAGATTTAGGATGGCTGCCTCAAAAAAAGTACTCTGAACTTCTTTCTTTGGAGTCACTACTCAGGAGGGATCATTGACTATTAAGATCTGCTTTTCTTCTTTCATCAGCTCTAGCAGAGTTCACTCTATGTTCACTGTAATTTAACCATAGCTAATTAGAGCTGGGAAAATGGGAGTTTTGCCATTGTTTTCAGTGGAGCCAGGATTTCTCCCAACCTGTTTTTCTGCATAGATCTAATACTCCCTCAGTGGGCTTAAGGTTTTGGTAATGATAACGACATAGTTCTATTATGTCTCTGGGGGAGGAGGGCTGCTAATTGTCAGCCACGACAAAAGTGTGATTACTCTTTAATTGTGTTCTTATAAAAAGGCATTATATGTATCTCCTCCTAATTGCCTAAGCACAAGAACTTTGCTCTGAAATATGTACGTTTCTTGTGTTGGAAGGCAATCATAAAGCAATGATTATGAGATATAATTTTTGTCAGAGCAGAAAGAACCACCCAAGGATTGCTCTTCACAAGCTTTGTACCCATCATTTTGGTAAAAGTGGTGCTAGTAGATGTACACCATAATCAGGTGGCACAACAGATGCTTTTTGGACCTTGATATTTCCCTAAGTTTGGTGTTGTAACACTTTCTGCCATGTAGTGTGAGTTTGTTGACTGCTTGACAGGGAGCTGAGTTGGCTGTAGGATTTCACCCTGTTTTCCATTGCTCCCATTTCACATTTAACTTGTTGAAAACTGCATTGGAGTCACATGACAAAAGTTGTAATACAACTTTTTTTGTAAAATTAGGAAGGGTTCTGCAGGCCTTTGCTTTTCAAATCTAAATAGATTTTTAAACATATTTTTATTTATAATCTTTTTCTACAGTATGTATAATGGAAAGGTGGTCTCCTTTCTGTGTATGGGATTTTTTAAAATATTTTTAAATAGAAAATGTTGCTATATCAAGTAAAATCTTACATTCATCTGTTCATGCTGATAGGAAGTGACACCACTTTGATAATATAATCTATAAGAAAATTTAGAGTCCTTGAAAAATAACGGAAGGCTGAAAAAGCAATTTCTTGAAAAGTTGTGTTAAATGGGAATTATAGTAAAAGGAAAGTTGCAGAAATGAAAATTAACTTCTCCAGGAATTTGTAGGTGTGCAGACAAAGGAAATGCTAATACCAATCTGTGATCAAATGTCATAGTAGACTTTGTCTTATATCCAAAGATTATTTGTTTTGAAACTAAGCAGGGTACATTGAAGAGCATTCCCTGCTGACTGATCTTCCCTTTTTTCCCATTAATTAATATTTTGCTGTCCTCATGCAAGTGAAGGTAATCCAGGATTCCAGTAGGGTAAAGGGAAGAGCCTGATCCTCCATAACCATGTGTAGTTTTTTTAATGTTTTCCTCATAGTTTTCTAAACCCTTTTTGTTTTCTGTAGAAAACGGCTTGGTATTATGTGTATGTAGCTTCACCTTTCCCTGATGATTATTTACCATCCTCCCTTGTGCTCTAACCTGAGCAGAACTGGAAAAAAAGCAGGGGAGGGGAGGATTTTGTTGAAGGTGTGTGTGTGTGTAAGATTTATTTACACCACTGATTGCTAGGGAAATAGATGGAGCAGTTAAAGGAAGAACACCTGCTTTTGGGTATTCATATGTCCTTAGTAAGCTTTCAGAATCCTAAAAAGATTTTATTATCATTAGCTAATTGAAGCTGAGTTCCAAACAAGAAACAATGGCTATCATTTTTCCCAGCACTAAATCCTGGGTTCCTTCCCCAGTCCTTGTCTCTGACTGCTGCCACATCTGCTGTTTGCATTTGCCTTCCCTTTCTGCTGGAAACACCTCTGTACATTACCTTAGCAGAGAGTAGATCAGTTGCAAGTTACTGGAAGCCAGTCCTCCATATTAACAGAGAACATATCTGTTCCTTTTACTTAGGAAAAAATAGACTCATTCTGGGCTCTTCCTGTCCCCTCATAAATACAGCATTTTGTACAGTTGTGTGTCTACAGAAGCAGACAGAATTTCTCCATTTACTCCAAGATGGCCAGAATTTCACCTTTGTTTTCTACATGTTTACAAACTATAATAAAGCATTAATTTTTTTTTCTTTTTAATTTGAGTCAGGATGGGGTATCTGTCTATCAGTTCTTCTGCTGCATATATGAGTTCCTCCTAAAGTAGGTAGAGATTTTTGTGGCTGGCAGGAGTCACTGCTGTTAATGACTGGTTTTGAACATCAATCAAAACTCTGGCATTTTGTAAGGTTGATGTGCAGCCCTTTCTCTTAGCCTCCAACACCATCTTTCTTGCTGAGACTTGGTGATATTTTACGAAATCTATCATATAACCTCGGTTGCTCTGGACATTTTCTTCTCAGTCTGGAATGCAAGAGTCAGCAGCACACTCCTATCAATTGTGCTAAAAGATACTGACAAGTCATGTATTACGAGATTTGACCTCTAGCCATGGTATAAGAAGCCTGTGCAATGTGCCTTGAATTTCTGACCCTGAAAAACAAATAAAGAACAGAGAAAGTGTTTCTTCAGCTTCACTTCTTACAGGAATGAGCAGGGAGTAAGTGCCTTCTGGTTTATTGTGGGCAGTGGTAGAACTTTCTTTTTCTCTAAAGTCTAAAACAGTATGTGCCCAGACTATGAACAAGCAAAGACTGAATAGCAGAACATAAAAAACATGAGGATTTTCTATCTTCATCTCTAAATCTAGATGAATATTTGAAGAATTTCAAGAGTCTGATAAAAAGAAATAGTCCTTGTTTCAGCTTAAGGTTAATCTTCTGACAATGATACAAAAGTGGTTTAGGGACTAACATTAAAATGAAAAAAAATATCCTTTATGCAGCAGTATATGCTGAGAAAGCCTAGTGCTGTGGTCTGTTGGAGATATTGGATTTGAAACCCTCCCAAACCAGCCCGTACCCATAATTGGAGGAAATCAAAGGTGTAGCTATTGCTGTGCAGAATGGATTGTCTCACGTGAGAGATGGTTCTGATGATAATTTTATGAGCAATGAATCTTTGATGTTAAGGACATGCTTATCTGACCACGCAATTTCCTTCTGTAAGAGACTGAGGGGACTCTTGGTGCAGACTCTGTCTTGATTTGATGGATAGAAATCTTAGGCCCAAGAGTCCTGGCGACTTTTCAGCCTGCATTTTTAAATTCCATTGCAAGGATGGACTGCAGAGGCCTTTTCCCTGTGCTTTGCCTTGGCAGCAAGGCAGCCTGGATATATTGCAGACTGTGCAAGTCAGTTCTTGGAGCCAGTTTTGGGTGTAGTCCTGTAGGTTATGAAATGAAATGGGAAAGATTCTGGCCCTCATTTAGCTTACTCTATAGTGAAACCTTTATTAAGCAATTAGTGCAAGCACATATTAATCCTGGTTACAGAGTTATGGTGCTCTAAAGCCTTCATTAAAGGTGCTGCCAGACTGTGGAAAGGAGAAGGGCCTGAAGATTCTTCAAACAATTATGGTGAAGAATAATTGGAATTAATTACAGTTCGTCTGTGGTGTGTCAGACTGGTGGGGCTCATGTCTGTAGTCAGGAGCTTGGTGTGTGATTGTGCAAAAGTTACTGGTTCCATGGGTTCCAGAGTCCATCCTGTGCTGGGCTGGAGACAGGAAATCCT
The DNA here is from genome assembly GCF_901933205.1 of Camarhynchus parvulus. Lineage (NCBI taxonomy): Eukaryota > Metazoa > Chordata > Aves > Passeriformes > Thraupidae > Camarhynchus > Camarhynchus parvulus. Next base: position 15,086,935 of record NC_044584.1, on the reverse strand, counting down.
GCTCTAGCGGAGTGCTTCTGGTGGGAGCTCAGACTGCTGCTCCAGCACGGGTTTTGGATTCTCAGAGATGGCCAGAAAGAGAGTGCCAGCATGGGATATGATCAAGGTGTTTTGTTTCTGTCTCTGGTGCGTTCAGTGGGAGTGTGGTGTCACATTGATCCTCGTGGGGAACTGCAGGGCCCCCTTAGCAATCACTTCTCCTTTCTTTACTTGTTTTTCCCGAAGATTTCCCAGTGTGATCATCTGAAACAAGATGAAATGACTGTGATCTACCAACCTGAAGTGACAGGACAGACTTAGTGGGGAAAAGCTCTCTACTCCCTCCCATTTACTGCTTCAGAAAAAGTGTTTTTATAATCTCTTTATATAAAACCTCACAATAATATATGACTACTTAGTGTAGTTGGTAAACAACCTGCCTTTTAGTCAAGCACATCTTTAAAAATATGATGCATCACCTTACAAAAACAGTTGAAGATTTTTCCACAAAAATCCATATCTTGTCCCATAAATAAGAATGTTAAATGATGAGAACTTCCTACATTATACACATCTCTGGATGTGATGTCCTTCTTGGTGAATTTTTGTTAAGAAAGAAAATGCAATTTTTATTGAGATCGATAAAAGATTAAGGTGACAAAATGATTTATCGGCTGTACAAAATTCTCATTTTTCCCCCAACAGCAGCACAACCAACCAAGAAAAAAGAGGAGGATGCCATGAAGTATTTTGTATTTAGCTTTGTTTTTGCCTTGCGTCCTTGGAAAACTGGGAAAACAGAACTAAGTCATCCATCAAATCTTAAAATAGTGCTTAAAATGAGTAAGTGCCGCTCTGGCCCTCAGACTACAACGTATGGAGGAACTTATTATATGACCTACTACACACCAAAGTCCATGGAAATACTCCCATTAACTTCAATGAACATAACTCCAGTAGCGCATAATGAAAACAGGAGAGAAACCAATTTATCAGTACATGAGAGATGGTGCTCACCATCGAGCCTTCCTGTTGATTACTGCAAGGCTGCAAAGCCAGTTTGCCTCCCTGATGTATGATTTGATGTGCCTCTGAAGAAAACTTTATTTTAAAGCTCTCGAGGAGGGGTGGATGAAATGTCCCTGGAAAAAAGATGCCCTGAATGCAGTTTCTCCCTCAGGAGCAACATCTCATAGTGGTGTCCCGGGTGTGAATTTAAGCAGGGGCTGTAATGAAGCCGTGTGAGAGTTGCTGGCTCTGACTCCTGCAGCTCCTCCCCAGCACTTGTCAGAATTGCTTTTGGTGACAGATCCCACGTGAATTGGGGGGGGAGGAAATGAAATTGCTTTGCTGTTGCTGCTGCTGAGTATTCCAGATGAGCAATCACCACTGGGGGAAGCTCCAGAGGTGCTCGAAATTGGTGTAACCTGACTCACAGCACAGGAAAAAATTCTGTACCTTCTCTTGCTTAAGTGGCAGATATCTAAATCTGCATCTGTCTAGTCAGGCAGTGAAAGTATGAGGAGGTTTGTGCCCTCAGCAGAGTTGTACCCACTTTGTCTGGTCACTGCTTAATGCCTGGCTTAGAAAGAGGCTTGCAGTCTGGCATTTCTGCAAACTGGAATTCAAAATATGTGCTTTGCATACTGCCAACAGATAGACCTTAGTGAGCTTGTTGAAGTGTATAAAGTGAATTGAAATACAGGTTACAGTTTCATTATTGATGATGGAAATGTGTGCTTGAAAAGCTCCGTGTGCAGTGACATTGTGCCAGATACACCTGAACACAGGGCTCACCCCACACCTCCTGTGTAAGCTGAGAGGTGCAAAGTTTAGCACAGCTTTTTGTAACGTGGAAAACCAGTAGTATAATACATCTGAGTCCTAAAAATGAGATGCAACTCCAAATATAAGTGAAGTTTGCCACTTATATAAAAACAATGATCCATACCTCACTAAACACAGGTTCAATCAAATATATAGCATAAAACCTAACCATTTGTAACTGCAGTCATTACTAAGCTCTGCTTTTAAATAACACTTTAGATTTGTGTGTTTTACTGGGATAAAATCCTTCTCAATTCTTAAAGCACCATCACTACATTTAGTATTTAATTTGATGCTAACTGTAATTTTGCCTTAATTTTTTTTTGGTAAATCTCAGATCCTTTTCACCAGTTATTGCTTTATGCATATTCATTTTAACTGTTGTTGCAGTATCCTCGAAATTGTTGATGCCACTGATTGGAAAGGAAAACAGAAATTTTCATGAGTTTTGAGGAAGGCACATTGTAAATGAGAAAATCTAGACCCATTTTCATTGTACTCTTGTATGAGTGTTAAGAGCAGGTGTGGCCAGCTAAATACCAATGAGAAATGCCTCACTTGAGAAGGGACATCAGTACAGCACAGATGCCCACTCTCAGAAGCTAAATAGAAGAAAAAAATGGATTTTTTAATGTACAGAACAATTCCTGTGCACAGAAAGTACTTGTTACATGTTTCTTATTCTTGTCTGGCATATATGAAGACAGGGGTACTATTAAGTTTGGTAATTTCTGAGACTGCACACTTAAGCCATCTGTACATTGCTTTCAAACAAGAACTGGCTTTTCAGGATCATGTTTATTCAGCTCTGTCAGAGAGGAAGAGTATGTGGAATGTGTGGTATAACTTTGAATTGGAAAGTATCTCAGCTGGCAAAATATTCTATTGGAACAATGTTGGTTTTGAGCATTCTGTATATTTAGAAGGAACCTGTGTGTGTGCTTGTATGGATACACATCAAGAAGAAGCTTGCCTTAGCCTTGATGTTTTTTGGAGTGTTCCTGCTGTCTGTGGTGCCCGAGTCCAATTGCAGCACACATAACACTTCCCTGGAAAGTTCCCTGGAGTTTTCTGGCCATGGAGGACGAAAGGAAGTCAGTAGAGCAGGGCAGTCAAGTCCAGGTGTAAGTTTGAGGTGTTGGAGACTGGTTTCTGCACTCAATTTTCCTGTAAGGCTCTTGGTCAAATAGTTGATATCCCTGAACCTCTGCTGCTCACTTTAAAGGAGCTGATAGCATTGCTTGGCTTCAAATGTGTGAATTTTGAAGATAAATGAAGCTTTAAATTTGATTCTTAAAATTCTGTCTTAAACTTTGGTACAATGGTAGAATAAAAGCAGGGCTATCTTAATTATTGAACAATTTATATCTTTCCCTGAAATAATTGAATTAATTTATCTTTGTTCTCCCTGTAACATCATGGGTATGCAAGCTTATGGCAATGCACATCGCTTTGTGGTTTGGCATGTTAGCATAGCCAAGAAAACGAGTAAAGCATGTTTGCAAGATACATTTTCAATTCTTAAGGCCATCTTAGAGCACAAGCAGATAAAATTCTGTTTCCTTAGCACAGATCTGTGATGTGAGTTCTGTTTCCCTTGCATCATCCTTCACAGGGGCTTCACCTTTCTATTTGCTACAGGTAGAAGCCTCACCCATATGTTGGTTTTTTAATTCATTTACCCATCCTGCGCTGAGATAAATATTTCTACTTCATTCTCTTTGCAGAGAGAAAGTCATATTAACAGTGTTTTCTCTTTCTGCCTCCTCTGCATGTTAATTATTGTGTTCTATATTTTGTTTGTTCATTTTGTAATACTTTCCAACGGGATAATAATCAGAAGTATGTGTAGCAAAATGTTACTGGCAGCATATGAATTGAAAGGTCTTTGCCCATAGATGGTCGAATGATTTTATGCATCTTTTTGGAAAGCATAACTCCAGTGTTGAGGAGTTTCTTGGATTTGCACAGAACTATTCAGGGTAAAATATGTGCAGATATGGAGCTCTTACCTATAGCAGTCTTAAAAAGTATTGCTTTTTAATTATTTCAAACTACATCCTTCTTAAAATAAGATTCAAGAAAGGCACAGACTGCTTATTAGTGTACATGTATTTTATTGGGGGAGATTAATAATTATTTTATGTTTAAATAAGGCATATGAGACATTCCAAATAGCACTCCTGTTAATAATTGAATGTTAAAACAAATGTACAACTGTGTGCCCGGATGGCAGAAAACAATGAATCAGGCATTTATTATTTTAACTGATATGATACAATCAGCAGGGAACTCTTATTTAGAGAGCAGGTTAGTGTCTGTTGTGCTGCTTAAAGCCAAATCTAGGGTCCTGTGTTATTGCAGTGGAATGAGTCTAATGTATATCATTATATATCTAGAAAATAGAAATCAGAGGGCAGAGAGAAAGAAGTGAGGTGAGGTGGGGTTGGAGGTGAGGGGCTTGGTGTTTTTTTAAGAAACAGGGTATTTTTGACTATTATTTGTCTTGATTAAAGAGATGGAGGACAGAGGGATGCCTAGAACTCTCTTTCCTAACAGAGCTGGGTCTTGCATTAATGCTGGGCAAGACTCGTTGTGCAATGGGGAGGTATTTTAAAACAGGACAATACCTGAATGTCCTTCACCCAGTTGTCTTTGCAGAAGGATATGGCTCTTATATGCACCTCATATAGCTGCCTGAAGGGAAGAGAGCAGCAGCTCCATAGAGCTGTTTAAGATGGGAACTGAAATCACAGGTGTTCATGGTCTCAATATTTATGCATTAATTACCCAGATTTGCATAAAAGTAAAACAATTTAGGTAACTCACGTAAAAAAAAACTGCGAGCCAAAATGGCTGTTGATATCAAAGATCCATTCGCTTATGGTCTCTCTCTGCTCCCTTCTTCCCATAAAAAAATCTCCCAGCTCCTCCTTGGGGAGGGAAGCTGGCGTCGTAAAAAGATCAGGTGGAGAGAGGAGAATAATAATGGCAGCATTAGCAAAAAGCACTGCACAATCCCCTGCCTCTGCCACAGCCTCTGTCCTCCCTGGCAGGTCCCCTGCAGCAAGATGCAATATATCTCTTGGTTTGAATATTTCATTTCCAGGGGTACATCTGCTTTTCTTTCATGTTATATTCAGCGTTACCTATTTATAACACTTTTTAAAACCGATTTTCCAGCTCCTTGATACGGTACAAGAGAAAGAGAAGCTATGCATCAGTGTAATGATAAAAGGCATGAGGAAAAGGGGAAAGTAATAATTGGTTGCAAATCAAGTTATGAACCTCGAGCAAAAATAAAAGTGGAAGAGGGAAGAGGGTTTTATACCCTCAGTATATAGCAGAAATTACAATGTGCTGTGTACATTTGGTTTGTACTTTTATACCAAGTTAGTGGATAAGGATATTTATCTGATGTTGTTTGCTCTACACATAAACTCTTCTGATTTAGATGATAGATAGAAACCATTTATACAGATAAACACAGTAGGGGTCTAAACACGGATCCCTGTGGAACACCAGATGTGAGTAAATGAACATTTGATTTTCCTCTTGTCTGCTTCTGACAACCTGATGGATAAGAAACCATCTCGTGAATTCCCTTAAAACCTGATAGCACTAATGCAGATAATAACATAGAGTGAGATATGGTATTTATTAAATCTGCTCTCTAAATATTAATACGACAGCAGCTGTGATCTTTCTACTCTTTAACTGTACTCTTTATGCACTGTGTCATTTACTAACAAAGATAAATGCACGGGACTGATGTAGAGGGTTTAGGACCACAGGGGTATTCAAATACTTAAGATTCATGCAATTTAGAAATTAATACTCTACATCAGAATTGATTAAATAAAAGGAGTGTGAGAAATTTACAAAATTGCTTTTAAAATGGAAACAGATTGTGTGGATGGAATAAGAAGCAGCTATGTTAATTCTTTTTTTGTCCATTGTCCCAGGTGGATCTAATGCTAACCACTGCAGAGTGTATTAGCAGAAAGGAGCTTTAGGATTTCATAAGTTAGAAATATCATCTCTGAAGTGTCAGCAGTTTTATATCCATTTTTCTCTCCCTCTCCATTTCCTCCATATCTCTGAGACGAAAGTCTAACAGAGGAAGAGGCCACCAGGGGCCGTGTCTTGGCCAGATGCTTTTAATCACTGTGTCATGTCTTTTCCAGAGTTAACTGTCAAATGCTCTTGTAGCTCAAGCATTCTCAGGTGCTGGGGGGTGACTTCCAGTGCTGTAATTTCTTAGCTAAAGCTAAACTCATCAGCTCCATCTTGCCAGCAAAGCCCATAATGCCAGAACCTCTCCCAGCTCACGTGGGCATTTCATTTATTAGCCCAGTTCGGTTGGCTTTGGCTGAACTGTGAAATTTCACTGAATGCACTGAATTTCACTGAATTTCAGTGAAAGCACAGTGAGGATCAGCACCAATGTTTGCACAGGCAGGAATTCTACTTTGTGTAGTGCAAATCCCTGTGTGAAGGAACAGTGCCAGCTGGACCTGGTGCCATGCAGACCCTCAGGAAGCCTCTGATCTGCTCCCTTTAGCAGCTGGCTTCCTTCAGTCCCTTGGGAGAGCCCCACAGCACCCAGACACGAGCCATGCCTTGGTGTCTGTGTTTGCAGGGGGTTTGAAGTGCTGGTCTTGTGCAGGTTGGGTTGGCTGTGAACAGGGATTTAGCACCAGAGCTCAGGCAACCTGTGGAGCCCAACATTAGGTGCTTGCATTTGCGTTTCATTTCATATCAGCTTGTCTGGGATTTGTAACAAATCCCCCTTGTTTACAGCTGGATTGCTGAGGTGACAGGTTCCAGACTAGGTTGATTCATTAGGGACCCCTTCAGCCCAGCTTTGCCCAGGTAACTGAACCAGTCTGAGCTCCCCACACCTGGTGAATCTCCCAGGGGGATGTTTCTGCCTCCACAGCATTCCTGAGGACCCTGCAAGGGGCAGTGCAGCTCTGCAGCTCCTCTGCGCCAAGGGCAGCCACCAGCCCCAGCTGGAGTGCTTTGAGTAGGGATTGCAGGCTGCACTCAATAAACACAGTGCTGGGCACTTAGACTCATTCCACTGTCAGGAACTAAAACCTAATTGGCTTTGAAGAAAATAACCCACACAGTTTGTACCACTCCACTGATCAGAAACTGGACCATGGATAATTGAGATGGTGTGAAACACCTACTGCCTCATGCTCACAATTTTTGGATCCATTAATTCCTACAGTAACATCCTACAGGAGGATGTTACAACAGCTTAGTTCATTATAAACAATTTTGCCCCATTTACTTTAGAATTTTGTGGTTCTTAATCCATAAATGCAAGCAGAATGCAAATTTGAAAACAAAGGAACTTGGAAATAGTGACTTTTTTTTTTTCTTCAAGCCACTGTTTTAAGATGATGATAGAGACTTAAAATTTTATAAACAGTAAAATCATATTTTCACACAAGGTATCTCTATGGTTATACTTGGGGCTAAAGCTGAAAAATGTTTTGAATGATAGGTGGTAGCTTAGAGTTTCATTTGTTTTGCATTGTTTTGGGGGTTTTTTGAGGATATGAATCACAGAGAGTGTGTGGGTGATCCTAAAATGAATTTTGATGTGCAATATGGGAGTTTATTACCAATAAAATTACATTTGATTCTATGCAAATATAACATAGAATGAATTCTGTTTCGCTCAGTCACAATGTTATTCAACATTGCTATTGTTGCTCCTGTTACCCACTAGAAAAGGGGAGAATGGATGTTGTGGTTCTTGTGACAGAAAACTTCAAGTTGTTGTTGAATATTTTTACTTTCAATATAACTCTAACATCAAATGAGGGAAATTTTCAGAGATTTTGAATTTTGTGGTGATCCAAATGAGATCTCCTGTAAATGTTTCTCTTCTCACAGTTTTCACTAAATATTTTTTAAGTCTTTCCACAGAAATTTGGGATGCTAATTGTTAGGTCATGTGCCTAGGGATAGCAAACTATCCCACTGTTAAGTTACCAGCAGATTTAACAGAACATTTTGTACATAGTATTCTCCTACATCAATGTTTTTTTCAACCATCTTTGATATATGCTTTTTAAGAACTTTCTAGTCTGGAGATCCAAACTCCTCTAAGGAAATTTAAACCTATTGATAGTAGGCTTCAGTTTCTTGGATTGCTTTTATGGATTAATTACAAATAATCCTCAACTGCCCAAGAGTAAACCACTTGAAAACCACTGTTATAGGATAAAATAGTCTCTGCAGATAAAAATTTCTTGTTTAAATGGGAAGTTTCTTTCAGCCAAACCATCAACACAGCAATTTCTAGGAAGGCAAATAGTTAGAGGCCTGGTGTTAATATTAAAAGAGGAAATCTTGTTGTACTCACGTCTTATTTACAACATGTATTTTATTTGATTTTGCTTTATTTTGTTCACTAGCACATGTCTAGATAAGGAATTGCTCATTGGAAATGCTATCCTGAGTGGAAAACAATTCCTGTGAATGAAGTGGGATCACCATATTTTTTTTGTCATTGTCTGCAAGCTGATCCAGTGTAATGGGCACAGGGAGCAGCAGCATTATTCACTGCAATATGTAAAGTAGCCTCTTGGGCTCCCCATACATTTTATCTTTCATTATCAATTTGACACTCCTGCATGGGTAGATTCATTCTCTGGCAGGGAATACCACAGGCTATATTTCTGTGCTTTTTCTCCCTCCATCCAGGCATTCTCTCTGTGCCTTGGTAAATCATCATGTTAAATCATTAATAGTGAAGAAGGGCATGCTACGTAAGCAATTATATACTGATTAATGTCTAAGTTAAATCCCTCTCTTCAAAGATATTGCTGACCTGCTGAGTATCTCCATCATATTCATTTTCTTTGTTCTTTGGGTAGCAGTTCAGCAGTCCAAGCACAAAGGCAGGAACGTTCTGGGGTTCAAATCCTCATGTGCAGCACTGAACACAAACAATTTACATTCCTTCTCAAAACCAATGTGGGGAGACACAAGGGCTGAAAATCTTCAGTAAAGCTTTACCAAGCAGGTAAAATTCTGGGCATGCCCTCACAACCCTTATCCTTGTTAAAAGCATGGCAGTTTCAGTGGCAGCAGCAGTGAGAGGAGCCCTCAATGCTGTGTTGCAGAACCACATCAGTAGGAGTAAGTGTGGGTGGCATGGGGATTAAAATGTAAGTGTAGGTGGCATGGGGATTAAAATGTGGCACCTCTAAGTGCTTTACTCCAGTGGTGCTGCCTGTGTCACTGAGAGCACAACAGCCAAAGAAGCTCTGGGCTGGTGTAGGAATGGTTTGAATCATTCCCATTATTCCCATGACAGCCTCTGTACTCTGCAAACAGGGAAACAACAGAATGGAGTCCTGACTGGGCCAAGAGTGGGATTCGGGGGAAAGAGATTCCATTTTGGTGTTTTCCTAGGGAAGAAAAATAATGTGTGAAATACAGAATCTTTTGGAATTCCCAGAGATGTCTGTGATGCTCAGTGTGTACAAACACGTCTGTGTAAATACATTTACACAGAAGTGCAAGTTTGTAGTATCAGCTCTTGGGTGTGTAAGTGCTGCTTTCATTTTCTGCTGAGAGGTAAATTATGGACAAATAGCATCAATGCACTTAGCAGATAAGAAAAAGGAAATACCGACATGGTCTATCTGCTGACAGAAGGAAATATTTATAAGGCATTTGCATCAATAGACATGGTCTGTTTTTCAATCAGAAATAGATATTGGAATATGACTGACAAGTTCTACATTCTGCACCCCAGAAAATAAGATTCTCAATATATATAGAGCAATATATATATTTTTTTCCTCTTTCCCTTAGTTGTTCTTGCTATTCCTTTGCATTGGGGTTATGTTTTCTACTGGAGCAAAGCGTGGCTCAGAGAGCACAGTTCAGTGTTAGCTCTGCTTTAGTCTGGACCAAAAAGATGGGAATGTGCTAAAGGGTTTTTTTTTCTGCACCATCAGGCCCTGCTTTGCCATCCCTTCAGAGGGTGTTGCAGAGTAGCAGCATGACAAGGATGGCTTTGCAAGATCCTTGTTCAGAGAATAATCCTCTCCCACCAAAGGCCAGGTCTCTCACTTCGGTGTGCAGCTCTCAGCCTTTGATAGCTGGGAGCTGTCTCCTTTTAGCTGGGTACAGAGGCACCCTCAGCTGTGCAGCAGAAGTGGAGATGTTTTAATATGCCAGGAATATGCATTTTGCCAGACCCACCCAGGTGAGAAGCTGCCACTTCAGAATTGTTACTCAGGCTGTCTTTTATGCTATTAGTGCTAAAACACTAATTGTATATTAATTTCTGATTGTTCAGATATGTTGTGCCAGGTTCTGGTAGAGCCACAGAGCACATTGGGTTGCAGTGGAGGTTGAGTGAATCTTCAGAGATTCAAAAATTGTGCTCAATTTCTGTCCAGCAGAAAAGGACCCATTCCTTTTGCTTTTTACACTAAATATTTATTGTTTCACACATACAGCTCTTCATGAATTGAAAAATATTCTGTCTGTTCTTTAGAGGTACAAATTGTAAAGTTATTTGCGAGACAAAGATTTGTCTGGAATTTCTGCTCCAATATTTCAGCTGTTGTAGTCCTCTATTTTTGGCAACATGATTACCTGTAAATCTTCCTTCCTGTTTTTCCAATTGAAGTATTCAACCCCTGACAAAACCTGGCAGAGGGATTCCAGAAATGCTGTAGCTGTTACAAGTTTTTCTTGTTACACGGCATTATATCTGAGTAAGAATTTTCAGTCAGTCATCACGAAACACCACAGTAAATAGTGCTAAGTTTGCACTTCTTGAAAATGCTCCTCTTCTAACACTTTCTCATCTCCTACTACCTATTACCATTCCATCTCTGTTATCAGGCTGAGAAAATCTATATTCTCTGCAAGCTTGACAGCACGAGGAATGAGCAACGGAGAACCACAGGCAAAATCCCCCAAGGAGCTGGTGGGGTTCCCAGCTCATTCCTTGTGCTGCTCCAGCAGGGGGCTGGACATTCTCAGTGCCTGATGCCTCCTTAGAGACAGGAGCCTGCCAGGCTGAGGGAAAGTTCTGGCCCCACATCCTGGGGCAGAGGCCTCAGGCCTGCTCGGGTCCCTCTGGCTGCTCCCAGGGGGGACAGAGGAGCTTTCTGTGGACTCAGCCCCGTGCAGGCACATGTGGGAATAAAGCAAGCATTAACCTTCTGGGTGGGCTCAATTAAAGCCAAGGAGTAGAAAATCAAACACCTGAAGTGCCACAGGAGTTTGGGGCTCTTGGGTCTGCAATAAATGAACAAACAAAATACTCAGTTGCCACAGTAGGACTTCCTATGTACAACATTTCATTGCACAGTGTTTCTCCCTCTCACGTTCATTTACTCCATCATCATTGTTTATTTTCATCTGAAACTTTAGAGTAGGTGAAAAGGTCCATTAAAATAATGGAGTCTAATGTTTGGATATATTTTTCATTCCTTCTTTTCCTTCCCCTCCCTCCCTCCCTCCCTCCCTTTCTCTCTCTCTCACTCACGTATTTTTCAGAAGCATCCACCCAGAGCCCAGAACAAGATCACCCACCAGAGTGGGGGTCCTGAGGATGCCACAATTCAAATTACTCACTGGGTAGGTGACACCACTCTTGGTGTTTTTCAGAGAAGGCTGGGCTGACCTACAGAAACATTAAGTCCTTTCAGGCTTGCAGTGAAAAGTGAAATACAGGCAATAAACAAGTAATATTTGAGGGGCTCCTTGAGGTGAAAATGTGGCAAGGGAGTAGAGAAGACAAGAAGAGGTAGCTCTGCTTCAAAGGAAAAAATAATGGGGTTATAATCATTCCAGAAGAGATATAAAATGATTAGTAATTCGAGGCAAAATACTCTCTCCTAAGCAATGTTTGGAGAATATTATGCCAACAAATTCAGTATCTTTTACAAGTCTATTAATTTCATCAACTTATTCAGTGGTGTGTGAAAAAGGATGACTCATAGTGGTGGAGCTCAGGACATCTGTGATCTCTCTGGTTTATTATCCTTGTCTTTGATGAGTTGTTTCCACCCTTTGCATCTCAGTTTTCCTTCCTTCCTCCCTTTCCACACTCAGTTTTCCCTCTGTATGTTCTCCTCTAACTTGTGCACTGTTTGAGAGACATTCGAATACCGGACATCCAGGGCTTGACTTCATCTGGTGCTTCCAAATGTTATTTTAAGTCTAAAAATCAGATTATTATGTGTTTTCATTAGGTTGAGCAATTGACCTCCTAAGTTTTTATTTTAGTGATGTTCCCAATTTTCTGGTCAATCTTAAAAATCAGACAGTCCATCCCCTAACCTGCCCCTCCACATCCTTAATAAACAATATTAAAAGGGAAGGAATGACTTGTATTGCATTGGCTCTGTTCCTGGAGCAGAAGTTGTGTTGGTAAATTCTGGGGAAGAGAATTGAAGCTTAGGGGAACCAAAGAAAGGAGAGAAGCAGGGCTGTGGGTTGTTTATGAAATGCTGCAGAGAAGAGTGTTTTAATCTACCCACAGCCATGCACTAACCTTTGTGATGATGCTTTTACAGCCCACAAGCTCTCCTGCTTTCATGGACAGAGGGTGTTTAAGAGCATGTACATATTTCTCTGCTAATCAAACCCAAAAATATCTTTGGGCTAAGTTGTAATTTATATTATCAAACCTGCAGGACTTACTGAATCTAGTTCAATGGAATTCAACTCAGTTTTTATTTAGAGATGCAGTGCAGAGCAGAAATAAAATCTAGATTACCAATTACTGATAGAAATTGTAGCTAATCCTGTACAGCCAGAAGCAGAATGGCCTGTCACAAGGGTAGAATAAAAAAAAACCATCAACTTATTATTTGGTAAGAAAGTAGAGGATAAATTTTAAAACTCAAGGTATTAAGCAATAAGAATGACTGTGCGTGTGATGTACTGGTAGAACATGGCAAAGGTTTGTGAAATGGGGTCCTGAAAATGTAATTTTATTATTGCCAGTGTTTTATCACTTGTGCCAAATAATGTTTTTAATAGGTAGAATGTTTCCCAGATCTCCAAGGAGTGGTCCAGGCTTCATAGTTTAAAATAGATGGGGAAAATATTCAGGGAACATTAACTTCAAGTGGGACTTTCTGCTCTGATTGACAGAATTCATTACAGAAGGTGTGTTAGAGTTCTGGTGCTCCTGCAATGGCTCAGCTGGACTTCCAGCCTCACTCCTTTGAGTGTGATTGAGCTCAGATCCCCTCTACCTTTTATTGGGGTTTTTTTTCCTGCTCTTTGTGACAACAGAGAAAATGAATTTTGTTTAGTTTGTTTTATTTAGTTTCTCTAACCTTGCTAGTTCAATTCTCTATTAAATTCCAATTTAAAATAGAGCCTGATCTGAGGAAGTCTTTATTTCCCCTGCTCTCACTCTGCCTTTGCCTGTGAATGGTTGGAGACTCCCCAGAGCCCAGGGGGTGCCTTGTTTTGCCTCACTGCCCCAGATTTATGCACCACAATTTAGCCAGGACTACTCAGGAATCACCAGGATTTTCCACACCACATAAAGGCTGCCCCAGTACAAAATTCAGATGTGTGATGAAATCAGTCTCTGAGGGAGGCAACTCTCTTGGCCAAGTGTGTGCTGAAAAATGGGGTGTTCGGGGTGGGGGGGGGTGTCCCAAGGAAGGAATTTGCCTACTTGCCTAATAATCCTGCAGCTTTCCTGGAGGTTTGCCTAGGAAGCTCAAGCCTTTTTTTTATTTAAAAAGGGTAGCAGAAAGACACTTCCCCAGGCTTTTCCAGATGCAGAGATTCCTGATATTTGGGAGTATTTCATAGGTGTTTGAAGCTGGTAAATCTTCTCAAATGTTTGTGACTCGCTTGCAACTCAATCCCTCCTGCATGGCAGGTATATTGTTAGGCATTTATCCATCAGCTGCTCATACCTGACTGCTCTAAGGTGGTGCTCACAAGAGAAAGCTCACACAAGCTTATGTTAATTTGGAGGTCAGCCTAGAAAAGTGTAAAGGTCCTTATTGGCCTTAAAAATCTATGAATCGATAGCAAGTGCTAGCAAAAGGTCACTGGTCACAGATAAAAGGCTAACTATCAGACCATCTAGCAGAGCTACTCACACCTTTTTGTTATGAGGTTAAAATAAATCCTACATTTGGTTGTCAGATATTGTTCAGTTCAGATATCTTGGACAGTTTCATGCAGATGCTGCTCCTGAAAATTCCCAGCTACTCCAGAACACCACACAGAGCTTCCTGAGCCCACCCCAAACATTTCCCCCAAGTAGTCTGCAACCAGCAGCAGAGCAGCTCTCTGGTCTGACTGCCTTATGATTTATGAATAACTCTGGTTTCCATTAAGCTGCAGAAAGGGGATAGTGTGTTTCACCCTGTGCTGAGAACCCCATTTGTTTCCGTTCCTGTCAGCAGTTTGCATAAGTGAATGATTTTATTTCATGTGAGAGAGAAGGCAAACACACAAGTTATCCCAGCAGTGGAAGATTTGTCAAATAAAGCTTTTAATAATGGTGTTATTTGACAGTTTTATAGTGCCTCAACTTTCAAGCAGTTTGAAGGTGGTAGGTTTTCAATAAAAATTAAGTCCTTATCTAGAAGAAATTCAGTCCCTGTTGTTTTAAAAGAACTAGTCTCGGCTGCATTGGAGCACCTTAATCTACTATTGAAAGTAAATCTCAATCCTTTTCTGTATTAATATATCTTGCAATCCATCATCAGGAGGTGTTCTGTGTATTTTTTTGCCCTAGTATATCAAGGTGGCCTGATAAACCACCTTCCTAACCAAACTTGTTGGGTGATCATTATGTTTCTCACAAGAATAAATTATCCAGTGAAGTTCTCTGAGGCTTACTTAAATAGTCCAGCAGTGTTTCCAGTCACTCTTACTTATTTCTTTAATTTGTTTAAGGGGTCCAGTAAGTTATTCAGGTGAGGAGAAAAGGAAGAGGGAAGTTGCTGGCTTTCACAAGGTCGGAGTTAATCCTATCTGTGTTCATAAATCATTGCACATCGTGGGATAACCACGTAGCAACTGAGAACGTGTTAATAGAGAACCAGCTTTGCATATAAAGTTTCCTTGCTCGAAGGAGGAATTTCCAAAAGAATCCAAAACTTCCTTAAATGTCCTTCCAGTTAAATCAACATAAATTGTAAAGAGTTATGTTATTTAGAAATGTGCTGCTTTAGTTATAAAAGTTTGTTTATCTTCACCATCCTGAGGAGAAAATTGATTTTCTTACAAGCCTTTTACCAAAACAGTTTCTGAGCAAGAGAGGGCTCCATAACCTGGCCAAGTATTTGGTTTGGACAATTGGAATAATTTATGTTAGTATGAATAGAAACAACTATTTGCCTAAGTTCACATATGCAGATGTTGTGAGAGCCAAGATTTGATGTGAAGGGATCCTGACTCCAAAGTGTCCCACAAGCCAGCCCAGCACTGGTTGTACAGACACAGACTGGCTCCCCAAAGCACAGAGCCCCTTATGCTGAGGAATTCAATGTATATCTTGCTATACCAGCTGATATTTGCAGGTGCTCAGCTGGTAAAATTCATTCTCATCCCATGACTGTATATCAGACTGAACATCCTCTATCCCAGGGACTTGAGCTATGTTTTGAGAATCATCAGGGCAAAGTCTTTGTGGTCAACATTTCTCATTAGCAGTGTTGTTCAAACCAAGTACACATATGGCATGTTTTTAAATACAATGTCACAGGGTTTGTACCAAGTTCTTACAACCTGGCTCAATAAACAAAGTGATCAGGAGACAGGAGCTGAAGGGAGGAAGAACAAAAAACAGCAACAAGTTTGTCAGCTGATGCACTGGAGCTCTTTTCACAAGCTGGTGCCTTCCATAAAAGGGCTTAGGGATACTTTTATTTTCTGCTTTTCACTAGAACTTGCTGAAAAGTTCTTGGTGCAGAATGTGTTGTTCAAAGACCTTGAAACCTTACAGCCTGCTCTAGAAAACATTCTTGGTTGTGTGTGCTCAGTCCTGCCCCACTGGGTCCTGTCCTGCTTCTCTGGGGTGTGCCAGCAGGGCATGGGGAGCACACCTGGCTAAAACCAATCCTTCTGCATTCCAGGGGAACTCCCTCCCTGTCACCTTTGATTAGGGAGGAACAGACAGTGACATTCTGTGCTCAACAGCCCCTTCCTTGATTTGAAGGCAGGGAGACGAGAGGGACAGGCACTGGTTTTTATTTACTGGCAGCTTGAGCAATGCCACCAGATGAATTAGAGGAGTCTTTGCATTGACTTTGTGGAAGTTGGAAAGCGTCTTGGGCTTGTGCTGTATGTACTGTTTTTATTTTATACACAGTCAGCTCAGAGTCTCCCTCATATCTCCTTCTCCCACAGTGTTCAACTCCTCTCTCTCTCATCACAGGAAAGTCTGACAGGAACTTTCCTCTCTTATCTGTCTCTTTCTCTGCGCTGTCCTCCCCCTCCTTCTCATTCTTTACCTCCCTCTGTCTCTCTCATTCTCTCCCCTGCTGCTCTCAGATGGCTGGCTTTGCTCAAGGTCTGCAGGCTGGCATAGAGCATGCCTGGAACAATATGTTCCTATTAAATCTACCCTGTCTCATTGCTTCCTGAAATTAAATTGAGTTTTGCTCTCAAGTTTGTTTGTTGAAATCGCATAATAAAAACATCCCTGAATGCAATTGCATTTAATCA
Organism: Camarhynchus parvulus; assembly: GCF_901933205.1. Lineage (NCBI taxonomy): Eukaryota > Metazoa > Chordata > Aves > Passeriformes > Thraupidae > Camarhynchus > Camarhynchus parvulus. Next base: position 15,070,423 of record NC_044584.1, on the reverse strand, counting down.
GAAAGCTTTCCAGAATTTATAGTGATAAAACACTATTTTAAAAAGGCTTGTTCTTGTGTTCTACAGAAAAGAATAAGCAAGTTTCTTATTTACAACTGAAATTAATCTTCAAATGTCTCTCTAAAATCTAAGTTCCCTCCACGGATTTACTTCCATGGCTTTCACAGCACTTTGGACTCTCCAAGATCACCAAGATAGAGAGGAAAAAACTTCCTGCATTTTCAGTCTCAGTTCTGAGCTTTATTTTGTTGCTTATTAAAATTCAAACAGATATTCTGTCTGAAATATATTCATTGTATATGTTTTATCAACATAAGGATATTCTGCATTTATTCCAATGGCTGCACTACACTTATTGAAGAGTGTTAGGTTTGAAGCTGCTCCAAGGTGCTGTTCACAGTGATGCTGCTCAGGGCTGGACCTTTGGCTTTGATAAGCACAGATCACACATTCTGGGGTGTTGAGCCACTGCTGCTGTGTCAGTGTCAGCAAGGAGTTTTCAGCCCTCCTGAACTGCTAATAGTTTGCACATTCAGGATCAAAATTGTGACAGCTGGACAAGAAGGTTTTCACTGTTTTGGGAGATGAGTGAATAGCAGAGTATGCATTGCACAGCTTAAAATTGCTGTGGTGTTAAAAAGCCATGGGAATATTTTATTGTTTCTGAAGCATTCCTCTTTGATTTGACTAGGATGTGAAACAAAACCACAGCAGTATCACCATGGCAATATATAATGGGATATATTTCAGAGAGAAAATAAGACATGTAGAAATTACTGATTGATCACCCTGGAAGGTCCTGCAGCTTTGGGCCACTCACTGGCAATTCCAACATCTCAAAAAGTAGAACACTGCTGCAAGAATATGCAAAACTCCAGAGCCACGCTGTGCCTCTCTCTTATGTACCCTGCACTTGTTTTATACGCTGAAGACATCTTGACATCAATGGGGCTGTTTTCAGAGCAGAGCATGTTTGAAGTCTGTAATAGAAATCCATTGTAGAGAGCAGAGGAAGATGTGAACATTGGCAGTAGTTTGACAGATCTTTTTCCAGTACTGCTTGGGAGGATCCAGTGCTCATCTTTTTTATTACAAATGGTGGTGTTCAACAAAGCAGATTGAAGTGTCTGTAGTCAACTCTGATTTTTCAGTAGTTTGCCTGGAATTTGGGGATAATAATTCAAAAGTACCTTGCACCAAGGCTATGGAGTACTGTGTACACACAAAAATAGAGGAAGATCTGGCCTGGCAATGCCACAGAGCAAAACCTTAGCTGAAAAAGGGTCAAGGATGAGACTGTACCAGGTGACCCTGGGCCTCTGGGTCCAGCTTTGGTTGTTACATACAGGGTATTTACTAGTAAGTAGTGGAGAAGGAGAAGGGAAATTAAGACTGGCTGCTATTTGCAGGCTACCTCATTAATCTGACAGAGCCGCTCAGGGGGTTACTCTGGCAGAGGTGAGCGTTCAGGGAAGGATGTGAAGAGGCACAAGGCTGTAGTGGCTGTTGACATTTTGCCCAGGAAGCAAAGTGAGGGATCAGGGCGGAGCAGAGAAAGCAAGGAAGGGGCAGTAAAGCAAAGGCAAGCACTGGCATCTAGAAACATTTATCAAGTACCTCCTGTGCATTTCAGCTGCTGACTTTTCCTCATTACACTGGAAAGGTTTGGCAGCAATTGGCTCCTTGTTCTTCAGAAATATCTGGATAACTTCTTTTCTCACCTACTAGAACAAAAATTTTAATAAAAATCCCAAAGAACCTCCCAGTGGCCAGGCAGCTGTCTCCATCTGAGAGCTTGTGTAGTTTGTGCCTATTTTAGGGGGAAGATGGTCTCTAACCTAGAGCCACCTACCTGCACAAAGCTCAGCTCTCTATAGGAATGAGGGCAGAAGTGCAGGCCCAGTCACTGCTGCAGAGTTTGGGAAGAAGCTGGACAAACCTTTGCTAGGAGAAATCAAAAGATGTAATCATAAGCTGCTGTTGCAGGGACAGGCTAATGATGTGCCAGTGATTTTTATTGCCTTTCCTTATAAGACCTTGAGGGACCTCATGGTCTTTCCTTGGACCTGAAATAGTTCCACAGTTCAGTGGTACCCAGGAGATATAGAATGGCAAAAGATTACTTCTCCATCACCTAAAAGATAAATCCTGAGACCCTGGCAACCTTTGGGAGAAAATATAATTGTCTTCCTAATTAAAATTGATTTTTTTTCAGTGAATGTGCCCTTCTGTTGCTATCCCAGCTGTATAACTGACTGTATCTCCCTTATTACAGCAGATATTTATGGTCACCCATGGACAGCACACTCAGCACAGTATGCAGTGTGTATGATACCAGCTCTGGCAGCAGATCACAGACCAGTTAATCCCTTTGGAATGCATGTATCTCCCTAACTAGTGCTGAGAGTGGCTGTCTGAGGTGGTTTTCCTTGTTTAGTGGACTGTACCCATGGGTGTTTCAGGTGACATGAAAGTACTGACATGGGGACCAAGTTCCTCAATCCTATTGCCCAAAGGAATTTGGTACCTCCCTTCTTCAATTGCCTTCAAAACCCCTGGGATGAGCAGTTTGACAATGAATACAAGGTCTTGAAAATAAACTTTTGCAGAACTGTGATGTTAGTGTTCTTCATGGTTTTTTTTTGTTTTTTGTTTTTTTAACTTGAACTAAGAGTATAACTTTTACCTTCCCAACAGCCTGCTTTATACTGAGGGTCTGAAAAGGGCTGTAGACGTGCAAGGGATGCTGAGGTTTGGCCCTCAGCATTTTCTGTGCTGTAACAGGGTGTTGCGGTTTTGGTCTGTTAATTTGAGATTTTCTGGTTAATATACTGATGAGTGTGGTTCGTTTAGTGTTGGTTATTTTGGTGTTGGTGTACTTATTAGAATGTATTCACTTTTTTTTTTTTTTTTTTTTTTGTTGTGATGTAGGATTAGGAGAAAGGTAAAGTAGGTTTAAAACTTTAAAAGATTATAAAGAAAATTTTATTAAGAGTAATTAAAAGAAACAGTAACAAGAATTAACACAAAACTTTTAGGACACTTTATTTTTCTTGTAATTTTTGAATTGACAATGTAAAGAAACAAACCCTAAAATTTTACTTAGTTTACTACTTTTAAAATATTCTTTCTTTAGTTTATTTAGGGAGAGAAGTTTTGGGGTTTTTTTGTTAATGTTATGGAGTTACTACACTTGTACCTATATTGTACATCCTGCTGCACTTCATAGGACAGTATCAGAAACTCTTGTGTATGTTTTGGGGCTGGCAGTTTTATAGGATAAAACTGGGAAAAGGCCAAAAAAAAAGGGGAAATGCCTTCATCTGTGAATAAAAGTGCTTTGGATACAATGGTGCATAATAAACATGATAGTTCAAAAAGCATTTCAGAGTGATGCCTCAAAGTGCACTGCAAGTTTAAAGACAATGGAAAATGCAGCGTGAGAGGAGGGAAAAAGCTAGAAGGAAATGCTGGGAAAAGTTCCATTGAATAGAACTCAAAAAGTCAGGCATCCTGAAGAGGAGTTTTGCCGTCACTGGACCTTTTTCCCCTGCTCTTCATGTGTAGCACATCCTCTGACAGGCTGCAAATGTAACAACCTTCAGACATGAGTCATCAGCAAGGACAGAGCCTCTCGTCCTCAGCACTAAAAATAAAGATCTCTCTCCCTGAGCCTGAGGAGCAATTCCCTCTCTGGTAGCTCGGCAGCAGAGCAGTGCAGAGGGAACACGCTGAACCCGTGATTTATTCAGGCTGCAGGCCTTGATCTTGACATGACTAACCCGAGTGCAGTAAATGGGCTCAAATAAATGCTGGCATTACAGAAGGCACCATGTTTTATGACATATAGGATATGGGTCCAGGGGCTCTGAGGGCTGCTACCTTGGGCTACTAGTCCTGGAAATGGAGAGCTCCATCACCAGCATTCATAGTGCTGAAAACTGAGCACGAGAGAGATGCTGATTTCTGCCGCGTGTTAGTAGAAAAAGATGCCTTTCCCTTCTCCTGTATGGTCTGAGAGTTCCTTTCTTTAGCATGGCAGTAATTATTTAACTACCTTTCCAGGAAGTACATTTGAAATCTTTTCAACTTGTGTTGAAAGCAATATCAATACTCTCTGATGTAGGGCAGTGGAGGTGAGGGAGAAATAACTCAGTAGCTTGGCTTAAACCTAACTGAACATATTAGTCATGAAATATTTAAACCATCAATATCACACATTGATGTGCAAAATGTTTAATTATGTATCATTTCAGTTATTATTCATGTTAGATCTTAGACCTTAAGATGTACATACATTTAAAAAATAGCTCAGGAGGTGTATCAGGAGTGTAGAGCAGCATGAGAAATCTGAAGGCTGCCTGTACACTTCTGCCTTGGAAGCATGTGTCAGAATTCCCTTTCCCCCCCCTCTAAATTACCAACGTCTTTTCTAGGGCTCAGTGTGGACCATGTTTCTGCCTTTAATAAATGTCTCTGGTAGAACAAGACTATTTCAGAGGAGATGCTTCAAGCTTTAAGCTGAATGCCTCTCCTGTTCTAGGCAGGTCCATGTGCTGTTTCTGTCACTGTACCCTAAGTGTGTGTAACTGAGTGTCTCCCAGTACTGCACTAAGCAGCACAACTCCCATCTGTCACAAAAAAGGGTTTGTTCTCTTGTCCCAACAGCAAAATTGCATGTACAGTGTCATGCTTCACATGCACAGTTCTGCCAGGTGTTTGCTGGGGGAGGCAGGAGCAGAGTGGATTTTGTTCTTTTTGGTGAGGGCTCTGTTTGGTGCCCTTTGCCCCATGCACACCAATTCCAGACAGGGCAGTGAGATCCAAGCCTGCCTGGTACTGGAGAGCTTTCCTGGCTGTCTGCAGGACTGCTCATGTGAATAACAGCCATGATGAGGGAATGGGCTGTTTGGATTCTGGGCCTGAATCCTTGTGTTGCTATATTTTTATCCCAATAATTTCAGAAATGCTGCTGTGAAAAGAGCTCTACCTGTTTGTTTCTGTAGCTACCTGTGGTGCAGCTGCATGCCACTAAAAATTCGCGTTGCCAAACCTTCTGCTGGCAGTTCATATGCCAAATGAAGGCAGCAGATGAGCAGCAATGGGGAGGGGAAATCAGAATTTTTTTTTTCCTAGCAGTTTTTAAAATATTGGAATAAAAAATGTCAGACTTTTACTTTTTATCACTTGTATATGGCAATAAATAATGAAAGGTGTAAAATAACCAACTTCTAGACTGTTGGGTTGAGATTAGAATTAGTTTAAGGGGGAATCTGGTCCTGCTGTATTAGCTGCTTTATTCAGTCATTCATATGCAACAGCAGTGTCACACAGTGACTCCTGGAATGAACACTAATGAAGGTGTCTTTTGTTTTCATATAGATTAACACATTACTTTATTCTCTTCTTCAGCTGGCATTCAGAAAGACTGCTCTGCTTATGCCCATATCCAGTTTCATCTTTCAGTTAGTGATTTGCCTTCTCTTACAATCCAAGTGCTAGTGGTATTAACCTCAGCTAATTATCACTGATGGACTGATCATCCTGTAAGCCTCGAAAGCAAAGCTGTCATATTTTACCTGAGATTTGCACACACATTTACCCTGTGATTGAATTGCTCAGTTTTGGAAGTCTGTTTTAAGGTTCCATCAGGCTTAACTTCACACAAGTTTCATAGATTTTTCAGATGCAAGAACAGCATCTGTGTAAAATAAGCTTTAGGTGTATTTGGTAGGAGACAAACTGTGAGTTATAAATGCTTGGTGGACATGGTTTGAGACTTTGAGTCTGGTTTAATGATTATTAGTCTGATATTGATATGTTTTTTGGATTTTTTTTTTTTCCTGTAGAGACGTAAGAGGAAAATTCAAACTATTCTTGATTTTCTTCTGTGAGGATAGTGAGATCTTGTTTGCAATGTACCTCAGTGGGGCAAAGTAAATCCTTCTTGCTGATACAGGGCTCAGGTAACTACAGAACTGAAGCCATCCATATAAACAGAGAGCCCATGGGCTGCCTGCAATGCAGGTCAGCAAAATAACTTTTGTAGATCCAAGCTGTGTTCTCCTGCACAGAAGGCCTTACTTGCTTGTTCTCACTTTGAAGCATTTGATAGACTTAACCACATTAAAAACTAGTGGTTTTGAAAAATTTCTGTCTTATCTCTGTAATTTACACCATTTTTTCAGTAAAATGACCCTTTATCTGCCCAAGCAAGACCTTTAGCTTCTAAAACCTATTCAGAGTGGCTGCACTACATACAAGTTGCCAACTTGTAAAGCTTTTCTGAGCACTGTTGTGGCTCCAACAGATGATTTATTGAACAGTTGAGCTTGTGAAACCTTCCCAAAAGCTCCAAAGCTGTCACAAGCACAATTCCACTGAAAATTCTTCATGGAGCTGGGATCCTCCAGCATCAAACAGGGATTCAGGTCCCATCAGCCTTGTGAGAGCACTTTCCTTCCCCAGAAGTAAGACAAGTAACAGAAACATGTTACACAAAACAATGCCATTTCCTATTGCCTTATAGAGTTTTATCTACTGAGGTGAAGTGCAAATATAAAATATTTTTGTGATGAGAGGAGTTGTGTGTCCTTGTGCCCCTTTTACTCAAAGATGCACCAAGGTGAAGGCACTGGCAAGAAAAGGCCTGAGAGCTTGACTTGTGAATTCACGTGTACTTTTGTCCTTTTTTTTTTTGCTTTGGCAGTGATAAGAACAAGAAACATTCCATTCCAAAGAGAGATGAAGTAGCACCATGCCAGGCATGGGGCCCACAAATGTTTCCTAGCTTTTAATTGAAACTGTTCTGGTTTGCTTCACTTGGACCAAGATTTCAGCCAATAAGAAAGCTGTAGACTTTGAATCACAAAAATCTAACCCATAGACTTTGACTAATGCTGGGATTTGGTTTGTTGATACACGCAGCTCCAGCTGGAATGAGGGGGACAGAAAATATAAACTGTGCCAGCCAGGGGCATGTGGTGCATCTTGTGTGCCAGCAAAGGATGTTTGGGGATCTGAAAGCATGAGATGCTGATGTGCAAAACAAGAACACAGAAGGTGGAGCATAGCAAGTTAGAATTTCTAAACAAGAAGGGTGGAAGGAGCAGGACGGGCACAACTGGGGCTCTATCTGTTGTATGCCACCATAAAATCCCACCAGAACACAGGTCTGTAAAGGTCTCTAAAGCAAGCTATCCTCTTGGTAATAAATGAGTTGCATGACCCTCGCAGCTGTAAAATGGATGATTTTTCACCCCTAATGCAAATTCTCAGTGAAATTCCACCCATGGGGACAGTGAGGGGTGAAAAGGAGGGAACATTTTTAATAGTTTTAGGTTTGCTCAGCTGAGAAAAAAAGACATCCTAAAGCACAATATTCCTTTTTCAACTGTAAACCAGGCTCCTCTAGCAGGAAAAGCCTGGGACTTTAAATGCAGCTCTCAAGGCAGGGAGGAGGAGGATGTTTGCTCCCAGCACAGTCCAACCGACTGCATTCCAAGTGGGCATTTGAGTGTCAGGACGGTGCAGCCAGGGCACAAAACTCAGCTGAGCCCATCTGCCAGAAGGAAAACTGGGGGGAGGCGAGTGGCAAAGAGCCTCCAGGCTGGTGGGAGGGCCGGGAGTGTTGCTGGTTTGCTGGAGCTGGGAGCGCTGGCAGCAGCCATTCCCTGCAGCAGCCTGGCCAAAAGGAGCAGAGCAGGCACCAGAAGGGCAGAGAGCTGGATGGCTGGGACAGGCACATTTCTTTTGTGTCACAAGTGGTCAGTATTTTACCAGCTGAGTTCCATAAATTGGCCCTGGGCTGTCAGCGCTAGTGCCAGCTGTTAAGTTTGTAGCAGCCATAATCTCAGCAGGGACAAACAGGGAAAGATGTATTGACAAATGGCACTGAGCATAATAAACTGCTCATCTTTATGAATGCTGGGATCCAAATGATCAAAACAGATGTACAGTTTCCAGATCTTAGCTGCACTGTCAGAATATTCCTGGTTTCCTCTTGCATGGTCATCCATAATGAAAAGAAAACAAGCAGATTTGCCTTTCTCTTGGGTCTTTCTTTATTGCTCACTCAACATTAATTACAGAATATTGCTGGAATAGCAGACTGGCAGGCACTGGCACCCTGAACAGAGCGTGTCGCTTATTCCTGTCACTTCTGCATGTACCATATAGCTAAAATTATCCTCAGGACTAGCACAGCATCCACATGGTCATGTGGGAAAGCATCATTTTTGTCTACCCCTTTGTAAATTTAAATTAACCCAGAAAAACATGTCCTGTTGAAAGGTATCAAAATGGAAATTGAGTGAAGGCTGCCATTTTCCCATTGAAGCCATAAAAAAAGGAAGTACGGAGCCAAAGTGGAAGAAATGTTTAATTCAGATCAGTTAACACAATGATTTCTTATATTTTCATGTCAAGGGAATTGTAGAAGGAGAAAAAGAAGACACAGTGGAAATATATGCCTTTAAAAATATTTGGACACAAAAATTCTCTCCTGATTCATATGTGATTTGCAGGTTCATCAAAATGACTTTCTTACTTAGCGTTGCCTGAAGTGTTTGAGGTCATTAGGGACTTTTCAGCTTATCAGATAAATCCTATGTATCCTGCCTTGCTGTTTGACTATAGCATTTTTTAAAAGACTTGTCAAGTCAATGGGTTACCACATCCCTAAGGCAGTGCATTTAATAGTTATAAAGTGCTGTCCTTTGCTAAGTGAAATACCGAGCGCCGAGCAGAGTATACAATTCCAGAGCCATAAGCAAAAAGATGAGTTCTCATATATTTCCCATGTACAATAGGCAGCAGAAATTCACAATACTGCCCGTTTCCACTCTGCCCAGGATGATAAGCATATTGCTTATTAAGTATTAATGTTATCAAGCTGATGCATTAAGTTACAAGCAGAAGTGACTCAAAAATCAGAACATCTTGAATCTTAGACTTTCCAGTTAATTAAAACCTGCCCTCATACAAACAGCACCATTACCTGGTGGACTTAAGTTGTATTCCAAGGGAATTCAGCCTGTTTGGCTCCAGGCTCCCAGAAAAGATTATGGGCAAGGACTTCATGCATCCTCTGCTGCCTCAGGCAGCCCTCAGTGAACCACAGAGCTGGCTCCCAGTAACGGGGAATTTCTAAAGCCTTAATAGCCCTGGATAGAAACTTGCACAACTCTTACCAGATTCCCTTCTGCCAACCATTAGATAGCAGAGATGACTCTGAGGATCCCTGGATTCTTGTCTTTAGGTGACCAATATTTAGTTACTGGCCTCAGTGATGCTGAGCAGAGCTTTTCCCCCTTTAGTATCCCAGAACCAGGAGCAAAGTAGCAGAGAATCAGGGCCTGTGTTCACAAAGGGGATCTTGTTTTTCAACTTCCCTCTGCCCCGTATCCTCTGGTTGTCAATGTGAAAGACATTTAATACTTGAAATAATTTAAAATACATTAAATTAGGAATAGCAATTATACTGATCTTTTCTGGGTATCTGCTGGCTCAGTCTAAAAAGTAAAATCATTAAAACTCTTTCCTGGAGCCTGTTGAGAGAAATAATATTTAGTGGGTGTTGAATTTCATATAATTCAGCTCAGTCTTGGAAATTGGCAAACCTTTTATGCTCAATTAGATTTAAAATCTGCTTTCAATACCTCATTCTTCATATAACTGATTTGTAATGGAACTCGGGAATGAATCAGACAGTGACCTCCTTGAGCAGGGATATCTGCTGTCCTTAATGCAGCAAAAGTCTCGGACAGAACCCCCATCTTTTTGGGTTTAGCTGAGGAGTTGAGAAGAATTTTCTTTTGCCCCAAAACGCCACAAATAGCATTAAAGAAGAATAACTTCACCACCACATTGTTCAAGCCAAGCGTGCATGAAGTTACATGGAAATGCCATCAGGCTTTAATGCATTCTCTTAGTAGCAACCTTAGCAAGATAAAGTTAACCATAACATGGATTATGTTAAGGTAGTGCACAGAATGAATATTATTTGTATTTTTGATATCCTGCCAAGTCAGGATATCTTGCTGTGAGGTACAGTGAGTTTTCTTGGCTCTACATGTTTTGTTTTTCTCTGCTTTCCTTTACACTCATACTAAAAGTAAATTTCAGATCTATGACTTCCTCTGATTTATTTCACACAATCTTAACATTTTGTTTCATCCCTTTAGCATTAGTGTCTGGCCCCAACTCAGCTAGAGCATTTGTTTTACTTTTAATGACTGTGATTAAAAGTTGAATTTGCGTCCCTTTTGGGGGGTTGGGATGTGACACTCTCTTTTATCATCCTACCACCTTTATTTAAGTTTGCCCAAGTCAAAGTCATTGAGTTATCAATAAATTTTAGCTCTGAAAAAAAAACCTAAGAAAAATTTAGAGAGAAAGTATTTGATGGGGGCTTTGGGTACGTTATGAGATTTGACAGTGTGGGAATTGAATTTTTGAAAATTGTTCTAACTTTTTAATGCTACTTGATCTTCTCCAGAGGCTGTAAATAACACATGGGATTGTAGGGATCCTATGCATAGAGGTTATAAACTTGGCACACCAAAAGCAAAAGTAGAAATTACTTAATTCTGAGGTAAAGCTGCTCTCAGAAGGTGTCGAGAACAATTTCAGAAACGTAAGCTTGGTTTAGTACAGCTGAACTTTCTAAATGCATCTTCAACTTAAAGCATTAAAAATATATTTATTCTAATAATATAATCTTTAACATTTTCATTCTACCATCCAAAATAAATAGGTATTTTCTTGGAACTTTACAGTCTAAATAGACAAGAGAGACAGAAAGCAGGGGGATGTGGACATTATTATCCCTGTTTTGGCAGGTAGGGATGTAAGAGATTGCTTGCTCTGCCCCTCACATGAACTGAAGGCATAAACTCTTATTTTTCAAGATTATGACAGCTGTCTTGGCAACAAATCTATTTTGTTTTGCTTATACTACCATCAAAACTCTTTATTTTATTCAGCCATGTAATAATCCACATACAAAGAACTCCAGGAATCTTCAGGGTTAATCCCAGTCTGTTTTCATTGATTGTAATGAGTGTCCACTGCTGATTTTAAGGAAGCACAGTTTGGTCAATAAGTGATCTGTTTCAAGTTACCACTCCTAAAACACACTAAAGTTTAATTCATGGACAAGTTTACTCACAGGTTTTATAGAATAATCAAATGTCTTCCAGGCATGTGGTTTTCTCCTTATACTTCATTTTTGTTTAATGAAACCTGTCCAGAGGCATTCACTTGACCATTTCAGAATTCTGCTTGCCTGAATTTAATATGTGGCATTACTCAGGAATGTAAATCATTACACAGTTATTGCAGTGGCTTTCTGCATGTAAAGATTAGCCATCATCTGCTTGGATATTTTGTTTAGCCTTATTGAGAAGTCTGCATTTCCTCAGTGTACATTCTATAAAATGATAAAGTTTCTGCTGCTATTGAGTAATGAGTTTTTAGAGGGTGTTTAGTAATAAGGGGAATATTGCTGGTGGGAAAGTGGGAAACTATAAGGGCAGGAAGAACACAAAATTAATTCAGAGATACTATTTCCTTATTATCTATGGTCAACTAAAGCATTTTTCAAGAAGCCACAGGAGCATTGCATACAAAGAAAAATTATACTTGAAAAATATGATAGAATTTGAACCTACATTCTTTTGGATCCCATGGACCTCTCCTTTTTCCTAAATGAGGTACTCTGGCAATTTCAGAGGCCAGACTTGCTCTGTGGAGCCACTTGTTTTCCAGTGGGCCACAACCTCAAACCATACACTGACAGAAATCTTTTTGCTGTGGAATTCTGCCTTGGGGCTGAACTGTGGTTTGGGGTGAGCTCTGCCTGAAGCTGCAGATTTTTTCAGAGTCAGTGAAGCATGGACATCCTCTGGAGATGTTCTCCCTGCTAGGTCTCCAAAATTCCTAAAGTTAGAAGCATAAGGGCTGTAGGAATGCCTGTGTCTTTGGGAAACAGAGCAGTACCATCCTGCATGACAGTGGGCAGGTGAGCGTGTGTTTCTGGGGTGATAAAAACTCTGTGGTGCAGACTGTGTAAGGCAGGTGAAGAAATCCTCAGCTGCTTCAGCTCAAGAGCTGATCAAATCCTGGAGTTCCTCTCCCCTCACCTACAGCACTGGGAATCAAGCACACAGAATTGCTGGAGTGTGCTCTGTGCAGCCCAGTGCTACCACTGACTTTTTTTTCATCTCCACGGTGATGAGCTCTTATTACTGCTCATCAATTTCAGCTGTTTCATTTTTCATTAGGATTTTTTTTTTTAAAGTGACAGTTTAATATACTGCAACTTAAAACAGTAATCCTAAAAATCCAGCAGAGCAGCTAAGAGTAAGGAATTGCCTGAAGAAACATATTCATTGCAGAAATTGTATTTTGGATATAAGGCTGACATACCTTTCTCCTCCTGTTCCTGTGTGCTGCCACTGTAACAAGAAGCTACCCTGGGAGGAGGGCCAGGAAATCCAGGCTTTGGGGTACAATCTAAACATGTGAGAGAGGAGGAGGAAAAGCTGCACACTAAGCAGGCACAGATGGCACAGCACTGTGGGACAGCAGGGCTTGTTGGAGGCAGTGTTAAGTAGACAGTTTGGGAACTGGCTGTGAGTTTTAGCAGCTGATTCAATCAAACCACCTGCACATAGCCTGGTTCCACCTTGTTTTGCCTACTGCAAATTAAGAGGTATGGTGCTTTCTCTGGGAGCTTTTATTTCAAATATCTGCGCACAGCTGCTGCTGCTGCCCAAGTGCATAGGACACACATATATGTGTGAAATGCACAATGAAGGGTATCAGCAACATAAAGGCCTTAATTTGCCTCCTTCTTCACTCCATCTTCTGCTCTGATCCCAAGATTCTGTTTTTTAAAACACTGACATTAAGAGGTTCCAGAGAAAGGGGATAAACATTTTTAGGTCTTTAGGAATCCTAAAAAAATTTTAGGATTATGTTGATTTTGGTTTGGGAATATTAATTAGAGACTGGTAATCTACATGTATGAATGGCATGAATGATCATGAAGTTGTAAAATGTTTTAGAAAAGGTCAGTGCATTTTGTTACCTCTGAGTGTGTTGCTGAGTTTCAGAAACAAGGAGAAAATAATAGCCTGTGTAAACTAAGCTCTTCTCTAGTAATGTGGATAAAAATTTGGCTGCTTCTCTCTTTTTAAGCCCCCAGCGGGATTTCCTTTCTTATAGAGGGGTGCAGAGGATTAAAGGTTTATTTCTAAGAAGCTACAATTGGCTTTTGGGGCACTTAGTATGCTCCAGAGACATTAATATCTAAACCATTCAGGGATAATTGCATTAGTTGTCTTTTCTCCCAACTAAATCATTTGAGTACATTAACAGTCAATTTTGTGTTGACAGGACATGAATTTCTACTGATGGGAATAGAAAGCTTTGTAATATCTCAAGCAAAACATCAGTCTAAACTTTCATTTCTAAAAGAATATCATTGGAGCAGGGACTTTGTAGATTATATATTGCAGATGGGAGAGAGAGATCTCATTTGAACAGTAATGGGAAGCAGTGGATTTAGCAGTAGATAAACCATGTTTCTTGCTGGAAATGTTGCTCTCAACCCAATAAAGCTTCTGTTCACAAACCACTCCTTCAAATTAGATGGTTAATTTTTAATGCATGTAGCAATTACTGATGTGACAGATAGCAGACCTGATCTTGCTCCCATCCAACTCTGTGGGAGTTCAGACATTGATATCACATGGGGAGACTACAAATGCAGTTAACAAGGCATGATGAATGTCACCTGCATGTGTTTCCACCTCTATACAGGAATGCCAGTAATATGTACCTTGTGCCTTTCAACACTAGAAGGTCAATCTGAGCTCATCTAAAAAGTTTAAGAATTGGTGAATATGTCTGATATAGTAATTCCTTGTTTCTTATCCAACTGAATAGGAAAATTTCAGTAAATTCACTTTTTGTTGGAATACAACAGCAGACAGCACACAGCCTAAACTAGAACTGGATCCCATCTTCCTGCTGCCTATGTTCTTGTTCAGTTCTGGGTTTTTCAATCCTCTCTCTCTCTTTGACCACATTATTTCTTCTTCCTTGACTATCATTCTTTCTGAGTTTCCATTTCTTTGTGGCTTCCTTTTGCTGCATCTTCAGATGCCAGTGGCAGCTCCCTACCCTGTAATCTACTTCCACATTTTGGAATGCAGACAGTGCCTCCTTTTGTTTTTTACTACAAGCAGTTACTCATAACGGCCACCATTTTCCCTCTCTGATGTCCAGGAGATCAGCCTTTTCTCACCTTACAGACACAAATAACGCAATTTATCTGCCAACAAAGTGAACTATTTTGAGAGCTGTTATTTTCCATGCAGAGCAACTGATTCCAAAATCTTAAAGACATAAAAATGTATGAGTAGCTCAGAAGTTTTGCTCCTGCCTCCCCACACACATCAAGAACAGATGTAGACAAAATAATGTAGCTTTATCTTTGTTTCTATTTTGTCAGAGTAGGGGGGCACAGAGAAAGATGATAAGGCAGGAACCACATTTGATTCTTAGATTAAAATTTGGTATAGAAAGGTATACATTCAGTGTTCCCACAACTCTGAGGAGAGATTTACTGCTATGAACCTGCTGAGACTGTTTAAATTCAGCTAGCATTAAATTTTACCTGTTATTTAAATACTGCTGCACTAAAAAGTCAATGTAGTCACTCTCCCTTTTGTTCAGGGGTCTTTGCTAATATGAGATAAGAGACAAGAATTAGGGAATGTCACAATAGCAGTTGACATTCTTTGTCTGGAGCAACAATTTTGTGCAATAAGAATGAAAAATTGTCATATAATTAAAACCGTATCTTCTTGCACTAGGAAACGTAATCAATGTTGTATATAATTTGGCAAATTCCTGTTTGGAAGCATTAAGGATGATTCATCCCCAACTGAGCTAATTGTTTGTACTCCCTCACAGTCAGTGAAGAAAAGACACTGCCACCTACATCCCATTGGAAAGGACTTTTCCAAAGAGCAGTGTTTGCAAAGCTGGTAACATGGCCAGTTCCCAGCTCCTGAATATTTATTGCACTGCAAAACCCTGCTGCAGGTCTTGCTGGATGTGATTAACAAATGTGAAAATGTTTGTTCTCTTAATAGCTGTAATATTTTTTATAAACTGGGATTATATGGTTTGCAGTGTCTGATATTGGCTGGGCCATGTCGATGGGGTTTAATTGTGATTGCTCAGATTTTAGTGGAATGCAGATAAAACCAGCAGCAAACTGATGAGCAACAGACTGTCAGCTCCTGCTCTACACAGGGGAGTAACTCAACCTCTCCCACTGAAGTGGGATTTGTCATGAAAGGTGTTAGAGGGAGTGACATTGGTTCATGGGGGAACCTCACTGAGTTTTGCCTGCCAGGGAATCTGTACCTGTTCTGCAGGTGTGGATATAATAACACCTGAATAACTTAAAGGTTATTCTAAACCCTAAATCTGAATCCAGATCTGGATTGTGACTCGTTGATGGGTATTTGGAGCTGAATTTTGCTCTGGGTCTCCTCCCGCACTTGGAAATTAACGATAGAAATTAGGGGACTGTTCCTCTTTAAGAGCCAGATCTCACACCCCAGGTAGGTGCTTTTATAATAGAAGGTAGGACCATGTTGTGGCAGCTCTTTTTAAGCATTAGTCACCATTGAATTCACTGTGAAATTCTGCATAAAACATGATAGCATGCTGTGGCATACAGCAATTGCTGTGATGGGATAGAAGAGTATGGAGAAAACATATTAGAAATGCAGTGGGTAAATGAAGTTGACATGCCACATGGGATATTTTGAACTACATTTCACATTTCAGAGGAGAAAAATCAATGTAAAGGGAAAAGAACTTTTACAAAATGAGTATCAGGCTGATCACTCTTGGAACTTCTTTCTGGTCTCTGTTATCTAACTCCAGCCTATAGTGAGGGAGAATTTTTCTGTCTGCAATGTATTCTGCTTTTTTAGAGTGAAAGAACATCTGTTGAGCAAAAAGTCTGCCTTTGGCAATATCTGTTAATTGATGTGTTTCCTCAAAAAAAAACCAACCTACAACAAAACAAGGGGAAAAAAACCAATAAAAAAGGAAGGGAAGTACTGCAAGGTGCTTAATTTCTAAATATATTAGGTGACTTAAGCCTGTTTAAAAGTATTTAAGAAAACAATTTTATTGCCTCTGTTTGTCAGAGGCGTGATCCACTTTGTGCTGACTTTAGAAGTGGGATGAAATGGGTCAGAGCAGCCCTGGGGCTTCTGCTGTGTCTGAGCCACGGGTGGCAGTGGCAGGAGTCTGGTCCCTGGGAGGGACCTGCAGAGCCTCAGCCCTCCCTCTCTCTGAGAAACCTGGGCCAGCTGGCAGCACCCATGAATGGATGGAGCTGCTTTGGGTGGGCAGAGCCACAGGAAGGGAAACCAGCATTAACTGAGCATCTGATTGTCCAGTTGTCCCCATTGATGCTGGTAAAAGCTGTTTGCTGTGCAGGGGAATTCAACACACTGGAAATGCATGCTTGCCTCAGTCATTGTATTTACCCTCCAGCCCGTTCAAAATTGTTCTCTCTATATTCTGTTTTCCACTAATTTGCTTTGTCCAATTTCCACTGACCCAAATAACCAGGCTTTCATTTTCCTCTGTTTTTCAATCCAGTTGTGCTAAATCTTAGCAGCTGTTTCCCATACCTGATCTGAATTTACTTTTTTCCTAGTTTTATGGCATAAAAAGGGAAAGGGGAACAGGAGGGAAAGGAGAGTTAGAGAAACCTGATTGTAGTTTTTGAGCCTTTTTATCTTTCTGATTTTTGCCTGGAAATTAAGAATAGCTATATTTACTGCGATGTTGCCTCAGTGCTAATTTTGCATCCCCTAAGACACTTGGGAAACCAGATGAAATGAACTGGTTTTGTTGCCATTCTGACTGCAGCCAGGCAGCAGGCTGGGTCTTGCATGCAGCAGCAGACAAGCTCCTGCAGTACCTAATCAGGCAAAGGAAGAACCAGAAAAGCTGTTCTTCTGAAATTCCCATTGCAATATTGCTGATAAAAGTCGTTCAGATAAGCTCCAGATAACCATCCATGCTTATAAGTGCTCACCTGCACCATCTCCAGCTGGGTTTGAGGTTCAGTCACCACTAATGAAAAGATGTGATTGAAAAAAAAGAAGATGTGAAATGCCCTCTCCTCTAAATCAGGAGCTATCACTCACTGTAACAAAACATTGCAGATAACACTGCTGGCCACTCTTCTCCAGCCTTTGCCTCAGCTTTCTTACTGATTCTGCTCTTAAAATGGAAAGTAATTAATTTTTGTCATTACTTACCAATAATTATTCATTTATGTCTTGGCAAAAAAGGATCACAAAATTCCACTATGATGGAAGAAGTTCAAGGCTTTACAATGTGCCATGAAATCTCATGCAGAAATTATGTCCTGTGAAATGTTTGGCCATGGAAAGTTCAAGTGTCACCCGGCTGTAATTATAGCCTTGGTTTCTGAGAGGTTTATAATTCAGCAGCAGAGATGGTGCCAGCATGAACTCAGCCTGCTATACTGAGTACGAGTCTAAATATTTTTCTTCCAAGTTTGTTCCTGAGGATGTTTGGGAGCTTTTCTGTTTGCTTGTGTTTTTTTAATGTCAGCTACTTTGCTTTATTGTTTGGTATCTCTAGAAAGTCCTGTATAGAAAATTTGTAGGTATTTTAATCTGGTCTGTATCACACCTCCAGGATACTAATCAAAAATGGTTTAGTGCCTTTTAGCCACCTTTGTACATTTGGTTCCATGGTATAAATGCAGATTTCTGGCTGTTTCCTTAAAGTGAAAACTCCAGTTCTTGTCCTGCTTGTGGGTTATGCTGCAGGCTGTGTTTCCCATAGCACTGTGCCCTACGGACTACTGCATTTCCTTCCCTGGGGGTTGGGGATTTGCTATAAAAAGGACTCCCCCAACTCTCTGCTGGGGAGGAATGCACCCTCCAAAACCTGCCTGGAGTCTTTAGCCATGAAGGGACTGCAAAAGTCTGGAGGTTTGGATGAGAAGTTAATTATTGCCATCTTCATCCCTCCATGGGATTTAGCTGCTGGAAGAGCCACGTTCCACACCAGTGTGATGGGAAACTGAAATTCTGTCCTTCTGTTGTGCCTGTGCTCTAAAGCACTGGACACTGAGCAGCTGGGATGGAAATTCATGAACACCTTTATTTCTAATGAGATACCATGGAAAGCCAAGTGGGAATTCTCTAAAAGTTCTGGGTTAATATCTATCCTGTTAATTATCGAGTGTATATAACTGTGAGTGAGAATGTCTGCTGTGTTTAGTGGTGGGGTTTTGGTCCCATTTCCTGATTTTTACATTCTGACAGAGATGTTGCATGGAAGTGCAAATGTTTTGTGCAGCTTTTGTCTTCTCTTGTTAAGCTGCTTCTCCTTGGAACAGTTCTGACTTCAGTATGAGGTTGGAGGCTGTTCTCAGTGGTGTCTGGATTTATTGGATCCTTAAAGATTGCTCTGAGAGAAGAGAGCAAGCAGACTGCAGCAGATCTGTAGGGGAACCAGTTACACAGGCAGCAGATTTGTGGACTACTGAGTTTCTAAACTCCTCCAGACTCTTTGTTAAAGTGATCTGGGGAAAAAATTTCTCTATTTAGGATTTTTCTTATATTTTGGCCACTAGTACCAGCATTCAGCAACCAAAATCTATACTGCATCTATATATATACAGGTGTTTGTATATTTTAGTGTTTGACTGTAAACTTTTTTGAATATCATAACTTTCTAGAACAAATCTGGGCTGCAGAACTTCAGAATGATTCCAAGTACAATACAATTTATGTACCAAATAGTGTAAATATTTTGACTTTACCTGCCCAAGCGAGAAGAACAGAAACATATTATCAGCAGACATTTTAGGTACAGTCTAACCTCCAGCACTCAGTTTTGGGAATGCAATATTTCAAGAATTGTTGATTGGTTAATGCAGAGGGACATACATTAGATTAATGTCAGAGCTTGTGTTCAGAAATACACATCACAAAAAATAACTACAAGTGTTTCTTCAGACTCCTGTATTCTTGTGCCAAAAAGAGATTATGAACGTGGATCTGGGCAGGAAATGACATCTTATCCTGTGAAAAATGTCATACTTTACAAATGTTCTCACTCTGGTTTAGTGTAAACCCTTGAACTTCAGTTTTCTGTGTCTCAAAAAGGAGCCAAATCACCAGATATCACCTATTCTTGAGGAACTGGATGTTTGAGAGACAAGCCTAGCTTCACAGAAAATTCTAAGCTTTGTTATGGTATAACCTGGTCATTTCCAAAGTAACACAAAATCAAAATCTGTATTTGAGGCAAACGTGCTGGATTCCCCAGGGAAAAGCAGTAATTATTTTTAACTTTAGGAGAAGATTCTTTAATTTATGTAAGTTTGTTCACATAAGAAGCCCAGCCCAATGGCAAACCATTGAAACAACAAAAAAACACTTTTGGTTTTCAACTGAAAAGTAGCAGCACCTTTAACACCGGATAGAGAACATATATAGACAATTCAAAGGTGTGCTTTGAAAGGAGAGGAGCAGATAGATGAAAATTCGTGTTAAAGTTCAGATGCTGCTGTGTCTGTGTGTGATCAGTGGCACAGGGACAGAAATTAACCCTCAATTGTGGAAGCCTGGTGATGAAAACTGATGTCCAGGAGGAGAATCCAGCAGGAATTCTCCCTGTGACTCAGCAGCTGTGGCCTCAAGTGAAAGAAACTGGAGGAGGTGCCCAAGGTGCTGTTACAAGAAGGAAGGGATGAATGGCCTCTCTTTCTGACGCTGGAAAATCTGATGTGATGCAGAGTAAAGGAATTAAGGCAATGAGGAAAATAACCCTGCAGAACAGCTCAGGGTCTGTTCCAGGAAAGAAGGATTTGCACCAAATAATGCTGATAAGAAAAATCAATTAATCTGAACTGGCTATCAGTAATTTTAGATTGGAGATTAACAGAGGTTTCCTAATCACAAGGATAGTTCTGGAAGAGCTTTCAGTCAGGGACCATAGCAGAGGAGCAGAACCCCAGCTTTTGGCAATAGAAAATGTTGTGCATTGACTTGGCAATTTTCACAAGCCAGATTTTGCTTCAGCTGTGTCCAGTGGGACTTATTGTTAAAGTGCAGTTCAGATTTGATTCTTTTCCTTCTTGCTCTGAAGAATCAATGTAAGTATTTAAGTTTAGTGAATAGCTTTACATAGAATCAAGTAGTTTTAAAATGAGATTTGCTTCACTATCTGATTTACAGCTCTTCTACTTAGGTGAGGTGCTAGCAATATTGCAGGTAATACTCCTTCTAAAAGAGATTAGTGGAGCTTTAATTACAAGTGAAGAATGCATACCTGAAAATACTCACTGAATTTTATTTCACTTCTATTGTTACATCTTCATTATTGCTGACCAAGAGGTACCCATTGAATACAAAATGCCATAATCAGCATAAAAATGAACTGAAGACTTTCGTGCTCTGTATTATTAATGGAAGTTAAGAGTAAGATTGCAACTAAAATAGACCTCCTGAAAACTTCATTAGTTCTTTAATTTGTCTGGGAAATAAATTATCTGCTTTAACACGTATAGTAAAAATAGATCTGGAAATTCCCCAAATAATTTGCAAGAATATTTGATAAAAAATGTACTGCCTAAGATTTTTAGTGGTGGAGCAGAACTGGAAATGGTTCTACACCATGTGTTTTACTAAAAATCTTACATTTTTTGACATGAATGTAGCAGTTTATGAGCATACAATGAAATGTGTGGGAGGACATACAGAGATTTTCATGACACTTAGCCCAGCCCTGGGCACTGGTCCAGTTTCCAGTATAAGTTATAACCATCCTAATATAAATTATAAATCATCTCTTAAAATCTTCAGAGCTCTTCTGGCATCTGCAAGTCTGTTGGACACCAGGACACATTTTCCCCTTGCCCACGTTCCTGCAGTGGATCCTTTCTGGGCTGCTGCAGCTGTTGCAGGGGATTTTTTCCCCACCAGAAAATTCAAAAGTAGGAATTAATCATCAGAAAGTTCAGTTGCATTGATAACTCTCTTCAACTTAAAAGATGCACACACAGATGTGTGTCAGCCTGGCCTAGTGCCAGTTCATCACTCACAGAGGAAGACAGCAGTTCTGTAAAAAAACCAAACCAAAAAATTCACCTCACAGTATCTGCTACCTGAATAGAAGAATTCCCAGATGTTTACTATAGTAGGCTTTGGAAAAAAACCTAATATTTTAATGGCAATAGCAGTCAGTCCAAACTGGCTTCACACTCTTCTTCTGTAGCGTGGGAACTTATTCTGTCCCTTGGTTAACTTCCTTCACAAGAATGAGCACAGCCTATAGGGCCTAAGATACCCCCAGTGGTAAAGCAGCCAACCTGAAGGATTAAAAGAGAGATGCAATTGCAATATTCCTATATTCTGTTCTGGACTGTGGTTGTCTCTGTAGGAAACTCCCAAATATGCACTGGTAATTATAATTCATGATAGCCAGAATGAATTTTTGGGAGCTGCATGATCAACCAGAAGTTAACGCTGGTACTAGGAAAACAACACCCCATCCAGCTGTTGTTGTATTCTGGGAAGAACCTCAACATCCCACTCCATCTGTTGGTGCCTTTTGGGGAGAGCATCACCAGAAGACAGTTAGAAATGGGTGAGTTGTACCTTGAGTTTTTAGTAGTAGGTAAATTTCTACAAGAACAAGTTTGAAGTTATCCTGTAAAACCCAGCCTGACTCTTCTCTAATGCCCAGATCTGGATGATTATTTCATCCAGAGTCCTTTTAGATAAAGGTCAATGATACATTTTGCACATTCTTTAGTTTGTCAGAATTCATTGCCATTTTTTTTCCTTCCCCTCAATTTTGCCAATGATCCAAGCTCGGTCATTTTTCACATTAAGAGAAGAAAGAGGTGAGGGACAGAATCCATTTGACAATATTAATGTTTGTCCCATGGGATGGCTTTTATATTATAAAGTGGATATTGACTCTCATGGAGGTGAATATTAAGGTTTATCAACCCTTGAGGTATGTATTGACCAAGACAAACTAGAGGTCACTGAAACATCAAGAGTAAATAAATCTTAATGCTGTCAAAACGGAAAATCAATATGCATATTTTTCCACTTATTTTGAATGTCATTGAACTATCTGGAAATATCTCAATTGTGTACCTGAACTTCAAGGTAATGGTCTTTTTATTAGTGTGAGTAATAAAAGTCACCTAAAAGACAAGTCAGAGGTTGGGCAGGGGTTCAAGTAAAACGCTGCCTACTGTTTTTCCCTTCTGAATAAGACAGGACAAGGGTTCTACTTCTTTCAAAACATATAATTTCTTTTTAACCTATATTAAAGGAAGATACTCATCTGTGGTGATTTCCAAGCCAAAACTAAACTCTTTTCCGAGGCTAATTCATTGTCAGAAACCTTGTTCGCACCACACCTTGTAGTGACTGCAAAAAGCTGCATTGTGCCATTGAATTGGCCTGGCTCTTCTTCAGATGAGTAAAATCTGAAGCATGCTGCTGAGATGGAGCTGTAATTTTGGAGTCCTAGACAGCAAAGCATTGTTATAGACTTCCCTAGAAATAGCTTTTCTATTGTTGCAGTCTGAGGTAATATGAGGTGCTTTATAGTTTTGTGTATGGATGTGGCAGGACACTATTAAAAAACCATTGGCAACATTGGCATTCCTTCAGAATCCTGAGCAAACAGGAAGATGGTTTCAGTTCTTGCTATGCAACCAAGTTCCAAGTTGTAAATTATAATCCAAACTGAAAAGAAAATGCAGCTGTATAAGTAGACAAATAGATGCAGAAAGGCAATGGTTTATCTTAAATAGCAAAATATTTACTGCTTATTTAAAGGCCAGTGAGTCAAAGAGGATGGGCCAAAAAATCTATTTAACATGCTTTTAAGCTCACCTGTGAGTAATTGGGTGAGGGAGAAAAGGGGATCAGGGAAGGGGAAAGATGACCCTAACTAAAAATTGAGCTTTGATAGTTTAAAAGGTTAACTAGAAAAAAAGCAGCTGCTTCAGGTAACAGTGTGTAGGTTCATGATTGAGGATTTCAGGCTGATGGTAAACCATGCTGACAGGAATTGAAGGTTAGCTGCACACGGCTGACAGGGGATTTGGGCTTGGCCCAGAATTAAAAGAAAATGGGAAGTGGGGGAGAGACTTGAGAAAGATTGTTTACTTGGTTATTTTGACTGAAAGGATAGAACTTAGCTCATGAAATGAGCTGGCATTATCCAATCACACAATTTCTAATAATATGGTTTTGTTTTCAGCTGGTTTTGCTTTTAGTGCCTACAATTTTAGAGGCATATTCTAGGAAAATATCTCAAGGTCAGGAGACTCGAAGACTGCCTGTGCTTTTGCAAACACCTATGCACATGCTGCACTTTCTGGCTGTGGATTTTGCCAGCCAGAATTCTCCATCCTCTACCTGAATCTCGGTGACCTTGTTGCAACAGTGTGCTTGAGAGAAGGAGCTGCTGAAGTGAAGTCTATGTGCAAAATATCTGGAGTGTTTGCTGCTTGGTACCTGAGGCTAAAAGTTCACTGAAAGTAAAAAATGAGCAGGTCTGACCTTAATTTGGAGCCCAATGAATCAAAAGCAGTCTTCAATCAGGCCTTTGGCACTGAAGGGTTATTTGCACCTCTGCAGTCGGAGCTCTGGGGCTGCTCCAATGCAGGCATGGCTGGCCTTGCAGCTCATGCAGTTGCCTCTTGCTTCCTTGTGACAGCACTGTTGCTTCTCTGACCATGCAATAGATGCTCAGAGAGCTAAAAAGGTGATAAATAAGTGTAGTATAACCAGGGAATTGTTATCTGCTGGCAGGGTCCTGTCCTCACCCAAAGACAGGAAATCATGACCAGGAGAAGCCTTAAGGCTGCACAGACCATCTGGGAAGTGCCCCCAAGGCACAGATGGAGTCACATTAGTCAGGCATGGACCTGAGCTCTGCTGCCAAAGGCTGGTCCCAGCACACCCTCGTGCTCAGCCCTTCTTGCCCTCACTCAGCAGCAGGGCGCCTATGCAGCTCCCTGGCCACTGGCAGCAAAAAGGGATTGGGGACAAGCAAGAGGACTGACAGGGAAGGGGGGGATCATTGCTTTTGTCATGGTGGGTTTAAATGGAAGTGCACAGGGGTTATGGGGCCCCAGGTGACAAGTAAGGAGCATCTCATTGTGCTGCTGCGCACATTTGACTCTACTGGAGCAGCAGCTCCTGGACAGCATGCCATGGAGTGACCCCACTTACTCAGACTGATGCTGAAGTAAGGAACAGAACTCCCAGCCCCAGCTCCTACTCCTCTCTCTAAGCCACGCTAGATACTTTCAACTAAGAACCACCTATCCAGTTATTTGCACAGTTTAAATACAAACCAAGCCTATTTTCCCCCCTGTGTATATTTTTTTTCCAATTACAGCCTTCTGCTACAAAGAACAAGCCATGTCTCCCTAGACTTGAGAAGAATCTTTTGAATTGGGAGAACTTATTTTTAAAGCCAAGTAATAAGTTTGTCAATCACTCCTTTATTATCAGTCACTCTCTGATGAACAACGTTCAGACTTTAATATCAGCAAAGAGATGAACTGAGGAATGAATGCTCAAGTAATAACCTGTAGGAGTTTTTATGGCCTGCCTCTGTTTCTGAAGTGTATACACAATGGCCTAATTTAACATCAGTGAATGCAACAAATTCCCTTTGGCAACTGAAGCATATGGGAATTACTTTTTATGCTTTTCTAGAAGTGCACAAAACTCCCATTAGCATCACATGTTATATATTGGGGGTGGAGGGAGAAGCCCCTTAATCTGTGTTGGGTTTAGGGTGTGTTTTTTGTTGGTAATTTTTGTTTGGGTTTTGTAGGGCAGTCCTGCCTGCTTCTAGAATAATTCAGATGGGTAACTATATTGAAACAAACGTCATGGCTTCATTACTGCACTGCAACAGTTGTTACAGGAAAATATTCCTTCTAAAATTTGTACTTGGTTATTTTTGCAGTTCAGGATCTCAAGCACTTTATTAGCAGCTGATTAAAATATTCTTTTGTGGTAACATCTTCTATCAAGGTTTAAAATACAGATCTATCCATTGCAGCTCTCTTGTGCAGTTCAAGTACAAAGCCTAAAATATCTGCATAATTAAGCAGGACCTCCAGAGAGCCTTGGAGGTGTTCCGGTTTTGTTTTGTTGAACTAGATACAAGAAAGAGTTCTTTCTACTTAGTTCAAAAGTTGGCCTAATATAATTTAGGAAACTACTTTGTTCCTTGGATTACATCTCACTGGATTTTTCCATAGGTTATATTATGATAGGTGGGGGATTTTTGATTTGAATATGTACCAAGAGAATGAGGGGCATAAATGTGGATCAGTATTCTTGACAATTTTGGTTGGTTTTAAGTTTGATCTAACCTGTGTGAGACTACAACAGTATTTTTGATTAACTGAAGTATTTTTGAAAAAATTAAAGGGTAATTTTTTTTTTTTTTAACAGGATGACATAAGATATGAAGCATATTTTCCTTGATTTTCAAAACCTGGATTCAAAAGACTGGCATTGGTGTTCAGGGGCCTGTGGCCTGGAGTGGCCGGCTGGCTCCTGAAATTATGCAATAGGCAGGATGCCTCCCAGACCCAGGCTGGCACCAGTGCCAACTCGGGCTGGTTTGACAGTGCCAAGTGCCTCCTGCAATCTGACATCAGGAAGAGGAACTGGTGAGTATTGATTTCCAGGGAAAAGGGTGGTGTTGGTGTTCAGAGGTCTGTGGGCTGGAGCAGCCAGCAGGCTCCTGAAATTCTGCATTGCACAGGATGCCTCCCGGACCAAAGTTGGCATCACTGCCAACTTGGGCTGCTTTGACAGTTCCCAGCGCTTCCTGCAATCTGCCATCAGGAACCGGGGATGGTGAGTTTTGTTTCCCTGGGAAAAGGGCCAGCGTTGGTGTTCAGGGGCCTGTGGGCCGGAGTGACCGCTGGCTCCTGAAATTCCACATTGCGCAGCGTGCCTCCCAGACCCAAGCACCAGTGCCAACTCGGGCTGGTTTGACAGTGCCAAGTGGCGCCTGCAATCTGACATAGGCAGGAAAACATCTCCAATGCCTCCACACTTTCTGTAAGTTCTGAGTGAAATGAGTTTGACCCTGGTAGGTGCAACTGCTCTTCGATATCAATACATGTCTAGCATGCTTCATGTTTCAATTTAGTCTGCTTATTCTCAGTTAAGAGACTATCAGAAATTCTTTAATGACCTGGGACCATCTGCATGGAAATTGGCAAAATAATTTTGCAAAAGGGTGTTAAGCTGTTGACAGGATGATGGCACTGAGTTCTCATACATTACCCATTTCATCTGTGGATTTAGTACCTTCTCAAACTGGTTTCAAAGCTTTTGTGGAAACATGCACAGCGAGCATGCCTGTATTTCTTTTAGAAATGAGGATCCTGATATAGAAATTGCAACTCCAGAGGAGGTTTAGTGAAAGAAACATTAGAGATTTGAAGACCGAGTCCAGCAGCATCACAAATTTGAATTGTGAAAAGCAGCTATCTTCGCTGTCATGGGTCTTTCACAGGAATCATTTAAAAAATGAGATTCTGTTCATGGGAATTAAAGATCCGTAGAGTTTTCCAAAGGACCAGGAGCAGAGCATCACATTCTCTGGCCAGGATTTTCTCTTCGTTAACTGCTTGGCAGTGTGCTAAACATCCAGAGGTCGAATTCAGCCTTGCAGAATCTGGGCAGTTGTTATTGCCTATTTAACTGTAGCACAATTCGAAGCTCACAAATCTTGTGGTGTTTTTTCTCCTTAATTTCTTTCATAATGTATTCAAATTAGAGGGCAATTATTTTCTTTTGAACTGTATGCAAGTTAATGTTGAGGGTGTGGGTTGACCTCTTGTCCAAAACCAGTAATTGTCTTCATGTGCAATCAAATTGTGAATATGCAGAGTAAGGGCTCATGCAGTAGTTAACACAATTCTGGTTTTATGGACAATTTTGTAAGGCTTTTCCAGACTGTCTCTGTATTTTTAATCTGCCTTTAGCAATGCAAGTCTGATCAAAGGGAATAATTTGTGCCTGTTTCTAAATGGTTGGCAAGAATTTTAACAGATATTTTGAGTAATAATTAATTAGGGATATGGTATGATAATTACTACAGAAACATAGGTCTTTTATTTAAATAGGATAATAATCATTGCTACAGTGAAAGACTTGTTTGGATTATTCAGAGAATCTCATTTCTCAAATACAAATTTGTTTTATGGAATTAAAAAAAGTAACAAATGATTTTGAAACCTTCCATTGTCAGAGCATTTAATTTTAGTGCTTAGTTTTTGTAATCATATCTTTTTATTTCTGAGTTTCTCATTTGTTTCCCATGTTCCCATGGGGAATAAGTATCCAATTTTGTACTTTTTGCCCTCACAATAATTCCAGTACTTGTTTGGTGTTGTTTCAATGACTCTGTTTAGATCCTGAGTAAAAAGCATGCTCATAAGAGAGTTTCTTTTCCAAGAACAACAGATAATGTAACTGAAATTTTCAATTTCTTCTTCTATACTTGAAGCTCAGTGTCAAGTCTAAATCTAGTTATTAGTCTAAACATTTTTGGTGAGTTATAATGGTACCTTATGTGCATTTCCCTACTGAAAATAAGGCATTATTATAATAATTATTTACTATAATATCCTTATAATAATGTATATTATAGACAATATTATAATAAGGCATATTATGTAATAATAATAATATGTAATCATAAGAGATTTCAGCTTCATAATATATTTATTTTAAGGCTCTTAAACTACCAGCTAGGACCTAGCTAGAAAACACTTTGGTAGGGCCATTTTTGCTGGAGTTTGCTTTTCTAGGAGAGCTAAAATGGCAGATATCAAAGGTGCTGAAATTCTCAATCTGCTAAAAACTAGGACAAGGAAAATGCTGACAGTGTTAAACCATCCTGCTTGATAGCATGTAATACTTAGACTTGAATTTTGAGGTTGTAATCTCTTTAGAGCTGTGGTCTGCTTTGGAAGAAGTGGGAAATGGCAAAGAAGAAACTGTTAATGTTAAATGATCCTCTGAGTACAGTTGTACCTTCTTGCTCTAGTGCTTATTCTTCTCCTGCAAGTGAAGTTTTAAAGAGTTTCATCACTGCACTGCCACACCTGAACTCCTGGGAAGGTTGAGGGCCCAGCTGCTCAGGGCCAAGACATTGCCCAGAAACAATAAATGCATAAATCAATACATGCAATAAATGCATCTCATTGTTTCTTGCATTAGAATGTGGAACATTCTCAGTGGAGCTTTCTCTTTGATAATTTTGGGAAAAATTCAAAAGCTCAAACTGGCAAAGCCAAAGGTTCTTATGAGTAGACAGTTCTGAAGATTAAACAGGTTTGGTTTTCTTTTTTTTGTTTTGCCGGTTGGGGTTAAAAAACCCCGACAGTGTAAAGGTAAATGCTGTCATGTCAGGATCATTGATAGAGCCATGCTCCTTGGATTCAGAAGAAAACTACTTGCTCAGGGACCAAGGGCATGTACAGGATGAAAAATCTTTGTTACACCATTCAGGAACAATGACTACGTTGCCTTTTCCCTGGAATGAGTCTGCTGCCTATTTCCTAACCATTAAACTGGCATCTTGCAGCATTTATATACTGTATGATGAGCCATAATTTCCATATCTCTTTCAAAATTTCCTCTGTGACTCGGTGCTCTGCCATTTTTTCTTTTTTTAAGCAATAGGAATAAAATAAAATTAAAAAAAAAAGCTTGCAAAATTGGTAGGTGGAGAAAGAAAATTAAGTATCATTTTTTTGGGGAGCTACGTCTGTGACTTTTAGCTGAAGGCTGGAAGGGCAAAATCATTATGATCAGAAGAATTTTCTTTCAAGATCCACCTCAAATCTGTAAGTTCTATTTAAACTTGTATCTCTTCAGATGCCCCCTGGTCTCTGTTAAGTCAAGGTCTGTTCAAGCCCTCTTCTCAACTGTTTATGGCCTTTTCCCCCAGAATCTGGCTGTGAGTGAGGAAGGAGTTTGAAAACCTGCCTTTCCTTTCTGGTGCACTCGTGCAGAGAAGGAGCACTCAGTGCATCCCTTTGGACTGCTGGGAGCAAGAAATGTGAATGCAAGCACTCACAAGTGAGGGGCTGAGCAGACATGAGTAAGATTACTGTGTTCAAACATAAGCTGCTTTTTTCCCTTCCAATTTGAAGAAACATTTCTTTTTTTTTTTTTTCCACAAGCCACCAGTCCAAGCAAGGATGAGTTTTTCTTTCAGCATCTCAGCAAATTTAAGCATCACAATGAAAGAGCTGAAAAAAAAGACAAGCCTGAGCAGAGAATTGTTTGGGTGACATCAGTTTCAGGTGGCTTTTTGTGGGAATGCCCTGTTCCTTCAGAGCTGAATTCCTGGATCAGTCTGATTTTTACAATTTGAGAGACAGCAGCTTGTGCATATGTGTGGAGAGGAGATTCCCAGCTCTCAAAGCCTGTTATTATGAGGCCAGACTTTCTTTGAATGCTGCCTGATGCCAGTGCAGATGAAATCAGCAGATTGTAGTGTAATATGGTAACTGCTCACAGAAACTGGTGCGAACAGGGAGGCGGCAGCTAATCGGATTAAGGAAAAGTCTATCACAGCCACAGCTGTCAGTGGATTTTAGCAGATTTTTTTATCACTGTTTGTGTGGGAAAACACACGATTCAGGGAATCTAATGAAGGAGATTGAACTAATAAACAGAAGTACTTTTTGATCTGATAGCTGCTTTTCTGAGTAAAGTACTCTGGAGAGGCTCAGGGAAAGTTTTGATGTAACTCTTATGTAGAAGAAATAACACAGAGATATTTTAGGAAGAGGAAGATTGTGGAAGTGGTTGAAATGCTCCCTTCATGTCTTACAGAAGTTAACAAAAAAGGTTGTTTTAAAATGTAAAAGCCCTGCTCTAGAATAATAAAAATTTTAAAAAAATCAAAACAAACCACCTATGGGAGTCACTCACTGCCTCTACCTTCCCACAAACACAAAAATGACACTTTTCCAGGAGAAAGAGGAAGGAAGAAAACAAGGTACAGGGAAACAACAGTTCTGAGATGGATGGTGAACTGTTCTGAGATCAAGTAACTGCAAATGGAGCTGAGATGGTCATCCCAGCCATAGCCCTGAAAATTTTCATCATCTGACATAAATGAGACAGCAGCTGGGATGGGGCTTGGCACTTCCTGGGCCATTTGTCTTAGTCCCATGTTTGAAAGAGACTGACCAAGAGTAGGTGGCAGAGGCACCATGCACAGGCAGCTAATGTGCTTTGAAATCAGCCAAAAACTGAAGTAACAACCAACTCTGTGTTCCTCTGTGGAGATCTTTGGGGCTGATTTTTCAGGGAATACGTTTCTTTGTGCTGTTATTCAGAGTACAGCCTCTACGCATTTCAGCTTCTCCAAAAAAAAAAAAAGAATATATCCATGTAATCACCAAGAAAACTGATGTCAAAAACCTTTTATCTTATAGGAGCTCTATGACAGAGAGGAAAAAAATTACCAAATTACAAGTGAGAGCTGTGTCTTCATGGCCACCAACCCTCAGTGTTTTTTCCTGCTCTATGCAGGACTGCTCAGCTCAGGCACAGCTCCATGCAATGACAGATAAAACCTTTGAGAGTCTTAGAATCTCTTTTAAAGCTGCAATATCATAAAAATTGGTGCTTTGCTCCAATTATAGGTCACAGGAAAATATCCAGCACACCTTCCAAACACAAAAATGCCATGATTCTGAAAAGAGCTACAGAACATTCTTTTGGTCTTGATTTAAAACAAGTGGTGCTACTGCTGGTGTGAGTCAGTGTAACTAAGACAGGAATCAGAGTCTGTGTGTTAATAATTAGATCATGACAGAAAAAAGATCAAAGAAGCATTCACAGTTTTGTTGGTTTAAGTTGAAACCTCCATACTGAAGGGAGCTTTTAGTTCATTCAGATTCGTGGCTATGTCCAGGTTGGGGTGAATGTACCTTAACCTTCAAGTTCCTCTCTCATCATATATTTATATCAGAATTGGGCAGTAATTAATTGAGGTTAGTTGAGGCAGAAAAGCACTTTGGACTTGCTAGGTAGTTGCTGTGAATGAAGCTTCCAAAAGTCAAGGCAGAATCCTTTAATCCAGCTTTACTTTTATATATTTATATATTTTTAAAATTTTTTTCCCTTGGTCAATTAAACCTAATTGAAGGAAAGCAGTTTATTCTGATTTTCTAGCGATTAGAGTAGAGGAAAAAAAGGATCTTGTAGAGCATGTGTGTTGTTCTTTAAAAGGAATAAGCAATAATAAAACTGAGAAAATGCAGATCTCTAAAAGTTGTTATGTACATCTGTTGTTTTTCCTGGATGTTTTTAAAGAAAATAATTCTAGAAATATTCTTCTAAATTGTAATCATTTTGCTGGCATTGCAGGTTCTTCTTTTGCCTCTCCTGTGTTCTTTCTCCACTCTTCTGCAGGGTGCAGGTTCAGGGGACAGTCTCTGGGGAGTTTGAGATCCCTTTGTGTTACAGTGTTGAATATATTCTGTAGGCAAGGCATTGCAGAATTGCTTCGGGGAGGGCAAGGCCAGAGCTGCAGCTGCAGTGGGGCTGGAATGGGGTTGGCCTTTCTCAGGTTCCCAAATAATGTTGCAGTGCTGTGGCCAAAGAACAAATGCAAACCAAAGTGCTGTGCTGTGATTTCAACTTGGACATGGAAAAAACACAAAGGCTTTTCTTTTCCCTGATATCTCAGTGCCTGTCATCTGTTTTTGCCCCTTTGCTGGAATTTTTCTACCAGGGAAGAAGAAAAGCCATTAGCTCAGTACATTCAGATTTCATTTTAATCCAACCCCTGTACTGGCTGCAAAGCTGGAGGAGACTTCAGACATGGTTTCATCAATTACTGACACTCTTCTTGCAGGATTTGTTCTCAGGAGTCCAATTCTTTGTGTTGAGAACCCTTTTTGCTGCCAAAGTGACATAAAAATATCTTGGTGTAAGACCTGCTTTTCAAAGATAATATCTCTCAGTGGAAGAGTCCTTTGGCCTTGAGGGATCTTCCTGTCTGTCCATTCTTTTTCCCTTGTGTGCACACTCATCACTTCATATCTTTTCTTCTGTTCCACCATTCAAAACAAGAAAATTGCATATATGTCAAGTTAAAAATTTATGAAAATAAACAAGAATTCATAGCATTCAGTGTCTTTTTGATAATAAAATAACTAGAAATGCATATCTGAAACAAGTTTCTACATCTTTGGCAGAGGAAAAATAGAGGAGAAGATAAAAACAGAAAAGCTGCCACAGTAAGGAAGATCATCTTTTCATGTCGAGTGTTTTAGTGCTCAGCTCTGTTGAACTTTTTCCAGCCTCACCTTCACAGTGTTCAAGTTTTGGCAGGTACCTTGCAAGGCTTTGGCTTCCATGAGCAAAGTAGAAACTGCACAAAGATGCTTCTGTACGTTGTCCTTTCAAAACCCAGGTTTTTGCTTACCAATTTTCATCTTATTGTAGTAGTCATGTACAAAAGGAGATGAGAATCACTGAAACAGGAGCAGAAAAGGAGGCACTGGGATGACTGCAGAGCTGTTGTTACTGTGCCCAGTAATTGGCTTGTGTTGAGTAAATCAACCTTGTTAATGCAGAATGATTCAAGACAATTAATTCTTTTCAACCCAGGAAAAGGGTTTGTGCAGCCCAATAGGTTTTCAGAGGGTGCTGGTAAAGAACCATTCCTGTTCATCCTGCTCATGCAGCAGGACATCCCTGGTGGTGGCTGCAGCTGGAGCTCAGCACTTTGTGCCCAGCCCACAAGGAGGGATTTGGTTTGATAAGAGGAGCCTGACAAGTGTGACCGTGTTCACAGGGGTCTCCCAGGATGAGGGAAGAGACGAGGATTTGACTCCATGTTTCGGAAGGCTTGATTTATTATTTTATCATATATATTACATTAAAACTATGCTAAAAGAATAGAAGAAAAGGTTTCATCAGAAGGATAGCTAAGACTAGAATAGAAAAGAATGATAACAAAGGCAGCTGTCTCAGACTCTCTGTCCGAGCCAGCTGGGCTGTGATTGGCCATTAATTACAAACAACCAACATGGGCCAATCACAGATCCACCTGTTGCATTCCACAGCAGCAGATAATCATTGTTTACATTTTGTTCCTGAGGCCTCTCAGCTTCTCAGGAGGAAAAATCCTAAGGAAAGGATTTTCCATAAAAAGATGTCTGCAACAGACGAGAATATTGCAGCTTGAGGACCTGTGCAGTGCCATAGGAGTGTTAAACAGTGTTGTTTATTCAATGCATCCCCAAGCTTAGGCATCCTAACCTGGCATTCATGTGTCATACGAGTAACTTTTTGTGAAGTCACTGGTCAAGTTCCTTAGACTGCTTAGTCTGCTCCTCAGACTCCTTCAGCTCTCCTTAGAGTACAAGATACCACTTTCTGTGCTTTTCTACACAGGAAGCTGCACTGGAGATATTTATAGCTAATTTCAAGAACACCTGCCTCTCTGAAATTGAAGAAATTCAGTTCCTGGGAGCTCAAGGGTGCCCAGCTTGGATTTATTCTCCACAGAAGATGTCTGGGAGAGGAGCCATGCAGTGAGTGAGCTGGTAGGAAAAATCTGATCAATGGCATTGGTGAAAATTCAGTGGCTCCCAAGAATTGTTTCATTTTTGGAGAGCCAATAAATCTGATATAACACCTCTGATCTTTCAGAGGTATTTCTCCAGCCAGTTCTGCTCTCCATTAGACATATGCAAGTTATTACATAGCAGTTGGAACACCAGGCCAAAAGATACCCCTTTTGCCTTACTAGAATCTACTTCCTTTTCTCAGTTAATGGCAAAATTTCTGTTACCTGTAGTGAGAACAAGCTTGAGTTTTTGATGTTTCCAGCGGTATTTCCCTCTGGAATTTTTAAAATAATACTGACTTGCCATGTTCTACTTAATACTTCAAATTTCAGGAGGGGTAGCTTTCTTAAACTTGTAAAAATAGTATCTCCTGAATTCTTCTTCTGTATTTTTGTGGGAAAGGAAGAATCCAAAGACCCAGCATCACTGAGGCTGCATGAAGCACAAAATATCAACCCTAAAACTCATAACCTGCATGAAGTAAGACTGCAAGATCAATTTTTCAACATAATAATATCACATGCAAATACAGTTTGGGAACAGATGCATTTGTTTAAGATGTTACAACCCCCTGCTGTTTGTTACAATCCCTATTAGCTATGCCACCATAACAGATTGTCAGACTGGATTAAGTTGAGCCAATTAAGAAAAAAGTTTAAAATAAAATGCCTGGCTTTGCCCTGGAAGACAC
The DNA here is from genome assembly GCF_901933205.1 of Camarhynchus parvulus. Lineage (NCBI taxonomy): Eukaryota > Metazoa > Chordata > Aves > Passeriformes > Thraupidae > Camarhynchus > Camarhynchus parvulus. The sequence goes on along the minus strand of NC_044584.1, from coordinate 15,035,957 downwards.
TGGGAGTGTTCAGGCAGGCAGTTGCCATCAGCTGTAGAAATACCAGGGCTGCACAAGTGTGTCTGGCTTTGCCTTATGTGACATAGATACTTAAGCCTTATTTTCCAAAGTGATTCAAGAATTTTCAAGCTTAATTCTCATTCTCTCTTACAGATCCAAATTGCTTTTCCCACTCTTCTCTCTAAATAAATAAATGATCAGCTCTGACTACCCACACCAGAACAGATAGCTGCACTCTACATGCATTCCTCACTAAATATTTCAGGAGATATCCTAGAAGCTCTTTGTTATTAAGCAGTTTTGTCATTCTGTGAACCATCAGTTACTGAACAGTAGCTTAAAATAAGCAATACCTCTTCCGTAGTAAAAAATGAAGCTGTTGTTTTAACTCACAGCTGCACTGCCACATTGTCTTTGTGGAGACTTCACTGTTTAACCAATTCTGCTTAAGTCTGCTGGGAAGTAAATTATTCTCTTTTCCTTCTTCAGGCCTTTCCATAATGCATTTACATCCTTAAGTGGTTTACAAAAAAACCCAATCTGAAGTATATCGTATTGAATAATATACCAGTCAGTCCTATTGTTTGATTCCTCTCCTCAGCTAGTCTGGTCTAGACTCAGAGTTTTCATCTCCTCTCTCCACTGGGCCCTTTAGAGGGCTCACCTCTACCCTCTCTCCATAACTCTGCTCCCCCTCAGCCTGCATCAGAGAGCTGACAGGGAAAAGCCATTCAGCACTCTGCAATCCTTCAGGGCACAACTCATTCAATCAGGATGGGACAGATTTATGGCTCCTGCACTTGGGTCCCAATTTTCTGCACTGACATCCTGATTTGTTTCTGTGACATTAGAGGTTTGCCAGGAATGATGTTTGCTCACTCTCAAGGTACCTGGAGGAGGTTGTTATGCCAACAGCCTGGGACTGTCCTGCAAAGGGCCGGGAAAAGGCCCTGACAAAACAGGACCTGTTTGAGTCTGGGGCTTCTCTATGTTTTAAAAGCATTTTGATAATCTGGTTTTCCACTTTCTAACAGACCACAAATTATACAACTCCAGAAAGACGGTTCTGTAAGGGGGCAGTGTGAAACCAATACACAGAAAAGCTTCTTGCTTTCCAGTATCCATCATGCTTGTCAGATGTGTGTAAAGTATATGCCATCTTGTGTTGACAAGCCCAAAGAGCAGCTGTGATTTTTGAAAACTGAAATTGCTTCTGTTGTTTGCTGTTTGAAAGGCAGGCAGTAAAACAGACCATGTAAAGGTTTGATACTGCTCAAGTTGCATCTGCTAGCTTTCCCTCAGATTTCCTGGGAGAAACATGGAAATGAATGCATAAAACACCTGAGTAATATTTCTCACTAGGGCCACAAGGACAGGAAAAGAAGGGTACCCTGCTTTCCCAAAAAATTGAAAGTTAATCAGTGAAAATTGTGAAAAGTCTTTCAAAAGTACAATTAGGAGGAGCTTAAAATAACCTGAGCATGAAATAACCTCTCCCTTGCCTCCAGGGAAGGGCACATTTGAGAGATTTGTTCCCAGGGAGTTTATCAGACATGAACAATTCTGGAGCAGGTATTGCAATGTACATCAGCAAACACTGCGTACTGAAAAGTGCTGTCAAAGTCAGTCAAAGGTATTGTGTATAGCTCTGAAAAACAGATTCTGTGCTTAGCTTGATGCACAAAAGCTGTGTCTAGCTTAATTTTGTTGATCATGGTGGTAGAGGATTGACAAAGGCAGGTTGTTGTTTGTGCTCAAGTGTTTATAAACTCTGTCTTGTGTTGATTAGATATCTTAAGCTTAGAAAAGGCTGTTGTAGTGATCCTGACCTATATAGTCCTGGATATAGAAGCTGGTTGAAATAAATTCTGTTTCCAGTCAAGTAGTTGTGGTTGGATGATACTAAGATTAAACCAGGGGTCACTCAAGACAGTCCTTTGTTTCCCAAAGCAGCAAGGGTCCTTGGTTTTTTGTTTTGTTTGGGTTTTTTTGCCTCTTCAACTCACCTTTAGATGTATTAATGTGGAACATCCCTGTACTGGTTCCATGTTCAAGAGGAAAGTGCTGTGAAGGAGTTGAGGACTGAGGAAACTCTTAGATCCAGTTACTGTGAATTAGGCTTCACTTCTTTTACAGTGCTTTTGTTTGTTTGTTCAATGGCTTAGCTTTGTTTTAAATATTTACAGTGGAGAGTTATGCAGCTCACAGATTGTCCCATGCTTGTGAAAAAAGGGCAGGCGGGTAATAACTCCTGCTGCAGTCCCATTTCTTTGTTAGCAGAGGAGGCATGAGAGGCAGCATCAGTGCTGCTCCCAGTGCAAACAACAGCTGAACCCACTGCTGGCTTTGTGTCACAGGGCTGTTTTTTCCTTCTCTGTGATATACTGTCTTTCCAGAGCTGCTGCAGTCAGAACTGGCCCTGTGGGTGATGGCCCATACCACTGTAAATCTTCACTGCAGGCAACATTTCTGGGCTGTGTTAATCTGGACTGGAGAAGCAGCAAGCACCTCTCTCCACTAGGTTACTTATGGAATCCTAATTTTTGGAGGATGCTTTTTTCTCTGGGTAATTCCCCTGCTGTGCAGGACAGCCTGTGCACAGTGAAAAGGGAGGGCAGCTGTGCTGAGAGGCCACAGTGCAGCCACTGGGCAGAGCAAGGATTCCTGCTGGATTGTGACAAGCATCAGCTGAGGTTTTGTTCCCTGCTGTCAGCAGGTTTCCTGCTGCTCTCCCAGTCTTTCTACTGACCTAGATATGCCATTTTCTGGGTCTTTTGCTACCTGCTTTCCAAATACCTTCTCTGCTTGAGCATACCAGGGTATTCTCAGCAGACCAGGCTCACCCTTCATTCTGGAGCAGGCACCACCAACACACCAGCCAGCAGAGATGCATTTCTTAGTGCCCACTGTGCCTCTTTCACCCTGTTTATGGGTTAACACACCCCACCCACGCTGGGAAATGTCCTTTGCTGCATTCCTGATTCTGGGGAGGAGGGTGAGGATTAGAGTGTAGGGGGATACAGTATGAAGGTGGTATAGAATGGAATCTTATCCCCCAAAGAGTTGCAGCTGCACCAATTACTAAAAATTAGGAGCAGGCCTAATGTTAACAGGCCACACCTGTAGCCAATAAGAACAGTGTTATAAAAGAGTGGATTGGTGGGATCAGGAGTCAGATGATGACTACTGCAAGGACCAGGAACAGTCAGTGCTTAGAGGAGATGCTTGTGAGAAATATCAAAGAGGTATGAAAGTCTGGTGATATGGAATCCTTGCACTATAATGATAAAAGAACTCTTAATATATAAAACAACATTAGGGACTGTGGGGTTTGGATTAAAATGCTCAGGGCAGTAGAATAGGGTGCAGTAAGGGCTCAAAGTGCTCCTGTAAAACAGGTTGAGCCAAAAGTTTATGGGATGCTGAGGCTGGGCTATAAGGGCTTACTGGAGAGGCAGGTATGAAAGACCTGTACTTTGAGAAACAGCAGTCTGCTTCCTACCCTAACATTTATCTGTAGCCTGTAGAAAAGAAGCTACCCACCCATCTGCCATGGATATGCCTCCCAGCCTGGCCTGGGAACAGTTGGGGTTGGGCTTCTGATTCCCTCAAGGCAGGAGGTTTGCTCATGAGGGCTGAGAATGTGCTCCTTGAGCAAGATCAAAGGGTGAGGTGTTTTTCTATTAGCAATACGGTTATTTACACTCAAATTTATCAGTTGCTCATCCCTCTGCATGTAGTCAAGGTGCATTGGTTATTTCTGCATGGGAAAATTGCCCTGGAAAACCAAATACTTACCATAGCCTTAACTGCTTCCTGCAAAGCGAACACTGCACAACTTTAATTACAATTTAAAACCAAAGGCTGATATCTCTGAAAACAGAAGTTTCTTCTTGAGTTAAACAATGATAAAGAGATTAATGGAGCTATGTAGGAAGATGATTTTTGATGGAGATGAAATACTGTCTGTGCAATTTCAGATGATTGATTTTCATTGATTAGGTACCCATTAAAGTGCAGTCAGCAGTGCCCACTGAAGAAAGGGGCAACTCATTAAACAAAGAGAATCAACCTGCCATCACAGCCCCATTCCCATATTCTCTATTACTGCTTCAGGAACTCTGGCCTCATGAGGCTTCTGTGCTCTTTGGAAAAGGGCGCAGTATACAGCACATTGCAGTAAGAGAGAGTCCTTGATATGCAAAATGAGACATGCAGTGATTTCTCTTCATTTATTTTATTTATTTTTAAAAGTTTTGAACAAGGATAAATTATCCTCTGAATATTCCCCACTTTGAGTAGAAGCAGTTCAGTGTAATCGGAAGAGCAGCCTTCAATTTGGCTGTTCCCAGAGTAGGAGTGTGCTGCTAAATCATCTGTTATCAGTGGAGCTCTAAAAACAAGGCTATTGACCATGAGATGAATTTTGTCACAAGCTTGATGTAGGAGTCAATTTTGACATTGCTCTAAATGTTCTCTTGTCAAAGAAAAGCTCTACTGAGAGCAGATGTATAAAAGTTAAGCGGGAGGTTTTAGATTGCATAGATGAGAATGAGACATCTGATTTACCCAGGCTTCTACTGAGAGTTGAGCATTTCACTGTCCTTCATGCCTTTGAAAAATCTCCCCCTGAACCACCATCTTACAAAATGTGGTAGGAATTTTTGTAACAGGATAAGTCAGATTACATCTGCAGAGGTTTCTTGATTTCAATATGTGAATCCTTACTTTCACCTGTCCCATAAGATGAATGCATTTTATTCCATTTGAACATGTTTTGGCAGCTTCAGAGAAATTTATTGGGAGAAATCTTAGCAGATCCCTTTATGCTGATGGAAAATTTTGACATTTGCAGCAGCCAGGCCATCGAGCACTGATGTTACTTCAAACCACTGGGAACTACCTTTGTGCAAGCTGCGAATTTGGTTTTGCCAACTTCGTTTTGGATTCATATTTTAAAAGTGTAACTCACAACAAAAGTGAAAGCTTCTGTCGACTCAGCACTGCTGCTGTGTATTGGGGGATTAGAGAATTTATTACATAAATAAATTTGTGTGAATATTTATGCTTCATTAGTTACTCATTGGTGTGGAACATAGTATGGGAACTTTGTACTTACTGATTTTCTCAAGTTAAACTGCCAAACTGTTTGTGACTGATATTCCCATATTAAGTGTGTGCAGCTTTTAACACTTGACTTAACAAGTACCTTTAATTTCACTGAACATAAGTTATTGATCATGGGGCTTGTTGCCTGGAAGCTCCATTCCTGATTGTTAATTGAGCCATTGATTTCTTTTTTTACCGTTATCATTAACAAAAGGGTGAATGCAGCATTATAAAGTGGTCTGCTTAGAGTGGGGAGGGGAGGACTGTAGCTGACCAAAGAAAATTCATGGGGTTTCTAAACTTACCACAGCTGAAATCAGCTCAAAAACTCCTGTTGAACGAAGGGAGAATTTTAATCAATATGGATTTGATTTGGCAAAGTAAAGTTAAAAGGAAAATTGAGCAGATTTCAGGGATGCCAGGACCAGAACTGGTGTTTGGTACATGTTCTGGGTGTTAGCACGATGCTAAACTCAACCCACCAGGCCTTGCAGAGAAAAAGCTCATCTCTGTGAAAACTTAGCGAGGAAAAGATCAGGATTTCAGGTGAGCAATGATGCTGCTCTCATATGGAGACCAGGGTAATATATATATATATATCATATATTTGTGGCTGGTTTTATAGATATAGACCTGTAAGTGCATTTTGTAGAGTTGTGGCAGCCAGTGGCATGCAGCATATTCCTTTTTAATTAGAACTGCTTCATTGTCTTGGAACTATGATTACTGTCCATGAGGTCATCTCAAGTACCTACAGGTACCAGAGAAAGTACCTCAGTTCACAAAAAGCCTTTTGCTTGTATTCTGTCACGAACAGCTTCTATGATTTTTAAAACAGAACAGAAACAATGTTTCTGTCTCAAAGGCACATGATGGAATCAATCTTCCTCTTTTCCGATGGATATTGTTTTTAGGAACACATACCATGTTATTCGGAGAGCAAGCTGCTTTCTCTGAGCTGTCTCACAGACTTGCACAGTGATTCTTAATTAGCATGACTAGTAGGTACAGTCTAGATAGTTTTGAAAAATTCATTATTGCTGTCCTTGTAGAATCACATCCAGAAAATAAAAACACCTATTAGAGGCTACTGCAGAGGTGCTCATATTCATGAGCCCCCTGGAAAACACTGTTGCAGTTTGACAACTCTGGCAAGAAACTATTCATGAGTTTACGGATTTGAAGTGCTCGAGTTCTTTGTAGTCCTCCAAACAGTTTCCAGAAACTATTTTATGACAGTTTTAAAAGACTTCAAAGTCTTTACTCTTGGGTATAGTGGCTTTCTCTGGAAGAGAGGAGTGTGGCAAGAGGTCTGAGCAGAGGTAGTAATGATTCAGGTGACATCAGCTCTCCTCATTTCCTGACCTTGTGTGCCTGACAGGTTTAGTGAGGGTGCAAACAATGCTGATTTCTGAAGACTGTCAAGTGCGAGCAGTTTTCTGCTGAGTTGTAGGAGGCTGGAGATCTATAAACCTTTTTAAGTGCTGGGAGGAATGAGAGGGCATTGTTTTCATTGCAGCTGGTCTTTGAGTCAGAAAGAGAATAGTAACTATTGAGGGACGGACCCCTGCAACAAGGCTAAGCCTTATTTATTAACTAGTAAAATTTCTTAAAAGGAGAATGAGCAAGCAAAAATTTCTTAGCTCTGCTACTGTGGGCAAATAAACATGAATGCAGAAGTTGTGAAAATAGCACAGCATGAAATTATATTGCTAAGGCAACACAAGTTCTGCCATTTTGAAAAAATGAACAAAAATCTGAATAGCATTTCAAGACTATCCAAAACTAAAATGCTTGCTACTGGAAAGCAGCCCCCCAAAATTTTGGTTAAAGGAGAATAATTGAATTATTAAAAATTCAAACAATTTGTCTGCCTGAGATGTTTCTGTACTGAATTGTTGATTCTATTCCCATTCCAATTAGCCATATTTTTCAAGGAGTTCAGAATGTGTTTATTGAAATAAAAAGAGATTAAACTGGTGGAGTACCCAGTGAGCCCAGAATGGACTGAAATGTTACTGTGGGAGCTTAGTGCTGTTTAGCTCATATTTATTACCAGTATTTCAGAACAATCTGCCAAACTAAATATCCTGAGCTCTTCTGAAGATCTGGTTACTTTCTTTATGCCTGAAAGGAAAGATGAAGATGTGAAGATACTCAGGAACATTTAGTGGTTTTCCTCTATGCAGGACTCAGCCATTGGCTTTTAACACATTTGTCTTTAGAAACACAAACTGGAAAGTCTGAATAGTGCACTTCCATGGTATTTTGTACATGGTATTTTGTCCATAACCTAAATACTTTCTGGGATACCATTTGGATACTCACCTCCATGGAAAAATGCACGTGTGTCTGCCTGGGGATTTTTTGTTCGCAGATGAGCAGAGAGGTACAAATGAGAAATTTTAGGGTAGCACTTAATGAAAAACCACATTTTGTATCCAAAATACTCTTGGCTTCTGGGAGGCTATACAGAGATCTTCTGTCTTACGAATGCTTTGGATCTATGATTAAACCTTGTAATGAAAATAATGATAATGAACCTGCATGAGATGAGAACATAAATGTGCCAAAGCCATTTTTTTTTGCTTAAGGTAAGGCTTTGGTATCAGCTATATCATAATGATACAGCTAAATCCTTACCTCTCTGACACGAAGGAGAAGAAAGCCACTGGCTTTGGGCTGGTTCTCCTCCATCCTTCCCTGCCCTTCATGTTAGAGCTGTACTTCCAAGCCTTAGAGTGTCAAGAGTGTCTTCCAAGCCAAGAGTGTCTTTTGCAGCCTCATGACAATGCTGTAAGCTGTAACTTTCTGTCTAAGAGCAAGTCACACAGTGCACACACCAGCATGAAGTACGTGACCTTTTTGGGGGAGCAAATCCTTCATTAACCTACAATAGAAGCTTAATGTACACTAATCCTATGGGACACCTCCTTGATTATATCTCATGCATTAACTGCCAAGAAATTCACGTCCCAAGACCCCTCTGAATAGTTAGTGTCTTCCCAAAGACTTGATAGGATGAGGTTGTAAGGGCTCTGTGTTGGTTTTCCCCCTATATTTTTCCTGTACTGAACACGTGTATATGTTCAGATCCTGGCTGGACAAATCACTCAATCTGCAGCATTCACAGCTACTTTGTTTCCTCTATCCTGTTGTGCTAAACGTGATAAAAAACCCTTAAAAAACGAGCCAGTCTGTCAACCCATTTGTTCTCTGTCCATCTAACATTATTAATTGAATCTGAGGCCTAATTTTGAGCAATCCAGTGAAAGACACTGGCACTTTGCTTCTCATGTTTGGCCTGTCCAGCTAGAGAAATAACTTCCAAATGCCGTCAGTGAAGTGATTATGAGCAGCACACAGAATTTCCACCCACCAAAGGGATTTGTTTTTAAGCCTCTCTGAACTCCAGTATCTGGACGAGAGCTCTGGTGTTTAGAATTAATGATGTCTCGGGTTAGCTCACACAGCTTGCAGCGCTCTAGGTGCTGCGGTTTGATGACTGTCACTGTTGGTTGGGTCAAGAATAGCTGCCACAGACATAATCAGCATGTTTCCTCATTTTATCAGCCTGGTGCAAGAGGCAGTCATTTTTTCCAGGGGACAGAATTAATGGGTGAATGCGCTGTGGGGCCGGCACACGCTGCCTCCAGTTTAATAGCTGAATTAGAATCTTTTTAAACCCTTGGCACCAAGAAATGTGATTTCCTGATGCTTAGGGCTAATGCTGTGGTAAGTGCTGGGAAATCTTGACTGATAGGGCTAAGAGTTAACAGAGACAAAAAATAAAGCACAATAAATCTTACCTGAAGTGTTTGCTATGTATGAATTACATATGTGCATATATGCATTGGTCTGAAAGGCTTGAGCACATGCAGAGAGATTAATTATAGTTTAACCTGCGCTTAAGAGGATCATCAAATCTAATATTTTTTCGCTCAATATTTCAGGACTGCTTCTGATGGCCGAGCTTGGGGGGGGAAAGATTTATAGTCACTATGTGAGAAAGTGTATCAAATAAATAATGGGGCCAAATTAAACACATTGATTAACTATCATTCACTATCCTGTAATCTCTTAATGACTGAGGTCTAATTTAAGACAGACTAGAATCAGGATTAAATTCTGAATTGATGTTATTATTACATGTATTCATTAGGTTCTAGAGGAATTCAGGAGAGATTAAAAAGGCACCTGTGAGTTAAGACCAGCTATTAATGGGGGAAGTTGAAGGACTTATCCATATTAATGCTATTTTTCTTACTCGGATAGCCTAATGAATGGAAGCATTGAACTTTACAGATTGTTTGTGCATTCATGGTTTTCATCAGTCCAGTTTATTGTCAGAAAATCTGTAGAGCACCTGGAAATATAATAATGGCCACCATGTTGCATTTACTAATTGCAGTAGCAGAAAGCAATTAAAGAGCTTTTCAGGGCAGTTGAAAGGGATGAGATTTGGTCAGTTCTGCAGCAAGTCCAATGAAATAAAAGGGAGGGAGAATGGAGAGGAAAGGAGAAAATCACAGTTTGTTTTAATCAACCTGTGAATTATGCTATTTTTATTTAACACTTCAAGTTTCAGACTGTTCAAGGTGTGCCAAACCAGCAACAGCCTCAGAGAGATAGGTTGTTGCTCCAGTCCAGGTCATGCTCAAGAAATCTCTTCATTACCTGTACAATTTCCTCTTGTCTCCAGAGTCCCTAAAATTAAGTTATTAAACTTACATGTTTGTGTTTAGGAGTTACGGTGAAAGAAAAACACATATTTTTTGGGTGTATATTTTTCAGGTGTACAGAAAAACTCTTAAGAATTAAGTTTTAAGATCATTTAAGTCCATCTCTTCCTTAATAGTCTTTTCTTAACACTTTACATTCCTAGGTGTGTGATGTTTAATGTCTGCATGATCATTAATACACAAGTAAGCCTTGCAGAAATGAGGATAAAGTTATGCTGCCCTCTAAAACAGTTGATTCCATTTTTGCTAATGAAGCACTTGCTATCTTCAGTCCCACCTCTTCTGCCATTTTTAAGGCAGTTTTCTGATGTTTTGCTTTCAGTGAAGAGGCCATTATTCCTGCAATCTATCATTATAAGGAGTGCTGCCTACTTCAGAGAACCTCTTGCAGCCTAACTGGAATCACTCGATGATTTGGATCATTAATATATTGCAAAATGACAATAAGAACTGAAGTGAGGGGGCAGGCAGACACAAAGTGCTGATGAAGATATATCTGCTCTGCTGTCAAAATTCCACATACCAATATAGGAGCCACCATTGGATTTTTTTATAGCTAGAAGGTGAAGCTTTAACATGCCTAAAGAGTATTGATTGTTAACCCTCAGTTTGGTCGGTCTCAGTTTGAGAGTGTACTCAGAACCTTTCAGAACCTTTAAATCTGCTTTTCCTCTAGGTTTTTGTTTCTGGATTTTAGTGTGAGAACTTTTAAAACATCCTGCTACTGATATGTTTTCCTTTCTTAAACTTTGTTGCTGTGATGACACTGAAAAGGGGTTATTTTTCTAGGTGGTTTTTTTTTTGTTTTTGTTTCTTTGTTTTTTGGGTTTTTTAGCACATGATTTGTCTGAGTTCTGCTTCTTCCCCTTTTCCTAAAATAAAAAAAAAAAGAACACTAAGCTTGTTCTTAATTAGATTTCATTATATCAATGATTTTTTTTAAAGGATTCAGTCTTAGGAAGAGCAGTTGTTCATCTCCTCATCTGCAGCAGCAGCACTAATCTCGTACACATTTGCATGCACACAGGACAATAAAAAGTGACATGATGTAACATTTCAGTGAAGAATTGTAGGCACTGCAGCCAAATCCTGTCATTTAAGACTTTCTGTGTAGAGTGATTTATTCTCAATTTGCCAGTGTGGGTTTTTTTGAGAGAGAGATTGTGTGGGTGTTGGGAATTATGCCTACACTTTTTAAGCTTTGCTAGTGACTTTGGGTGTCCCTGCCTTCAGGTACCTAACCTGACATTCCAGAGAGGCTCAGTGCTTGGCACACACAGATTCAGCTTGTTTAGGAAAGCTCTGCCTCCAGCAGAACCCCCCAAATCCTTGGGTTTGACTCTCTGTTACTTTCTGTTCTGGAGCTGTCAGTGATGATGGCTGTAAGGGACAGTGTTTCAGATACCATGCTCTGATCTAGCAAAAAAAAAAAACCTTCTCAAAGTTAACATTTGCTCCATCTGTAGAGATTTTAAATTGTCAGAAATGTTCTTTTGCTGCTAGAATAGGAGGTAGAATAGAGGCTGATGGGACAAATCACTTGCTTTTTCAAATTATTAGTCTTCTGGAGGCACGGATCAATTACTTAGAGCTGTTTCTTCCTTTTTAGAGGCAAATTTCTAATCTTATTAATGATAATGGGGACTTTTGCCAACAGCATGATATTCTGTATTGTTCAGTTTAATAATCAGCATGAAACTTATTAACTGCATGAGATATGGTGTCAGAAATCTGGGTAAAATCTCTGGCACTTGGAAATATTAACTGACTTGTTTTGAGTGCTGCAATCTCCTACAGTTAACATTCTGGCAATTACAAAGATGCAAGCTCCTAAAGATAAGCTTTCTGTTTTGTGCTGTGCCTGTGCTTTATCCTGTAGCCAAAATCCAAAGTAAGCCCTTTTGGAAGCTGTGACAGCTTGGGAGAGTTTAATCTAATTTATTTTCTTGTGATTGTGAACACTTGGGTGCCTCCTGGTTCTACCTGAATTTAGCAATGACTAAATCACCAGAGCACCTCTTCTCAAGCTGTGTTGATTTGGGGGAAAGCAAATTGATATTCCCAGCCAATGATGGCATCTCAATCATGTGTTGATGCTCTTATGGTTTGTTTTGTGTTCCTCCATTGCCATCTCACTTTTAGCTAGCAAGAATGTGGAATTGAGCTGTTTTTGTCAATCTGTGTCTGGTTACAGTCAGTTTTCCTTTCCTTTCATGTCTCAGTTTCCAAGCTCGTCCTAGATGCTCAATTTTGCCGATGAAAGTTTGAAACTTTGCCTTCACGAGGGGTCAGCAAAGCTTGCAATTTGTCATTTCTAGACACCAGATTCTATAGCAAGCCTCTCATTAAATTCTCCTTGTGTGTATCAAAGGTTGAGGTCATATGGCCCCAGGTTGTCTCGTCTCTGAGGGGAAAGCTGCCATTGGGCTATTTGATTGCTCCACCACAGCTCTACATTTGAAGAAGTCAATCTTGTGGCTTGCACTCCCTCCAGGGCATATTTCCTCCTCCAATCACAATTTAACAGTGATTGGCTGTTTTAATAGCTTTTCAATAAGTTGTTCTTATATGTGTTTTCCCCCTTTCTCCCCCATGCCCAGTATCAAGTTTGCTCTCTGGATCACTTCTGGTTTGCCCTGATGCTTTCCATGCCCTCTTCACCCTCTAACAACGTCTTTTAGTATAGACTAATTAGGGAATGTCATTTACACTTCCCACTGTTCATGGTGCCACAGAAAGGATTGGTGCTTGCCATGGTGCTGAGAAGTTCCCTCATGACTTTCCCTTACCTGTTCTGCTCTCTGCCAAGACCTGGATCTTTCTGAAATTACTTTCCCAACATTTTTCTGGTAGGAATACTATCTGCAATCTCTCCATGACAAGTTTCCCTCTCATCCTTCCTGTAAGCTTCTACTTTTCTGGAGCTTGTTGCTTTTGATTTCTTTACTTTTCAGCAACTGGGCAGTGAAGATGAAGACTTTCCACATCCATGCAGCCATTTCCCTGTTTACTAATGTTCTATACAAACAGCATCTTTCAGTAGAAGGTTATAGCTAGCATTTCTTCATGTGCTTTTAATATCTTTGGCTGAATCAGGCGAGATTTCAGCAAGTGAAACCACCCCATTCTTCTTTCTAATGCACAGCATTTTAATTCACTTTATCTTCCTGATGGACCATGACCTTAGTGTTTAATGAAAAGCACACATATGAATGGGAATTCCTAAATATGATTGACACAAGCAACAGTGCTAACAAAATACTGACTGTGTAAGAGAAAATAAGAAATGCAGCTCTGACTTGTGCGACAGCACCATGCTTGTCTCCTGTTTCAGGCTGGCATTGCTCAGAGGCTCCATGCCCAGTCTGGCAGGGGCTGGGTACAGCACTGAGCCTGCTGGGCTCGCAGTGCCGTGGAATTTGCAGTCAGAGACACTTCCATCCCCTGGGAAAAGCAGGCTGGAGTGAAGGAGGAGAAGGGCTCAGCTACAAATCGCTAGTGCAAAGGCACAAAGAAATTGGTGCTTCTATTGGGCGCAGCTTAACAAGGAATTGGGGTACTTAAAATCTTCTGAGGAGGAGCGTAAGAGAGAAGTTGTTACAAAATAAATAGCAAATACTTCAATCTGGAGAATCTCCTGTGCTTTTCGTGTGCCCTGGCTTGCAGCAATTTCCTTCCCTTTAAGAATGAATTCAGAGTTTACAGTTTAGTGGTTCTCATTAAGGATTCTGGTGTAGTTTGTGTGGAACACATCCTGCAGCTCCTCACAGGGGCTCTCTGTGCTCCCCTGAAGGTGCTCCTGATGCAAGCAGTGCCTTAGGAACAGTGCAGGTCAGCTGAAGGGAGCACAGAGAGCAGCACAGCCTGCTCTGACTTGGGGCACTGAGCTCTAAGGACACAACAACGGGGTGCAAACACCCCCACTGCTGCTGGGATGGGCAAACTCAGGCTCAAATGAGAAATGTTGGTGAGAGTGCAGGCATCAGAGCAAAGGAGCAGACACTTGGAGGGATGATCCCTGCCATGCCAGAGCCCACAGCTGGAGCTGCTCTGCCAGGCTGTGCTGCTCTCACAGGTGCCTGGGTAATTGAAGTCACCCCTGAGCACCAGGTTCTGTGGGTCCAAGAGTTCTTTCAGCAGCTGAAGAAAGATTTCATCATTCATTCATTGTGATTAGGGGGTGAGTAACAGACACCAAACCTAAATTCCCCCTCGGTGATGACTCCACTAGTCCTGACCCGAAGGCACTCATTGGACTTCTTGTGGTCTCAGCTCACCTTCATACATTCAGATTTTTCTGTTACTTAAAATGCAACTTTTCCTCTTCTACTTCCCTCCTTATGTTCACAAAGGAGTTTGTAGCCACCCATTGTGGCCTTCCAGTCTCTCAGGTTTTCCTAGCAGGTTCCTGAGATCCCTATGACAACACACATCTCAGACCAGCCATGGAGCTTCAGCTGCCCCTTTTTGACCCCTGTCATTGACACACCTGGGGCTCTTGACTTCAGGAGGTACCAAAAAAAAAAACAAACAACAACAAATGGCACAAAACATCACAAACAACAAAAGACTCGGCGTCCTGCTGAGGCACTGGGTGCTATCTTCCTTATTCTTTCATAATTGTATTGCCAAGAATCAATTTCTACCCATAAATTTTTCACAGTAGAGTACGGGAGAGGCTGCAAGGATCCTCTGTGCCAATCCCTACAAAGATCTTCTCCTGCTGTTATTGGCAGGCCCTACACCTGTGTTGGTTGGCTTATTAGGCCGCTCCCTTTGGCCTAATAAACAGTGACATCTGAGCTACTGGCAACTCTCATTCCTCTGACAATCCAGGCAGTGCAAGGGCTCCTGTGAAATGTATTTGGCTGTACAGGTTGCATAGTAGTGCTATCCTCATATTAAAACGTAATAATAACTTAATAGTCTTTTTAAAAGAAGTAAGTATGACATTTTTCACTATGCAGAGAGGCAAACTATTTGTGTTTCTAATAGGAACCACTGGGAAAAGAGAGTTTTGGGGAAAAAATCAGCCAGAGGGAATAGGTCGATGAAAGCTTTCAGTTCTAAGAGGGTTTTATTTCTTTGCTGCTTTGTAGTTCCTGTGGGTAAGTGAGTAAACCTGACAGTTCAAACTACATTTTCCTCAATATCTCAAAATTCATTCAGCTTCCCATGTTACTAATTATTTTTCCACCTGAGAATCAGCTATTTTGTTTCAGGCTAAAGCAAGAAAAAAAATCAGCTTTATTACAAGCATAGGGAAAAAAGAACAAGCATAAAGAAGAACTCTGCATCTTTGATAGCATTCAGCCTTTTGTAAATAAAAACATAAATTTCTCTGGGCTTTAGTGGTTATAGTAAACTCTTAGCACCTACAAGGTAGAGAAAGGAGGTGAATCCTCTTCTTTCTCCTCTTAAATAATAAGCTCTGTTTTGTTTTTGTTTTTTTTTAATTATTGATTTCTGTAATTCTAAATATATAATACATTCAGGAGATTTTAATCAGCATAGAATCAGTAGGCTGGTGTGGAGAATTGTGAATACCATGAGCATTAATTTCAGTTCTTTTTCAGAAAGCATCATACGGACATTAATTAAGTCTTTAATTAGGCATCCTATTAAATTTTGCTTTAGAAACGTTAAAGACCTGGCAAAGATACTCTGTCAAATCAATGTGAGTCTTTACATTGATTTCCATGAAATTTGGGCAAGCCGCAAAGGAGCTGATTAGATCTTTTTATGGGGTGACAAAAATTAGAATCCAGTTATCTGACCTACCTCCAACTTTCCTTTTCCTTTGAGTCTTTGATGGTCAGAGAATACGCTGTGAGAAAACAAAGGCTAAAGTAAAAATATGATGTCCAGAGCAGTAGCTTAATGGTTCAGATTGTCTGGGCAAGTTCTGTTGTCGTTAGGGAAGAAATTTAAATGGTAATTCACAGCATGGATACAAACTCAAGTAGCCATCACTATATATTTTGGATTTTCAGCTTCATAGCAAAGGTGAAGGACCAGAATTGAGGTGGTCTAAGGACAGACCTTCCTAAAGATAAAAGCTACAAGCAACTTGCAAACAGTAACTTGCCAAATTATTTATAGATATAATTTACAACCAACCTTCAGAAATGCAACCTTGCAATAATGAAATGGGATTATTCATAGAGCAAAAGTTTTACGGTAAGGTCAGAGCTGAAATATGGAAATAATTTATTCTGTGGTTTTACAAGATCCTAGAACACCTTAAAACATAAATTCACACTGCCTCACGTGGGTGTTGTGTGGAGCTGCCACTTTCACTGCCTCTTTCCCAGAAGTTTGTCCTGGTGCTGTGAGAGCTGGGCAGGGGGTGGCTGCTCCCACTCACAAGGGTTCTGCTGAGGATTTTCAGACCCCTGGAACATATCCTTGCACTACAGCTCTCAGCAAAGCCTTGTGATTATTGCCTTGTAAACCTTGAGCACTGGGCTAATAAAGCCTTTTACAGAACTTTCAAAAATCTGTGGAAGTTAGGCTAGTTCCTGAGGGATGTGTTTTGTACCTCACATTCCTGTTGTCAATGAGAAGAGCTGATGGTTAATTAGAAGGAAAGACAATCATGGCAAAAAATTTTTTATTGTCTATATCTACCATACTGGTCTTTCTTTCACCTATACTTTCAGAAGTCTATTTATGTAGTCTCAAAAAAATTTTATCGAACTTCATCCTGTAATGTATATTAGTAATGGTTTGTCCTTCTCTGCTTCATTAGATAAGTTAAACAGTTTGGGAAAATAATTAGCTACATTAGGAAATGTATTTTTTTTTCTTTTTTGGTTTCAGAGGGCAGGATGCCATTTTAAAGTCAATTATGCTCAAGGTCTTGCAACTTGTCCAGAATACTGAGCTTCTGAGATGTGGAGCATGGAAGTGACAGCAGAAATGAATCTCTGATTCATCACTGAATTGTTTGATACACCAAGTATCCAGCTTCAATCAACAGAAACAAGTGAGCTTCATAAAATGTTCCTTTGTAGGTAAGATAATTAATCTATTTAATTATTTTTATCATTTTAGAGAAAAAGAAACTGAAAATTTCAGTCATGTTGAAATTGAAAAAGATCTGGTTCTGCCATTTTGTTTGGATGTAAAGTAGATGGTGGTTTTGCTTGTTTAGGTAGCTGTGATTTCTCATTAGAACAAATTATTGTAATGGGATCAAAAGTATCAGGCAGTTGGCAACTTTGTCTGGTAACTTGTCCACTCTTGTGTCCAGAATTGCAGTGAATTGTTGTGGCCAGGGGATGATCCAGTCTCAGGGGGTCCAGTAGTCAGGCCATGCTCAAATGAAGCTGGCAATTCTGATGTTCAGCTGTCTCTACCTTCTATCCCTGCTATATGACTTCAGAAAATTGTTATGATTCTGTGTAGCTTGCAAAAAGTATGAATTTTATAAGTGTTTTTCCATCTCCATTAAGCAGTGAAAAGCCAAGCAAGAGTAGTTTTGACAAAGGAAATTTTACTCTTTATTATTTTCTTCTTACTTTTTCCTGAGCCTGGCCTGGGTTGAGAGATAGGCCAAGATATTTGGCATATCGTCAAGAACTTCTTTTGCTCAGATATTTAGCAGCTTTCTGTAATTAAACAATGTTCTTGCTTTTTCCAGCAGTTTGAGCTGCACAGATAGAGCAGCCATGGGGAATTTAAATGCCAAAGTACATTAAAGGGAAGGGTGTCTGCAGTTTATTGGATGGATCTGCATAGACTGTGAGGGATGAAATGACCAGTACAGTGGAAATAGATCACTGGGAAGTATCCAATAAGGCTTTCTGACAAAACTCTTTTGTAATAGATTATTAAGGGGATTGCTGCAGAAATAAGGATTTATCTCCTTTTTCTATTTCCTGGAGGATGGTGAAAGGAGGGGAGAGAAGATCTAAAGCCAAATACTATAACTTTATTGACTTAATTGAAATTGTTGCCAGAATCACCTGATGGAAGGAAGACTTGAATCTGTCTCAAAGTAACTGCTTCACTTCCATTGCATTAAAAATATAATAGGAAGTCATGACTTTTTCCTATATTTTTTTTGAGAATTTATAAAGGAAAGCAGCCCTTTAGCTGCTTACACAGTGATTTAGATAACTTTGCCATTGCACTGGGTCTCCTCAGATATTTGGCATGTTTAATGAATTTTTCAGACATTTCATTTCCTTTGTAAGTGCCAATTATCAATCTGTGGTAATGAAGGATGGTTTAACGTGAACTGTCAAGGAAGTTTATAAAATTATCATGTCAACACTGTACTCTTCCAGCAGAGTTAGAGAAGGATTACAAGAAAATGATATTGTCATTTAATTAAACAGGGTGTACATTAATATTTCATTATTACTCCTTACTTATTTTTCATCCTGACAAGTCCTAGCTATCATTTTGTGGAGCCATCAGCTGTGCCTACTGATGGGCAAATCCTCAGATGGCCTGAAAACTTGGGGCATGATATTGGAGTGATGCCTGCATGAGGTGGAATTGGTGATTTTTTTTTCCCCCTCCTCACCCTCCTCTAATGTGATACCAAACAAGATTTCAGTGACAATTGACTTTGCAAATATCTCTTATGTGATTTCCTGTTCTTGCCTCTTCAGCCATCAATTGAAGTAGTGCCCATACCCTAAACTAACATTTTTGAGGTGTGGTCTCAAACTCTGTAGGTTCAGTGTTCCAATGTGGACAGGCTCAGATTAAATCACTGGCTCTAATCCCAATTTCCAGCAGTACAGACAAACTCCTTTGCACCTGGCTTTATCACTTAGATCAAGAAAATTAATGTTTTTCCAGTAGTGTTGATAGATCTTTGGCAGTGCTAATTAAAGAGCATTTGGTTTCCCTCTAATAAAAATAGATTTGCCCTAGACTCTTTAGGAAGATTTTTGACCCCTCTTGAGGCTACCCTCAATTACTCCCTTTTATTTTGATATTTGTGTCAAAATTAATCCTGTTCTCTTTAGGATGCTTAAAGGCTGGTGGAAGTTCTCTATGTGATGGTTCTGTTCCCTCTCAGAATCTAACTAAATAATCACTGGTTTTGCTTTTTTAAGTAATCTCACTCCTGCAAGTGCCTTACTTTAATTAATAGCTTGGCATGTTTTGTCTCTGCCAAACTCTGATCATTGTGAAAATGGTTTTATGCAATGTGTCTCTCACCTACCTACACAGAGGAGGTGTAGGTATCTTCCTAACCTTTTCAAAAGGAGTTGAGAAATTCTCTTGTGATAAAAACCAAACAGTCCAAAGTGTCCATAGTGCTGAAAACTACAAAGATGTTCAAGGACTGTCAATGACAGCCTGTTCTTTAAGACCTTTCAAACCAGCAAACAATACAGGGGTGTACGCAGCTCGAGGAGGGTTTGATGTGGTTCTGAATAAACCATCAGGGCAAAGATGTGAAGTGGCTCATGAAAGTGTTGTCAAGCATTGGAACAGCCAGCCTGGAGAACTGGTGCAGTCGCCATCCCTGGAGGGACTTTAAAAGATGAGTAGATGCAGCACTTGGGACATGGATTAGTGGTGGACTTGGCAGTTCTGGGTTAAATGTTGGACTTGATGGTCTTAGAGCTTTTTTCCAACCTGAATGATTCTACACTGAGCATTTATTTGCTGGAGCCTTGGAGGATTGAAAGCTGAGTCAGGTTTTGGTTCAGGGCAAGGTACTGAAGCACACAGAGCTGTACTCTTACAGAAGTTTTCCTTTCCTGAGAGATGCAATTTGCTTGGTTGAAGAATTTCTCTTCTTTCTTGAAAGAAAAGAAATTTGGTTGGAGACTGTAAATGCTTGGCACCTCTATAAATTCGACAATGTGCATCTATGCCGTGCCAGAGAGGGGTGCACATATCACTTCCCTTCTTTTAAAAGGCCACTTATATCTGGCAGAATTTGGCCTTCAATTTTCATATTAATTTTACACTGGAGATTTTGTAAAGTTATGCAAGCAAGAAGAAAGTGATCTGTTCTTGCTACATACCTAATATATGTATTATTACAGGTACCTAGCAAAAATTAGTAGAAGTGATTAGAATCATAGGATAATTTGGGTTGGAAGGAACCTCAGGAGGTCAGCTGCTCCAACCTCCTGCTTCAAGCAGGGTCAGTTATCAAACTAATGTGCTTCCACATTTTTTGTGGGGTTTATGGTTCCCAGCGGATCACAGGTTAATTCCAGCAAAGAGATAATCTCACCAAGTGTCAGTCACTTCTTTAGAAACCCAGCTATTATCACTTTTATATGCTTTCAATTCATGGGTGTTAACTATGGGAGCTCAGTAATGTACAGTGACAATTCTGTAGTCCTTTAAAATGCTACACTTATTATTATACCACCTTCCAACTTTCCTCATAGTTCCAACAAGTGCTAGAAATACTATTGTTATGATAAGTTATGGATCCCTAATGGAGGCATTTAATTTCATGGCATGTTAAAGGCTATAACAGCCTATTAAAACAGGGGTGGAAAATCTTACTTTGGAAAAAAAAAAGGCAGAATAAAATGTTTCGTGGCACTTCTCCAAGAGAGACATTTTACAAAACCCAAATCTTAGAGATAGGATTTTTTTTGAAGTAATACATTTTTCAGGGGCTAACAATGAGAATGGTGTGGCCATCCTTTTCAGCAAACATTGGCTACCATTTCTAAGTCAAAAGAGCTATCAGTGGCAGCAGGAGAGAGACTAAGCTAATGCTGAAGTATGCATATGATTTTCCTTTCATTATTCTTACTAAAATAGCCAAGGAATTAGGACAATTAACAATTCTGCTCATGTGTAGGATTATATCAGTGCACAAACCTGTAAAGCTTGCTCAGTGCTTAAATTTGTTCACATAAATAGTCCCCTTGGTTGAAAGCAAGGATGAGGCCCCAGTGTTTGTGCTGGCCTTTTGGAAGTTTTCAAACTGCAGTTATCCCTATGTGAACCTTGAACAGCACTTGTAGGCTTGCCTGAGAATCTGAAAATGTGTCCCCATGCCAATAGAAGTGGCAGAGCACAGCTGCTTGCTTTTCAGCTCCAAAACCTTTGGGTTTTGTTTGCAGCTGTCTGTCATAAGTACTTGCTTTGGAGAATGTAAATAACCAAAGATGAAAGGTGATTTTTGAATAAGGGGGAATAAGTAAATAGATGAAACCTTTCGTAAACTCACTGCTCTGTTCAGTGTTCCGAGCCCCTTTTTCAGTGCCACTTGTGGCCAACCAGAACCTTCCCACTGGCTCTAGCAGAACCCGTGCTGATCCCTGGAACTGTAGCTCTGAGTGCAAATGAAGATTCCTACAGAACTAACAGAGCTGAAGGGCTCAGGAATTTGGAGTAGGATTAAATATTAATTTCTGCCTGGTTGGTATCACCCAGGACTTGGTCATAGAGGGCATTAAAGAACAGGGTAAAATAAAAAAAAACAAACCACAGCCTAAATATCACTGAAGTCCTTGACTCTCCCTTCCCCAGGAGTACAATTCCATTGTCCTTTATTGCTAATATATCATAATATCACCAAATATGGCCTGAACATTTGACAGTCTGGAGCAACATACAATCCACAAGTGAAAAATGTCAGATAAAATTACAAACTGATGCAGGAGGGAGCTGGAGAAAGCAGAGAGGTGAAAGTCACAGCTGTCAATCACATGAAGTTGTCACCTCAGTAGTTTTTTTGACAACCCCAAGATGTCTTGGGAGTACCAGAGAGGGAAACAACAGTTAACAGTGATTTGGGGAGTCGAGGAGTGGTGTAGAGCAGGGTCTTTCCAAGGAAGTTGCTTGGAAAGCTGCTAGGAAATTCAGAATATGGGAGTGTGGCAGCCAGCAGAGAATGTTGATCTGAAGTGGAAAGACAGACTTTGGTCACCATCAGTCCATGGTAACAGTAAGGGCCTGGAATATCAGGGCAAGCAACTTCAATTTGGAACAACTCAGAGAGCCAAAGTTTCAGTAGTTGAGGTGGGAAATAATTTGCTGCTTTATCAGTGAAGGAGCTGTATGTACAGAGGGAATGTGGGGCTATGAATTGGAGACAGAATGATTTAGTACAGCAGGATTCTTTTGAGAATATAATGAGCTCCTGCCCCTAAATTAAAACTTTTCTTTAAAGATTTTGAATCCAAAAATAACTATCAGGGGAGTTTCACAGAAGCATTAATTACTTTCATTCCTAAATCTGACGGTGATCCAAATTCATGTTCCAACTACCTTCCTTTTTCCCTTATAAATTAAGGTTGTAGAGCTAAATTATTGGCTTCAAGGACTGCAAAAGCAATTTTCTACATCATATCTCATTCCCAAGTTGAATGTTATACGTAGATTATGCACAAACAATGCTGAAAACCTTTATAGCAGCATCCCCTGAGCCACTAAACTCTTTGTCTACTAAACAGAATTTTCTAATGACAGTGTGAAAGTGTGTGACAGCCTACAGTGGGATTGTCATTTCCCTAACCCTCCAGTGCTCTGTCTTTGGTCCATATTTGATACAAGTATTTTCCTCCTCTTTTATAAGCTCCCAAGTGCTATGATTTTATGAGTGGTATTTCCTTGTGGTTCTTAATTATCCTCTTTCTTCTGGATTTCAAAAGAGTTTTTTGCTTAATAACAGAGCACATAGAGGTGTCCTTTAGATGCATCTTTTGTTTCAGTTACCACTAGCTTGGATTGGGTTGGGTTTTTTTTTTGCATTGGGAAAGTGTTGGTTGCCTGTGGGGGTTTTGTTCAAGTAATACAAGGAATTGGTATTCCATAATTCAAGACAGATTCTGCATCTGTCTTACCCATGTGCTCTTTAAACCATCTACTGTTGGAAATAAGAGTATTTTTGTCAGACCAAAATCACACCTGGGGACAGCCAAAGTTGCTGCCTCCTCATGGAAGATTTAAAAATTCCCATGTTTATCTGTGTCCTAAAACTTCAGCACAGAGGTCCATCCATTTTCCATGTGCTTCTTTCAGATGTGAAATTCCTCTTTCAATACTCTCAGTTCAAGGGTAGGGAGAAGGAAGCCACACAGAGCAGCTATGGGATGGTAAGGGTAGGGCCCAGGAATACAATCTTAATTTTCTTCTGTGTTTAAATATTGAGGAAGAATCTTTCTGCTTTTTGTTGGACTTCTGGGCTGGTGTGATGGTTTCAGGTCACCTGAGCACCATCTGAGAGCTCCACCTGAGCTGGCCATGTGTGCCTTCTGTCCCTGAATCTCCTTAAAGCACTATCTAAATGAAATATGTTATATGAGCAATTTTATAATTTTTTCCCCTATTTAATTGCATCTACTCTCTTTCTTTTGTTAGCTTTTGGCACTGTACAAATATAATTGAAATATCACAGACCTAAAAGGCCTGTGAACAGAGAGCAGCAGTTTCCTGGCATGGCTCAGCTTGGCACAGCCCTGGCTGGGCTGTTTGTGCAGGCAGAGAGCTGAGAAACAAATCCCTTTTCTAGGAACTTAAGTTTGGGTTTAGCTGGGCTTTGGGCAAGCACAGGCATCAAAAGCAAGTGTTCTTTGCTGCTGTTTGTGGTATTTCCCTGCAGCTACCAACTCCTCCATCTCTACACTGAGAGAGGGTCCTTGGTTTTCTTCTTCTGTTGTATCAGCTGTGGGGAACAGATCCTGGATTTTGTCGTTCATCTGATTGGCTCCAGAATAAAAGTCAAATTTAACAGATTCCACTCCCCACCCTCAGACTGCTGGTGCTCTCTGAGAGCTGTATTCCTGTTTTCCTGTAAATACAGCAGCACAAAAGTCAATGTTACTGGCGGCCTCCTGGCATCAAACCATTCTCCCAAAAATGTATGCCTAAAAATGAGACCCAGAAGAAAAATCCTCTTGCTCTACACTGGTCATATTTTGAAACTTCCAAGGATATTTTGGAGTTCAGAAGTATTTAAGTCCTACTTCAGTAATTAACTTCCATTGAAATAACTGGATTGTGGAATAAGCTGAAAATGTGGCTTGTATTTTTAAGCAGATGTATTTTAGGTGACACAAAGAAGTTAAGGGTGTAACAGAAAACAGACCTTGTATCTTTCACTTTTTTCTGTTTGGTTTTGTGTCAGCTTATTAAAACATTTAGTATTTAAGGTTTAAAAGTGAACCTTTCTCTGTAATCTGAGCCCACTCTGAAAGGTCCCAGAAACTGGGACACCTGAAAGGTGGAGCTGTTAAGCACAATAAAACCAAGACATGCACATGAGCCACTTGAACCTGGGCCATCCATATATGGAACTAGAAGAATGAAATTCTCCTTGTTCCACTTGTTTTCCCCAAGTGTTCTTAGTAAGGGAAGCTGCTAACAGCCTGTTTTCCAAATTGTGCCTGAGCCTGCAAGCTCTGCTGGTCTTTAAAATCTGACTTTCCTAATATTTTAACCAAGTCGCCACACTTCTGGCATTTTTCTGCTTTTAAATGTATACGTGGTGTGGCAGAGCTGCAGTTCTTGTACTGCAGTGTTGCACTTGTTTGGGAACCAATGAAAAGGGGAAATAACCTGGGGATCTTTTGCAGGGAAGTAGGGAAAGACTTGTTTACCAGATCTCCCATTTCTGGCAAACAGCTGGCTGTAGTTTTAATAATGAGCTGCCCATAATTGGAATGTATTTAATCCAAGTTAACACACATGCACTAAACTTGCTAATTGGGAATTTCTTTTTATAAGCACATTACTCTTGCTTTTTCAAGTAATGCTAACGTGCTGATACAGCAGAGAGAGTGCACCTCGCTCCACGACTGCAGCGAGCAGGCCCCAGTGCATGGTAATTTTTGAAGAAAACATATGGTAAGAGTAATGGCTGAAGTCTGTAGACAGCTTGCCTAAATTACAGTGCATCCATTGAAACCAGGACACATGCTAAGCTGCTGAAAGCAAAGAGATGTCATTAAAAAATGATTCATATACCTTTGCTTTAATGAGTCCTCACACTTGAGGATTGCCAATTGCCTGATCAATAGCTTCACTGCAGCACGAGGCAAAATTCCTTCCACAAGTGAAATATTTCCATTATAGAAGTCTGGAACTTCAGCATATACACTTTTGCCTTGAAGGAATTTGAAAATAATATTTTTTTTTATATTTCTGAAACCTGCCTATATTTGAATCTAGTAAATAAACAATCATGCACTGCCATATGGAGCAATTTCATAACAGCACATGGTGAGGCTCTAATGAGTTTTACCATACTGTGCCTGACAGGTGAATTTTCAGCTTTGATTACAGGAGGCCAAAAATAATTCATCCAGGCCAATAAAGTTTGATTTAGATAAGACTCGATTATTTTTGCTATCAGCCATTAAGAACTGTTCTATCCTCATTTTCTTTTTCAGGCACATAGCCTGGCAACAAGCAATAATGGATATTTATTGGGCTATCAAATCCACAGAGACTTGTTTACTTATCCTAGTACTGCAATTGTCAATATTCTCTAGTCCACTGACTGCTATCTTTAAAAGATGTCATGTGTAGGAGTTGTTTTCAAGCTCAACTCT
Organism: Camarhynchus parvulus; assembly: GCF_901933205.1. Classification (NCBI taxonomy): domain Eukaryota; kingdom Metazoa; phylum Chordata; class Aves; order Passeriformes; family Thraupidae; genus Camarhynchus; species Camarhynchus parvulus. Next base: position 15,010,606 of record NC_044584.1, on the reverse strand, counting down.
TAAACTTTAAAAAGGTACTTTGAAGTTATTATTAGCAGAGCAGTGCCTGGAGACCCCATTGTGCCAGGCAGGTACAAACAGACAGAGACAGACCTGGCAGAGGAAATGTGGGGGCAGTTTTTGTGCCTTTTGAAGAGCCTGAGCATCTCCAGTGCACGTGGGGGCTGCTCTGGAGCTGAGGGCAGCCCGGGGCACATCCCAGGGACGCAGGATCCAGCAAGACCAGCGAGTGCTGCCTTGCTCAGGGGGAGCAGAGCTCAGCCTCCTGCAGCACAGAGTATCTTGGAACAGACAAAAGCAGCTCCCACTGAGGAAGGCTCAGAAATGTCGTGTTAAGCCCCCGTATAAGCCGCTGGTAGCTCAGATCTCACCCTCACCTCCTGTAACTGAGAAATGGCCTTGGACTCTTGGTACACCCGGGTCCCAAGGTTCCATTCCCTTTTAGTGCAAAGGAGAAATCCCCACCAGATATTCTCAAGAGGTGAAAAATCGGGATAAATTTTACAGGCAAAAATAAGTAAATTACTGAAATTCTGATCATATGACCAAGGCAAAGTCTCACAGTTAATTTTAGTGATGCAAATAAATATTGGTTTATTCCATTTTTCCACCAGACTTACACACATATGTCAGCATACTGCCTCAGATACTCCAGTTGCTTTGGTTTTCCAGCAGGCTGGGGCATTGAATATTCACAGAAGGAGGTACAAAATGAGGCGTGTATTGCCTGGCCCTCCCACAGCTGCATGAAAAAGTAACTGTGCTGAAGCTCTTGCCTTCAAATTTGTAAGAGTTTCTTCCTTGGTGGTTCCCAAAATACCTTGGTGTTCATGGAAGGTGGAAAGTCTCAAACTTCTGAAGTTTCACCTTAGTACTAGCTACTGGTTTTTACATCTGCCAGGTGAGACAGCACAGTGGATGGCATCTTCATCTCTCAGAGACCTGTTGTTCTCATTGCTTTATCCTGTGCTATTCTCCTCCTCCTCGCCCTTGTGTTCAACAGGTGAAAAATGAGCATTTGTGCCTTTTCACTAAACTGGCAAATGTGTCAGCATGCCATTCCTGCATAGCATGTGACATTTCATGCAACACTTTATCTCTGACCTTTCTTTCCTTACCCTTGCTTCAATTTCTTTCTGCCCTGGGCTTTGAGACAATGAAAGTTAATTATGACTCCTGTAAGGCCCTTTGGGGGGTTTGGCTCTTCATATGCATCTACACTTGGAAAAAAAAAAAAAAAAGTGACCTTAAGGTTTTTATTCAACAGGTGTCCTCTATCAAACTTCATTTCCTTTTTATCTGTGTTTCAGCAGAAATTTTAATTTTGTCTCAAGGGAGGATTCTGTAAGAATTCAGTATGACTAAAAAATTATATCAAGTTAATTTTTTATTTATGCATTATTTCTTAGGGAATAATAATCTTGGGATTACTGCTCATGGAACTCAGAATCTTTGCCTGAAATTTGGATTACCTTTGAATCCCAAAGTGGAAATCTAATTTTCAAATACATTCCCAAGGAGGGGAGGTTCAGACAGATCTTTTACGTTCCCTATTTAAAAATGAACTAGAAGGGGCTTCCAATAGTTTCTAGAGTTAGGAGAATGACTTGGCTGCTCATTTGGAAGTATCACCAGTGCCTTGCAAATAGTTTTTCTTTGTCCTCATGAGCTGTGTTGCAGCCTGGTGTCCCACTTCTGGATTGAAAACTTAGAATAAGCAAGGAGCTATGAAATTAAAACAGCATATAACTGAGCCAATCTTAGGTAGTATCTCTGAGGTAATTAAGAGTGGAGCAACACAGTGATCAAATCAAGGTTGCAATTAAAACTGAATCAACAGATCAATGGGTTCAAATGAGCAAATCATCATATTAATATAGCAGGTAATCAGGTAGAATTAAGTGGTTGACACTGGTGGGAATTTCTGTTAGTTTGAGACATAAATTGCATGGAGGAAAGGGGAAGAACCTATTTTCTTTTAGTCTGAGATTCAATAGTAGTGATCACTGACCAGAGAAAGAACCACATGCATGATCTTTCTGATACTGGGTTTTGTCCCTTCTTTACCAAATCTTTGGGAATGTACATCCCAGAGATCTGCCTCATGCTATAAACTTAGAAAAGGAACTTTTTTAGTCTCAGAAGTTATTAGAGGCATACAGACAGCGCAGCAATGCAAGACTTGTCTCCCTAGGTAAGAATGAAAAGATGTTTTTACATTTTATTTTAATGAATTCTCTTCCTAGTTGTTGTATCTTCCCAGACTCAAACACAATGTGGGCATTCTCTAGAATTCTCCAAAACTATTTTGCCATACAGGGTAATTTCAAAGTTAACTCACTTTTTTTTCTCTGATATAAAATAACTGCAAGCACAGGTTATAAACACAGAGGTAATTCATATGTGCCTGTTTAGTATGATTAACTTGTTTTGCCTTTCTTGTGTTAAAGAGGGATGGCCTTTTGAAAAGACTGTGAAATTATTATGGGAAAAAGAGATTGTTTTAAATTCAGCGTGATCTGGGGAGTTGGGCTATGCTTCTCCAACCCAAATTGATGTCTACAAATCTTGCCATCTTAATTCAGAGACCAGATGCAACACAGGTCAATTTAATTTCATTACTGTCAAAAGGTCTTCTGGAAAGATTATAATGTTTGCAAGCCACTGCCCGCCGCAAGGTGATGCCACAGGAGGAGAGTTCAGTGGGGACCACGTGCTGGAGTGAAATTAATTAACCCTTGGCAGTAATGGAGAGTTAAAAGCAGGCCCTTAACTCCTTCAATCGCTCACCAAAGGCAAAGTAGTAACCAGTTTGAATTTCTTACCCTGTTAGGAATCAAACTGTAAAAAGTTAGTCAAGTAGTTTGTTTAAAATTGGTGGACGATGCAGCAAAAAAAGGGAAAGACTGAAAAAGTAAGAGTAGGCATATTTTTATTTTCTCTTTTTATGGTAAGTGCTTACTAAGCTTAAGCTAACAGAAATGCAGCTGCAGCACTGGATTGCCCATGATATCTAATTTTCAAACAGACATAAATACTAGAGAACAACTTGTCATTTTAAAAGGGTAAACAGAAAAATCATATAAATTAAGTGACATTTAAGAAGTTCAGGGTTTATATCACAACCACCAGGGAAATCAGACCTAAGGAAGAAATGTTTCTTTAGAGCATTGATGTAATCAGCCTTGGGAAAGAGATTTCTTTTTTCCCCCTAAATGATTGTCCAAATAATTTAGAAGCATAATTTTGGACTCAGATTGTCACAAAGGATTAACTGTTTCTTTTTAATTATGGACCCTACATTTGGAATTCATTTTTAAGTTGAATGAAAATTAGTTCACTAAAGCGGTAAAAGGCTAAATGCAATCAAGTGCCTGGAAGAAATAAAAAACCCCACTGAGGCCCTGGTTTATTGAAAACAGGAGAAATAATGGCACAGAAGCAAAGATTTGGGGTCCTCATTTAAGTGTTTGTAAGGCCAGCAGAGCCTGCAGTGGGAGGGAGGAACTTTGGATCACCTGCTGAGGTCCTTGCAGAACATTTGCTATAAGGCTCAGTCTGTCAAATGTTAACGGATATCTTTGCAAAAAAAAGCCTGCCTGGCTCTGGAAAGGACCTTGAGGTGATGAGTTAAGAGCCATGGTGTTGTCTGTGAATAACTGAGAAATATATTCAGTTGTTCAAGGATGCTCAAGGCCAGGCTCTGCTTAGGCTGGTTGGGCTGGGACTTGAAGGAGAACAGGGAGTTTTGCACTGGGACTTCGGCAGGATGAGAGCAGCATGAGAGTGCCCTGCAGTCATTTGGGTGCTAATTGCACCCTTGGTGCCAGGCAGCCTGAGAGGGCACTGCCCTGTCCTGTGAGAGGTGGGGAATACCCTGGGCTGCTGCTGTCACTGAGAACAGGTCAGGTCTGCTTAGAACACACTTCTGTCCTAGGGAATGACAGCAAAGCAGAGCTCCTGCGGTGGCTGCTCTGGCAGCCCTGTGGTCAGTGGTCAGTGAGGGGGCACCCTCCAGCACAGCTGGCTCCTGCAGCAGCTGCGAGAGCTGCTTCCTTCTCAGTCTGCACGCGGCTGCTGCTGTATCAGTGAGCAGATGATGAGAAGAGCAAGCCAGGGGAAAGGTCACCTCCCACACTGCCACAGCACATCAAACAGCCAGCTGATATTTCCGTCCCACACGTGCAGGAATTCGCCGTGCTTATCTCTGAACAGGGCTCGGCGCAGCGGGCAGGGCCAGCCTCACTGCAGCATTTATCATGTTAGGAAATGACCTTTGGAGGATCAGCTTCCCCAGCACCAGTGCTGGCCACAACTTCTCAATCTGTGCAGCCAAGAGCCAGCTGTAGTGCAGGGCTGTGCCAGCTTGCTCAGCCCAAACAGGACCAGGGCTCGACCTGGATGCAGCACGTGACCCATCCTTCACTGTATTATCCAATTAGTCAGAGTCATTAATTTGTCTCTTTAAGGTCTTGTTCTAACAGGAGACAGTCTTATTGCCAAGATAATCCCTAACATTTTACAAACACAGCATTATAGACAGTTCTGATGAAAGGCAACCTCAAGGGGGTTGGCTAATCCTCCCTTATCCTAAGGCAGGATCAGCAAGACATTTAAGCTTTTCATGAAAGATATTTATCTAAGCCATCTTTAAAGAGAGCCTGTAATTCTGGGGAGAGGCCTGGGCTATAAACCCTGTCCTTTATCCTGTCTTCCTGTACAGCTTCTTTTTTGTTTGGTTGTTTTGTGGAGGGTTTTTTTTTTTTTACTCATTTCATCCATCAAATGTTTTGTTGCAGATGATAGAAAGAATACCTTTATACATTGCCCATAAGTTATTTATTCCTGTAGAGCCTAAGAAATGATTAGTCAGTGGTTCAGAGTTCTTTAATTAATAAACTTAGGTAATCTATGGTAACATTCTGGTAGCATTCACTGATGTATTAAGTGCTGTCTGTATATGTACCATTCTGATCCATCTCATACATACAACATTTAATTGTTCGCTTAGAAATCCAGTCACATCCACATTTAATAAAATCAGTGCTCAAATTAAAATAAAAGTCTTTAACTTAAAGACTTTTCATTCAAAATTGTTTGTTTGGTTTTTTTTTAATAAAAGCAAAAAAGGGTTTCTCTATTTTGCAGATTGCTATCTGAAAACCAGGCTGCTCTTCTGCTTTTCTCAGAGGCATTTTACACACAGATTTTGTGCAGCAGCTATATCATGATGTTTGGGAAGTAGAGCTATGATCTTTTCTGGTCCTTGTTTGCTTTTTACCAGTGACATCTCCAACTTAGAAGATTTGTAGCACTTTCATATACAAAATTATTATTATGTCAGCAGAGAAAGTGCAATTTTTCCTGCCCTAAAGGGGTTCATAAAATGTTATGCAAGTGTCTGTTGCAGATGGAGTTGGTAACACTGCTTACTCTTAAGGTAGTCCAGCATTTGGCATTTTCACTTGCCAGGTTTTAATTATTCAAACTAAAAGTTTTTATGCAAATATTTGCTTCAGGCTAAATATTTTAGAGAACTTTCAGGAAAAATAGTTCATCTGCATCCAAAAGTACAGAAATCTGAGGAAGGGAGGAGATTAGCTTTTCCTCATGATAAACAAAATATTTAAATTATTTAATTAGAAAGGTTTGTCTTCTCTTTGTTTACAAATTGACAGAGAGATTTGCTCTAACATCAGAGATCGGTCTTCTTCAGCTCCTTGACAATCCAAGACAAGTGTCCAAAGAGCATTGTAGTGTGTAGCTGAGCTTTGGGACAGTCCCAGAGCCCAGAGGGCTCCTGCTCTTGGCCTCTGGGGGACTGTGCAGGTCCATGACCATCCAACATCTGTTTAATTTGCAAGGGCAGCTCAAGGAGACTGCAATCATCCCCACCTGCTCTCTGTCTGCCTCACAGATATCCACAGGGCCAGAACTCTTTCTGCTTTACTCCAGCCTACTGCTCCTGTGGTGGCAGTGAGCGCTGTGGTTTATCCAGCTCTGCCCAGGGGGCTGAGATGTGCTATTGCCAGGCTTCCAGGTGGCCCAGAGCTCAGCTGATTGCCAGGGTTTGCTCTGGGTCTTAAACTGGGAGCCAGGAGTGTCATACCGTATAAATCAGCAGTTGGTATTTTATTTATATAGAGAGGAAAAACAAAATTTAAAGTTACTTTAGAAATGCCCAAGCAATATTTAGCTGTTACACCTGTGACACACCTGACCAACACTCTGCAAGCAAATGGCAGCAGCATCTTGAGCTGGGATGAAGTCTCTTGGCACTGACTTGCAGAGGGCTCTGGAGAGGACAGAGCAGGGATATGCAGACAAGCACTTGCCATGGTGTTAAGGCTAACTGTGCTCATCTGGTTATTCTAATGTTGAAAATAAAATAAAAGCTTTCTGGATTCAGTCCAGAAAGTGTCTGTGTTGAGCCTGCTGCATCACCAGACTGCAGGGACTGCGCAGGACTTAGCCTGGCAGCTGGAGGAAGCAAATGCAGAGACAATTATGGTGCTAAGCACTGAACCAGAGCACAGGGAGACAGTGAAACCCTCCCTACTTGGAGCACTTGATCCCTTGTGATGATAACAGTCTGCTTATTGTTGCCAGACATCACAGCCAGAGGTAGAAGTCTGTGCTATGTACCCAGGTCTCTGAGACTCCAGCTTGAGGAGTGCTTCTCGCTTGGTAGAATTCTGTGATCAGTTATTTCTTGCAATTCAAGACTATTTTCTCATCACAGATGTACGTACAAACAGCCTCTCTCAGGTTGAAATGGAACAAGCTACCTGGTTCCTCTAAAGTTTTGCATGCTGAACTGCATAACCTTAATAAGCTTCTGAATTATTTATTTTTCTGAGCCTCATATAGCTCTCAACTTTTGTCTCAAATTGGAACCATAGGGGAAACCTGGGCAGTAGGACATAGTGGCAATTACCCCCAGTGCTGCTCAACTCTGATAGCTTAGATAATCAGGTTTTGCTTTAGTGGAGGTTGTACTCACTGGGGCTGCTTTGGGAGCTTGTTTGTCCAAACTTTGGTTGTGCTATTATATAAAAACACCTTTTCCAAATCCAAGTGCTTGGTGCTGACACTTGGTGAACCCCTGGCTCATTTCTAGCACTTGGCCATTGGGGGCCAGTTCAGACATTCAGTACTTGGGTCCAAATTAATTATCATTAGACAAAAGACTATTAATTAACAGCAATTGTGACAGAATAGCAATGTGAAGTTTTTCTACTTAAAGTGTGCTACCAGTGGGTTTGGAGTGGAACACATTATATCCATTTTCTTCTTAAACTTGAAAACTAGAACCAAACTTTGTAAATCACTGTACATCATTGTACAAATCCTTTTTGTAAAAGGAAATCACGCTGAGAATGCTGTTAAAGGTTGATCTGACTGGTGCTGGTGTGAGATGTAGGAATTTAACTCCTTGGGAGTCTGAAGCTGGCACTAGAGCGTGTGTCTATACAGCTGATAGGTGGGGCTCTGTAGAGGTTTACTGCTGTTGGGTTAGAAATCCCCAAAATGAGCAGGTTCTTTTTTGTTATTCTTCTGTTGCACCCAGAGTAGCTCTGTTTAAAGCTATGACAAGGAGTTCTCAGGATCAAGTGTTTACGTGGAGGGGATTTCTGGATCTCACTTCTGAATTGGAGTAAGTCTGATTTTCACAAAGCAAAATTAAATGGATTGCTCAAAGTGAATAGGCTTTCAATTTAACTTGGGAAGACTCTGAGATTTGGGTAAACAATTACAGGGTGGGGCTCTCCTTTCCTTGAAAAGCCAGGGAGCACTTTTCTCGCTGGAGAAGTACCTTCCAGAATGTGGGCCAGGCTGCGAGCTGCACGGGGCGATAAAGCCAGGAGTTTAGTTCCAATCTATCTGTCTCCACAGTGTAATGTACCTTAGTGTGTGTAATGACTGCAGGGACTGGGGAGATGTGTGATAGACCACACAGCCCTGTGCTGTTATCTTGTTTTAATTACATGCAACATTTTTCTTCAAAATGAAGAAAACAATCGAGACAATAATCCGTGAGCAAGCAGATATGTGGATGCAAAAGAGATGCCTGCAGTATTCCTCTGTTGGTAGTACCAAGAAGAAAGGTCATGAAAAGCCCCATAAATAGCCTCTATTACCCAGAAAGCAAGCCTTGGTAAGTGTCTGACAGAGAGATCCCCAGCTCCCAGCAGCCATTAAAGCAGACTTTCACTTTCAGACATTAGAACATAAAGCTCCTTAATGAAGGGAAGATGTTTTTAGTCAAATTGTTTTCCTTTAATATTTGTTTTCTCCTCTTGAACAAAATGTATATGACAAATTACTGGCTAAGCTTACAAGAAAGATCATTGTTAAAACGGACAGTTTGAATCAAATTTTTAACAAAATTCCCATTACTCTATTTAAATGGAAACAATCCAGACATCATTAAAATAAAGCAGGATTCCTTCAGGGAAAAATTATTTCTGGTTTGATTTCTGTCAAAATGACTTTGACTTTCAGAATACTTTTACAAAATGTTTTCCTGAGGCTTTGTCTTTGTGAAGGGTTTTTAAACAAAGGAACTATTTGCCACTAAACAGAAGTAATCTGATAAAAGATTGGATTCAAATTAAATGTGCTGATTTTTTAATGGAAGAGGTTCTTTATTATTTTATTTTGTTTTAAGACATGTCACCTAATCAGCACATAAATCTTCATAGAATTAATCTGACAACCTCATTAATTTCCTGTGAATATTGCAGTGCAAAGAAAAGACCATAATTTTATGAAGGTAATTTATTCTAAAATCAGGTGCCTCATATTTTTATTTCTATGAGTTTGTGTTTTAATGAAGCTAATCTCAGTCATAAACACATTTTGTGGCCACAACATGTTTGTATCCTGATTCTGGAGAGGGCCTGATCCTGGTCCCACTGACACAGCTGGAAATCAGGATTGATTCCAGTGAGGGCACAGGCAGGTATGAACAAAGCCTGGATGGAACAGACCTCAAGGGGCTTTAAGGGCTGCATTTATGTCACTGTGTAGCAAAAGTGGTGTAAAGAACCCTAAATAGTAATGTGGAACATTGTGTCTGGTAATGCTATGGTGTTAGAGCAGCAAAAACTTAAACTGACGCAGCCTTGAGGCAGGTTTCCTATGGATACCAAAGCTCTTGCTTTTCCCCAGCCTTTCCCACTTAATTTCAAGTTCATTCTTCTAAACTCCATCCAGTACCTGGAAAAGGTGAACTTTCTGCTGAGAAGCGCATTGTCTAGGGACTTATTTTCAGTGCCTCATTCACTTAAATTTGTGTAACTGAAACTGAATTTTTCCATTCATGTGAAGACTTGTTCCCTTTTTTTTTTTTTTTTGGTTCTAGTTTTTGTTTCAGTTGGTTGTGTCTAGGAGTAAACAAAGCAGCAAGGAGCAGATGTTTCTGTTGTGCCCCCAGCTTCTGTGGGCATGAATGTGACAGAGGAGGCTGCTGAGGAGGGGAAACAGGTTTTCCTACTGCCATTCTGAGCCCAGGGTCACACCAGAGCAGCACCAGCTGTGAAGATTCTATGCCTTTCCCTTGTCTATTCTTTTCTGTCCCACAGTGGAAGTGGTAATGTTCTGAAATGGAACTCTAGAATTAGGGCAAATCATCTGTACAACGTTGGTGTTCTGTAATGGGCTGGATGATGGAGGTGTTTAAATAACATATATAATATTGTTTAAGTAGAAGGTGGGCTATTGATAAAGCAGTGGAGCTTTGATTTAAATTGACATAAGTTATTAAACCCAGGCTGTGGAAAAAACCCCAGGCTGTTACCTGTAGTGAACTAAGACTTCAGCAAAGCATGGTTTATCCCACATCCCTATAACTTTTGTGTCTTCTTCAAAATTCTGCCCACTTTTCTCTGTTGTCATTATCTTAATGCTGTTTAAAAGTTCGGTGGTCACAAGCTCTCTGCGACCATTAAAAATAATGAGATACAATTTCAGAAAACAGAAAGCAACAATTTGTGTGCAAGTAACTTGAGCTCTAAGCAAATGAAAACAGAGCCTGATTCATTGTCAGAAAGTTTCAGAAACTTCACATGCAGAGTTTACAGAAAACATCTTTCAGACATGATTTTGAAAATTGCTAATATTTGAAACCAGCTGGTGTAACAAGGTTACTGAGGTGAGGAGAGAACTGCTGCCTGGAGGACATGTATTAGAGAGATCAGAAGATGTTGCAGGCAAGTTTCAATATCAGCAGCTATTTTTTACAGTAATTTCATTGCTACATTGACCACTGAGAGCAACCACTCGTCATTTAACCAGTTCTTCAACTTCTTTTCCCCCACTTTTAATCTTCTTGTGGAGGCAGCTGAATAATACCTTTTTCAAGGTAAGTGTCTGATGTGTTACATCAGTCACTGGAATTTCTTCTAAGATCCACATTATACTTTAAACCTTGACCTTAACAGCCATATCAGCATAATAATTTTTAGGTATCTGAAGGATTTAATACTTGATCACGAGAGAAGTTGTTGGGGGCTCCTTTTATGACCCATGGCAGGTAGGAATATGATTCCCTTGTTCCCCTTTGCATTATCCTCCATCATCAAGATTTTAAAGGCAAATTGCTGGGCTGCATGGGTGCAATCTCACCTGTGCAGCAGTGCTTTATTAAGAAATAATAATCAGCTTAGGTGAATATCAGGTAAGCTTTTTTTGGAGAAAGGTGTTTGGTTTCCAGGCCAAGTACAGCATGGAGAGCAGCAATAAAAATTTCATCTCCTTGCGCTTGGTGAGAGAGAGCTCTCTTTAGCAAGTTGTAATATTACAGGCTTCAAAGCTGTTGGATGGATGTTTTTTGAGACTTGAAAAGAAAGTGGAACAATGATTGTTTGTTTGGTTTTTTTAATGGTGGTTTCTGTAATGTGACACATTAAGTGGATGGTCACCTGTGGAGCCTATGGAGGCTACCAGAGCATCTTTCAGGTCTTGATGAGTTTTGATCCTGAAGATTTCTTGTACCAGATCCATTGTTCTGCCCCTCCTGTGAGGACGTCTTGCTTTGCAACCATTTTTGAATATGCAGAGTCAATTAATTTGCAAAGCTGTTTCGTATTGATAAATTAGTCTTTTTTTTCCATTAAGAAAGATTAGAATTCCTTCAATATTTGTGAGGTTTTTATGATTTTATTTTGGGAGGTGAGAAAGGTCTCCAAAAGTTAACATATCCAACCAAGACATCTTACAAATGAATTGAATTATTTTGAAAAACTGCTGAAGTACCAATTTTTTTTCCAATCACAGGGAAAGAAGATATTATTTCATCATATTCAGTGCCTAAGACATGGAGCTGTAGCTGTAGTAAGCATGATTCAGAAATGGGGATTGTCAGGTTGGCCTCTGTCATGCCGGGCCAAGCCTCTTTAGTTTCAAGCTGACTCTACCTTAATGAAGCAGTTTTGGTTTGAGCAAGGTGCAAAATGTGGGTGAAGGCTTGCTCCTGCATTCTGTGAGCGTCTCTCCATCAGCACTGGGGGGACTATGGCTGCAGTGCTGTGATCATATTCCACCAATTGTGATAAATGGATTTGTTTGCAATATTTATACTGCTCTGTGAGGAGCAGAGAGTTCTCAATGTAAATGGTCCTGTTTGGCTGCAGGTTAAAATGAATATGTGAGAGGTTGTTAATTCTGGGCTTTGCAGGTTACTAGTTCAGAAATTAATTCTGAAAGTACCACTCAGCTTGACACAGGCTACAGGGGTTTTTTATTTTCTGTGAAACGGCTCTGGAGTTACTCAGAATGCTACAGTAGTGTTCAAAATGGATGTTTGAGTAGGGATTTCCATAGCATAAAATAATTCTATCAAAGCATGTATGGGTATGCACTGCATGTGCTTTATAAAAGGAAATGCTTTTCTGTTATTATAATTCCCTCTGCTCTTCCTAGCAAATATTCATTTCACTTGTAGGCTGATCCATTTCCATAAAGCTCCTCTGTCCTTAGCAATCATGTCATGGGACTGTCAGAGAGCCCTGGCTGTGATGAAGCATGCTTTTCCTGGGCTTTATCCTGTCACAACCATAGCAAAGCATCAGACATGCAGAAGCAGATGGGTTGTGAAAAGCAGAAAACCTTTGGTACAGCTTTCTGATTTTAGATTTCAGTGATTAGGGAAATTAGAAAGAATATTTTGAATGGCATATCTTTGCACTGGACAAATGCTTTTTGTGCTCTAAGACTCTGGGAGAAGTGGAGTGTTCAACAACATAAACTATTTCATCAAAGGCAATTTGGGAGAGGGATTGATTTGTTTTCACATGCATTTTATAATCAAACTGAATCCTAATTATTCTTTCTATTGACTGCTCCATGGATGCCCTGAGCTGTGCGCAGTACTGCACACTTAGTTCACGCCACTCCTTTATGATCATTTGTACAAAGTAATTGTCTTTGTGACCAAGCTGAGAGTGGTGAGACATTTGGTATGAGCTTTATCTCAGCATGCTCCCAGACTGTGCTGGAAACCACAGGATTCCTCAATGCATTCAATAAATACCACGTCATCCATCCATCAGCTGAATTACAGTGCCGTGCAGAAGCTGAAGCAGTCAGCTGACCTGTTTATCTTCTCCCCCCCACCCACCAGCTCTATTCAGTGCAAGCAGAGTTATAGAGGGGGGGAGAAAAAATCCATTAATAGAAGAGAGGCAGAAGATGATGAATTAAGGGAGCCTCCATTAATTTTTCATTTTGACAGATTATCGTCTGTCACAAGGCAGAGGAGATGTTCCTCGTGCACAGAGCTGGGGAGCTCACTCTTTGTAACACAGACTTATGTTTTTCACATGAATTAGGTAGTGGGCACCAAAAGGATGAAAAATTCATGGCAATCTATAATTTACATGCTAGAAGATAAATAATGAACTAAATCCTGTCATTAAATTGGTCTTTCGTTTTTTCTTAATCCCCACGGTGATGAATCTGATTCTGCAACAACATTTAGTATAAATTGATTTTTTTTTTTAGTGGGGGGCAAAGCTGTTTAAAATACTTTGTTATAAATAGCTTGAGCAGCACAGAACATTGCCTTAGGCTGAATGATATGCCAGCCTATTAATGTAATAGTACATTAAGATTGACGTTAATTAATGTCAATATTAACATCACCTTTCTAAACCACATCGAGCTACCAAAAAAGTCATAAATATTGTAGAGTTTGGTTTAATTAACTTTGAGTTTTGTTAAAAAAAAAAGAAAAGCCTGACATATTGGGAAAGTTTCTTTATTCAAATGGTATTAAAATGGATAAATGGGCATTAGGATAAATGGGGGCTTTCCACATCACTTAATATATGTCAAGGGACATGACCTCATTTCAAACAAATGTGGTTTTTTAAGATAAGACATTAGGGTAAGTGAAGTTTCACTGTGTATAATAAATAATAAAATTACAAGCCTCAAAAGGAAATCGGAACAATTTGAATTGTGTTGTAAGCTGGTTACTGAGGGCTGGTGGATTGGTTCAACTCCCTTTGTGTGCTCCTTATGGAAGGCAGAGGAAGAACCCACACCTCCTGCAATATGGATCTTACAAATTAGTTCCTTTTTTTTTTTAACTCTTTCTTCCCTTTTTCTAGAATGTCATGCAAATACCTCTTTGGAGCAATAATATTGTTTATGTAGGTGTACACAGATATACACACACATAGCTATGGGACATAAGCCTGGTGAAGCTCAGTTGCTGTCCATGCTCTTGTCTTGCCTGATGTTCACAAAGCCATGCAGAGCTCTCCCCAGGAGCTGGACTGTTCCTCTGGAGCAGTTTTCCTTGCAAATAACAAAGGCCTTGGACTCCAGTCCCCAAATGCTCTGAGTGGCTTAACCACCATTGCAGGCTGGATCCCTGCTGAGGTCACTGGGGCTGCCAGCAGATACAGGGCTTTACTTAGATCTGTGTCCCCCCTCTACAATATTGAGAAATAGTGGGGTTCTCATCCCACTGACCTGCATTTTGAGGGACAACACCCCTAGTGGATGATGCCTGTTTCAGGTTGTTCCCTTGTCCCTGTGACAACTCAGAGCTGCAAGACCAGTGAGCACAAGGCCACATTATCCCATTCCAAAGCCCCAAGGGAATTAATCCAAATGGGGCAAACCCTGGTTATTGCTGTGTCTGCAGCCATGGTGTCCTCAGTCTGTCACCCTGTGTGCATCCCTGGGGACTGTCATGTGCTGTGGATGCAGCTGAGCTCTGCAGGGAGCTAAGGTACCATGGTGCTTTTTAACTTGTGTCTGCAGATATTCCCTAGGCTTCTGGCTGGCAGGAAGTGCCTCCTAATGAGTTGCCATAAAGAAAGCCAAGCTAATGACAGACTGATTTAATGCAAGTTCATACCATTAATTTCTAGGGATTGGTAAATTGAATGAGGTTCCTGAAGAGTATTACAAAAATGTTTCAGTTAATTCTAGCCATTATCTGGAGTAATGAGCAGTAGCTGCTGTGCATGGCCCCTTTCCCATCATGCAGGGTTTGGGATGCTGTACCTGGGCCCAGCAGGATTTCTCTGTCCAGCTCCTAAGGCCTGCCTGGTGTCACCAAGGTGGGGACATTTTCCCTGTGTTGAGGTGGCAGCAGTTCTGGATGTCCCAGGTGTTGAGCAGAGGCTCTGTGGGGAATGTCTGGCTGCCAGGGAACTGGGAGCTGCCAAAACAGCTGTTCCCTTTTTCTCTCAAGGACAGCAGAGGAAACCTGCTCCAAAATCCTCCTATGGACTACATTTCACTTCTGGGTGTTCATACAGTCCCAGAAGTTGAAATTTCCAGTCCTTTTACATACTTAATCGTTCAGAAAACTGGAATAAGAAATAAAATTGTCAACAGCACTTAATTTCCAGAAGGGTCTAAACCTGGCAGTGGATCTTAGGCTTGTAAATTATTCTTGTGGTACTGTCACTAAGTGCTTAGAAAACCACCCAGAACACTGGATTTTGGGTTTGTTCACAATGGTTTTTTCCACTGTCATGTAATGATCAGTCAAGGTACTTTGTGTCTCAGCTTGCTGTTTACTGACCAGATATCTGCTGGGTTTTGGAGGATTTCTTTAGAGAAAGGGGTTTCATTTGTATCTTCCTGTAGTTACCAAACAGACTGGGTACTAAACACTGCATTCTCCTGCATGCAGCTCCAAACCTTTTCCCAAGCACCACATTGCTCTCCGAGTATTTGGGAATTTGGGAGACCACGTGCTGGGGCCCCCCTTTTATCCACTGCCACCAGTGGAGTTGTTGCCAGAGGCCTTTGGGGCTGTGGAGAGAAGGTTCCAGCAAGTGTCCCCCCAGCCCAGCCCAGCTGATGTCAGATCAGCACCTTTTAGCTCTGAGCCTGCCCTGTTTTTGTTATGTTGAGCCCATCTCAACACCATGGCTTCCCATGTTCCAAAATCCTCCGGAAAGCTGGGCCGGAGGGGATGTTTGGCTAGTTTGCTCCAGCTGAGGATCTAACCAAGCTCTGTATGCGCTGCAGCAGGTTCCCTGCTCTGATTAGCAATGCCAGTCATGGCACCACGATGGAACAAGCCAGGTAGAACCTCTCCTCCCCGAACAAGGCATTCTCCAGCTTGTGCTGCCTGTACTCCTGGGACAAAGAGAGGCTGAATTTCTTCCTGAGTAAATCAGCAAGAAATTTTTTCAGCCATTGACATGCTTCTGGCCGGGAGGAGGCCATGTGATATATTTTTAACGCGTCTGGGCTTTATATCTTATTTTCTGTGAGAAATGTGTGGGAAATATTGGTGGGCTTTCAGTGCGGATTATTCTTTTGTAGCTGTCCAAATTATCTTGGCCTATTTAAACACATTTAATGCTATTTTAGGCTAGTTGGTATTCACATTGCTCACTGCTTTAAATGTAGCCTTGGGGGCCCTGCGGGCTGGAGCTAGAAATGAGGTTCTCCCTGTGGAAGCCCTGTGGAGTCATATGGTAGATAATGGGATTGATCCAATTTCCATTGAAGTCTGTGGTGGCGGGATTGAGTCCAGAAGTTGATTAAAATTTTGTGCTTGCTCATGAGAGTTGGTATGCAATCAATAAGTAGAATGACATGAAATATCAGAAGAAAATTTATGCTACACTTTTTCTAAAAAAAAAAAAAAGTGCATTTTTCCAGGACAGCCTCACTGTCCTGTGTATATTCATTGCTTTGGAACCTGTATAAGCACCACATTTAAAACTTATTGATTGATAGATATTTTCTCCTGACTCTCTTTAGAGTCAAATCTATTTGTCACATGGGGCCTATATTTAGATTTTGCAGGGTAATGGGCAGTTGATGTGGAGGACAACATCCAGAGCTTTCTCCTTGAATCTTAAAGCAGTGCTACAGTTTAGATCTTTGCTATTGAAATGTGTCAAACTAATGTCTCTTTTCTTCTGGCCCCTCTTGTTGCCTGCTCTTTTCCCAGTGTTGAACAAAGGGAGTCTGAGACATTGTTCTATTATAAATGTACTTTGGGTTTATCTTCTTTTCTATAAATACACGCTGAATATTAATGTCTCTGGAAATTAATCATTTTTCCATTTGATCTTCCTTTTATTGCACTGACTTTTCTTCATTAATTTTTTTAAGAACCTTGAAAAATCAAGTACTTTAGATACTGGCTTCCTTGATTTTTATTTATGGTTTTTGGTTTGGGGTTTTTTTGGGGGTTTTGTGTTTTTTGGTTTTTGGTTTTTTTTTTTTTTGATCCTGCATATGAAATCCTTACAATGGTAGCAAAATAATTTGTATTAGATTCCTCAGAGTTTTGATGATCTTCATCTTTTCAAAGTCAGGGAAAACCAAAGTCAGCTTGAGTTAAGGCAGCATTAATTCTAAACATGTCTTGGCTAACTATAGGAAAAGGAAAAAAAGAACTTGTTCCAGTGCTCACTGTGCTTAATTTCTTGTAGTGGAGATAAGTTTGAAGTACTCTGTAAGGTTTGTGAACTTGCTAAGCAAATTTCTTTGCTTGTTTGAAAAAAAATTTACTGCATTCAGAACCCAGAAAAGGTTAAAAGGAATACTCCAAATGGATATTTCCTTTTTTTAACTGACTTTTTTCTAAGTCATGGTGTTTGAGCAAATATACTGGGTAGTGTTTTGACATGAATTTTCACATAGCTCTGTATGACATTTCCCTTTTAGAGTTCTTTAAATGAAGCTGTGTAACATATGCCATATGCATTCTTAAAAAAAGAATTGTAAGATTTAATATAAATTGAAAAGTAGGGATTCCCTTTCTAGTTTTCCTCAGTTAGCTGGGAGACTTGGCTGTGGTGGTTAGGCTTGAGGGTTTTTTCTGTGCAACATGGATAGGTCATAATTTTCTCATCTTGAGAAGGATTAAATTGGATATAATTTTGAATATTGAGGAAATTCACTCCTTTATAACATCAGTGAATAATGTTTTCAGAGTCTATTCTGGGTTTACATCTAATATACTCACTGTTGGATTTGATGGGGATCTTTGATGGGGATGCAGTTAAGCCAAACTGATTGGTTCTGGAAATTTCAACCTTGTACATTCTTAGGAAATATTTAAAAAAATGAAAGTCTGGTGCTGTGCCTCTCAAAGAAATCCACTAGATGTAGGGACAGATTTCAGCTCTCCATACATGGTCATTGTTTGTAACATGAGAGTATTTTGGAACCAAGTCACAGATCAGTTTTCCTCTGTGCTACTGCAGTGCAAAGACAGGAGGAAAAAGAACAGAAAATAAAGAAAACTGTGTTTGCTGAAAGTGGCTGCTACTTGTAACAAGACTTGATATAAAGGAAAATAGCACACAGAGAAAATTTCAAGATTAGAACAAGACTTGATGTTAATTAAATGAGTGACAATGAACATAATCAAGTTATTGTTCCTGTACTGACAGGACAGACATTTTGTACTGTGGAAGCAGCAAGAGCAGATAATGTTGAGTACAATGGAGTGGTGCACGTCCACACTGACTCTTACAAAGGAAAGAACAAAGTTGGCAAAGATCAAACCGATCGTGTTTCCATTTTAATGTTGTAATACCTGTCACTGCCAGTCGTAAATGACTGCTGCTTCAAAGATATTCAGCCTTGCTCTGGGTACCAAGATGAATATTCATATTGCTTTTAGCACAGGAGGAAAAAAAATTATTGAAGAACTTTGGAAAGACAATGTGAAGCTGATGAAAAATGCGCCCGTAATCAGCACAAGTTTTAGAACTCCAAGGCAGAATGGTGTAAGGCAAGGGAGTTGTTTATCATTTTGGAAGTAAAACAGCACAAAACCTTTGGGGTTTGCTTGATGGATACTCTACAGGACACTTGGAGGCTTTTGGGACACTTCATTAACTTTGCATCCTAAAATTTCCTTGGGAGCATATTTTCTCCTGATCATAAACTAATTTTAATCTGTTGAAGGACAACAAATATGACCAGCATGGCCATTTGGAAAAAAACTCATGGAAAAATGCATTAAAATGAAATGTGGTCATGACAGATGACTAAGCATTTCACTTGCTGAAAACCAGAAAAATTTAAGCTGCTGCAGAAGAGAACAATGAAATCTGTCTCACAGGAAATGAGAGCTTTGTGAAGCTTTATTGGGAATGGGACATCTTTCTCTGGTTTTGTTGCAATGCAGTGAAGATAACTTGAGATTTAAGATCTATATAGTGCACATCTGTTAACACTGATGACATCTGAAGCCAAGACCATGGCCATGTAATAACAAGTTCTGTACCACTGTTAACCAGCAGCATCTGCCTAATGCCAGAAGTCAGAATTATTTTTTGGTTTATAAATTCTAATTTTTTATAGCCTGAAATGTTGCTTTGTTCAACACCCTTATAATGATGAACATCTGGGGAAACAAAGGATTTCTTAATTAGCCTTAAAAACATTTTTTTTTTCTTCTCTGGCTTAAATCCATAGGTTTAGGATTCAATCCTGTTCCAATGCCATAAACCCCTGCATTGTGCAAGCTCTGGCTATCCCAAAAATGTATAAATAAGGCCCATTTTGTGTTGTTTATAGCACCTCTTACTCTTCAGACTCATCTTTGCTTGACAGATCCTCCCATGCCTGTTAGAGCATCTACAGATTTCTCTGCTAAAGACTTGTGACTTCCATGGGATTATTTGTATTAAAGGGAATGGAAAGTGCAAAGAAATATCTTTTAGAAGAAACCACTCTTGTTGAGCTGATTTGTTCTTTGAGGATTCCTTTTAACTGGGGAAATCCATCTGGGAGGTGGTTCGTGCTGCTTGGACATGACATTCTCACCTTCTTGGCTTTGAAAAACTGCATTTGTGTCATAGAAAGACCAGGATGACCCAAAAGATAAAAACTGCTCCACAGAAGTATTTTTGAATTCTGTTTTTCTGGGATGTAATGTGTTAAATTCTGTTTATCTTGTGCTAAAACCCCTGTCAAAATACACTATTTCAAAACACAATTTTGAGGGTGGATAGGAATTCTACATGAAATTCTGTTTTAAAATATTTTTAAACACACTGAAATAATTATCTTGCAGAGGAGAAAGAGTCTCAAAATTATTCTACAATTAGCATATTCAGCCTTGCATATAAATGATTTACTTAAGTGTCAACCTGCAGACTAATATAGATATATTTCAGTCAAGAAGAAGGGCAAGGAATCTTTATCACAGTGCTATGAATCTGGACCCGAAAAGAGTTTTGGAAAACAGACAGCAATTAATTTTGGCCTTCAAGGATTATCAGAAGGCTTCACATAAATTAAGAAGAATGCTGTGGAAGTTAAGAAGGTAGGCAACCACAGTGCTGGAATACCAATGACTGTCCTTGTTTGTTATAAAATAAAAGGCTCAGTTATAAGAGGAGAACAATGAATTTCTATAAGCATATGAAGCTTAGCATTTGCCATTACTCTTAATTTGCTCATAATAGAAGCAGACAACATCTTCCTTTGTCTGTTGAAAAGAAATACTTTAATATGGAGAATAACTTTTTTGCTGGTCAGTAGCAAAAACACACTGCTGTGATATAAAAACCACTAGCAAAGCACAGACTTTTTCAGGCATTTGATAATTCAAAAGGAAAAATTAAAAATAAAACAGTTTTAAATACCACTGAGTACATTTTTTCAGGTCCATTCTAGAAAAATATTACTGAAATATTTTCCATTGTAATTGAACAGAGAGATCCAGACATGAGCATACTGAGATCATACTCTGATTTTGAGTGTTTGCACTGTATTATTGATTCTGTTGGTGCCCGCGGCTTCACACAAGAGAGACTTGATTCCAAGATGAACCTTAGGATAATGCTGATAAAACTACTGGCCCAATTCATGTGCTGGGAAGTCGTCAACATCAAACCAGAGTTGAGACAAGTATGAATCCAGTCTTTTAGGTTCTCTATTTCTGTTTTGTCTTGATCAGACTTCCTTCAGATAGGGAAAACAGACATTACTGCACAGCCAAAAAAATGAAAGAACTGGATAAAGACCAATCAGATACCCTGTGGATGTCAATTATCTGGTTTTATGTGAACTCTAAAGAGCCACTGAATTATTATCCAGGTTTGGCCTTAAAATTAGTATTAACAATAACACCTTTACATTGTGGAGCTGAGCTATCAGTGTAAAGAACTATTTTTGGTTTGGATTATTTATTTAAGTCTGAAGCTTATATTCTCACAACTCTACATTCCCCTTGGGATATTGTTATTTTTGCGAAATGAAGAAGAAACAACATTTCCAACAAGAACATTTCATGACAATAAAGTTCTTTCTTTATGGTGAATTAAGCTGCTAAGTGTTCATTTTATGTTCTGATCTCAACATTACGGAACAGCACAATTCCAAAAGTTAAGGAGCCGAGCTGTGTAGGTTTTGTACATTGTGCTACTGCTAAAAATAATAAATTATCCAAATCATTTTTCAGAGAAGCAATGACCACCCAATTCAGCCTTCTGTTCCAAACACAGAAGCCCACTAATTTCAGTGGTGTGAGCAAGGAGTGAACTTGATGCTCCATTCCAGCCCTGGGACTAAAAACCAGCAGCCTGAGCAAAAGCAGAGGGAGAGGGGTAAGGGTGAAAAAGGAGTCAGATCTTGCTGTCATCTCTCTTGGAGTCAGATTCATTCCTCCTACAACTGCCAATGCTGTCAGAAAACTTTATGTTCTTCTCTGGTGTAAAAGTTCTCAGTAAAACACAGTAAAACTTACAGAACAGGCTGTAGGAGGGCAGGCTGGAAATCCAGCAACAGTCCAGCTCAGTGCCAGAGGAAAAGCCAGAAGCAAGGCAAACACATCCTGGAATATTCTCCTGCTTACTTCTGGCTTAATGATTTCCTTTGTTTTTATAAATTGTTGTGACTTTTTCTTCCAGTATTTTCTCTAGCTGATATTTGAACTCATATATATAGTCACTATCCCAGAAGATTTATGCATTCTGGGGAGTAATACCTCCTTTTAGTACTCTAAAGCTTGCCTTTTTGTTTTTGCTGTCCCTCTCTCCTGCAGCAGAATAGAGATGGAGCAGCTGTTGGCTTCCTTTGTTAGCTCTTTCTCTGTGCTAGTCATGATGTTACAGACTTCTGTCATATCCCTTCCTTCACTTCTTCTGCAGGATGGTGGCAGTCAGGCTGTGTGACAGTTCTCTGTGTAGAAGCTGTACTTTTGAAAACATTTGGTACATTCTCTGTCTGTTTTCACTGAGTTCCTTTTGGGATGTGACTGAGAAGTGGGCTGCCACTTTCACCAAACCAGCTTCTCACAATCTGAGGTCTCTTTCTCAGTGATCAACATTTCACAACCTATTTCTGTGCATGCAAACCTGAGCACTTGTTACTATATGCATTGTGCTATGTGTATCAGTATAGGAATTGATTTGCCTTTCAGTATCACAAGAGCCTCCTGCACCTCTCCACAGCTGGCTTTCAAGTTCCCTGGGAAAAATAGTTTTACCTGGGAAAATTTGGTATCCTGAGAAGAGGTTTGTCAGGTAATTGCTCACCGTTGGTGCCCTTTGCAAGCTCCATTTTGGGCAGGGCTGGTTTGGGTACCTGGGATCCCCCAGTGATGTCCTGAGCTGGGGAAGCTGCCCTGCTGCTGGCCCCTGTCTTTCCACCACCCCTTTATCTTATGACAGAACATTCCCTCACATCCCATGACAGCACAGCTTCTTTAAAAGGCTTTGATGAGGGACCTTGTCAGATATCTTTTGGAAATACAAATAGACTACATCAGCTCAAACTCCCTTACCCCTGTGCTTGTTGGCTTCTTCAAAGAACTCTTAGCAAGGAGCTTTGAGCAGCAGTAGCTTTGAGGGTCATGGCAAAAGCTGTGTTGACTTCTCCACCAAATAGTCATATTCATTCATTTATCCAGTAGTTCTGTTCTTTCTTATAATTTATGCTCATTTGTCCAAGAAGATGTTTTCTTTCAGGGTTTGGGTTTTTTGCTATTTTGGGTTTCATTTTTTTTTCTTTTTGCTCCAATTTTACTTACCAACTTTGGATTTGGCATCTGTCTCAAGCTACCCTGGGTAACTTTCAAACGAAACAATGCAGGCAGGGAAAATAAATCCTCACAAATGTGCCCCAGCTTAAAGAGATAAAAAGGAGCCATACCTGGAGAGACAGGGTGGTGTTTGTGGTGTACCAAAAGGATTGCAGCACTTTACAGAGCTGGCTGTGCAGCACTCAGAGCCTTTCCTGCTGTGTGTGCCCCAGGGATCCATGGCTGTGTGACTGCACAGGTGGGTCACAGTCTCTTCTAAAGAGCTCCATATTTTCCTGCTTTGTCCTACGTGCATCCATATAAATCCATGTGGGTCTAACTCATGTCCATGCTTACAGATTGCATAGGAGTAGGTAAGTCTGCAAGATAAGGCAGGCAAAGAATCAGTGCCAGCAATTACTCTGTGAGCAGTAAGGAGGTGGAAATCAGAGTGGTGTTTTGGGAGGAGGATCTTGGATGGAGTGAATCTGCAACTGCACAGTTGGGAAATAAAGATATTCAGGGTTGCTAAGAGCAGGTTTAGTTTCATAGAAGTGATAGCATATTTCTGTCTTCATAGAAGACAGTTTCAAAAGTAATTTAATATGACCAATTAAAATTTAGATGTGGAAATTAGCTTATAAGCATTTAAAGAGTAGAGAGAACCACTGAGGAATGGGTGATACAGAGTCTGTCCCTGAGTCTTCCTTACCTGCCTGTTGAACCACTGAAACAGTGAAATTACACCTGAAGCCTCTGAAAGACTGAAAATTATGATTGCAACAATCCATAAGTATGACCTGAACCCACCATTTCCTGTGGCAGCTCTGTGCTCCCCACTCCTGTTCCATCTGCCAGCAGGGAGGTTTGGTATTTCAAATCAGCTCCAGATGATTTAGTTTTACCAAATACAAGGTTGTTTCCCTAAACTAATTTCCTCCTTCTCAAACCTCTCAATGAATTTCTGTAGGTGATTCTCTGGGCCCTTCAATCCAGACCACTGCAGTCCTAGAGCAGCCATTTGGCTGTGAGCAGATTTAACTCCTGTTTTGTTTTTGCAGCTAAGAAATACATTTTTTTTCTTTGAGTTGGCAAATCTTATTGTGCTGCATAAACATCAAAGAACAAAGCATACTTTTTGTTTAATTCTAGAAGTACAAATTACAGTGATGATTTCCATGTTTAACATTAAATTCCCACTGTTTGCATCACAGCTCCAATTCCATGCGAGCAACCATAGTTTCTGATAAGACTGTGGAGGTTTGTTTTCTTTTTAGCCTTAAAAACTATTTCCTAGCAAGGGCTGAAGCTTGAATTGGTACTTTGTCCTTCTCCTGTGCCTTTTGTGAGTGTGTTTTGGATCAATGTTTGTAAGCTCACGCTTACTCTCGGTCTGACTCGGAGAGAAACAAATTCCTGCACTCCCATGAAAGCTGAGTGCCTGTAAATCAGTCCAGAGGTGCCTGGCAGCAGCAATAAGTGCTGGGTACTGGAATGCAAAGGTTACTCCTCTTGACTACTAATGCATCAGGTCATCCCTGCCACAGCCCCTCGCTGTGTGCTACCTGCAGCTGTGGCAGGCATTGGAACATGCTGTTTGCATCCTGACAACCAGGCACAGCCATTCCCAAGCTCCATCCCTCTCCAGATCCTCCCAGAGCACAGGGGAAACACAGGCAGAGGCTAAAACATGTACTGGTAGTACAAGGAAACAAATTTGTGGGAAATCTTGCATCCACAGATGCAAGGATTGTCATTAGGACATTGAAAACAGGAAATACATGAAGATTGCTAGATAGTATCTCTGCTATTTCTTTGACCTTAGGAGAATTTTAAAGCGGATACACATGATTTATATAAACCTTGAGGGTTAGCTAGCTGTTTATTGGTTACAGCAGGCTGGGTTTATTTCTTGTATATTCTGCAGTGACACAGGATAGCAGCGATGAATAACATCCTTCAGATCTGGTGTGGGAGGGGACTGTGGGACCCAGGGAATGCACAGGCACAAGCTCCTGCTGAAACACTTGAGCAGACTGACTGAGCCCTCCCAGTTCAGGCACCACCCCTGGCTCAGTGCCTGGAGATCCCAACAGGAATGAGTTCAGTGGGATCAGCTCTGTGTGGAAATGGGTTGCTAAAGCAGGACCTACAGAACCTGTGACTCCCTTCAAGCTCATGACATTTTCTTGGTATTGAAAGGGAGCAAATAAGAGACTGCAAACTTTGAATGCCTCGAGGTGAAAAGTTTAGTGTGGATGTTGTCGTTTTCACATCGCTAATTCAGACAGCAATTGTCATGGTGTGGTTTTGTTGGGGTTTTTTCACACAGTGGGTGTTATAGGATGCTCGTTTATAATCAGAACAAGTGATCTGAGCACATGTAGAAATTCAGAAGGTGCTTTCAGTCTTTTGCTTTCTTCTTTTCATCATACTCCCTTGACTCTAATGCCTAATAGTTGTTTTTTATACAGTGTTGGCTCCTCATTTTGAAGCCTTTGGTGAGCTTTAATGAAATTAGCTGTGTGATCCCTCCATGAGACAAGTAAACATATGCAGTTTCCCCCTTGCATGCAGCCTAGAAGTTTGATATTGAAACTTGTCAGAGCAGCTTATATCAGTGGCTCTCAGGCTGTATTGCCATGAGCCTCAGCTCTGGTGCCACCCCTGAGCCCATTTTGGGGGGGCTCTGCAGTGAATCTCTGCTGAAAGCCTTCTACCAGGGGTTTGAGCTGGGGTTTCATTTTAGTGCTGGTCACCTTTGCAGGTTCACTCCTGTGGTTTCATTTAATATCACGCTCATCATTAGTCTGACCACGCTGGAATCAGGTTTGGTTTGTTTTCTTTTTCCTTTCCATTAATTTTTATGACAGTGACATTCATGCATTCTGCCCTAGGGAGAAAGGGAAAATAAAAATTTGATGAAACTATGGAGAGCCCATGTGTGCTTTAAACAAGAAAATACTGTATTTATATCTGAAAAAGAAAATACCTTCAGTTATAGGAATATCATTCCCTAAGAGTAATTAACTTGTATTGATATTCACAGAGCCCTTTCTAACAGGCCTGTGTATGCAGATTAACAGGTATATACAGATTTTCTCTATATAAAAATTAGAAAGCCAAACTCCTGTATTGGTGTGTGTGCATCCATTGCACAGATTTTATGCATAGCATAAATAATACAAAGCATACACGTGCACACACAGAGATTTGGGCTGTAATCCTTCCTGCTCTATAGAGCCATGAAACGCAGAGGAAAATTAGTAGATTTTTAAAAATAAAACACAGCAAGATTGCAGGAAATTCCTCCAGGAAGTTCCCTCTGGCATGAGAGGCCTGGCTGTACTTCTGCAGCTCTTGGGCAGGTTCTGCTGCTCACACTGAGCTCCTTGGGGCACATTTACACTGCTGCCTCACTCATTTAAACACAGAGGGAGATTCAGACACCACCAACGAGCACCAATCAGAGCATTTCTGAGTGTGAGCTCTTCCAGAGGAATTTATACTCCTGGTCTTTCCAGGAGCTGGACCTTTTGCAGGGGCTGTTCTCATCTGTGGCATTTGGGTTTCCTGCTGGTTGCACACCTTCAAAGCACAAGTGGTGCTGTAGGACAGAGACATCTGTGTGATGAGCTGAAGAGTCCAATGAAGCTGAAATGATCCTCCTCCCAAGCAGGGGAAATTGAGGGAGCTTCTCAGTTTTCTGAATTATGTTTAGTTCTTTCCAGTAAAAACTAAAGTTAGAAGCTTCCTTCTAAAGTTAACATTTCTGTCTCTGCTTAATCTGCTCTCTCATCTTCCCTTCCTTAACATGATTGATTGCAGCATTCTGAAAACAGCAACAGAGCTCTTTGGCAGCTTGAGATTTTGAATTGTGCTGTAGTGGCAGGAACAGTTGGCAAGGGTTTGTGAAAGGTTAATCCACTGAGGATTTATGGGTTTGTGTTACAGAGAGCGCAAACATTATTTGTGTTGTCATGCTATAAAACTATAATCTGACATTGATGGTTATTTTGATTTTGCTTATATTTCAATGAATGGGAATTACATAATAACAATTTTCCTATGCAGATCTTGAAGTAGCTTAAAAAAGAAAGTCTTTGTGCCAGGGGAAGGAGGCAGGGAGAGTCTCAAGGTCAAACAGCGAGCAGAGGGTGGAAACTGTGCAAGGTTTTGGCATCCATTGTGCTGTTCTGTTGTGATGCACACTTCCAGCTTTGTCTGCCCCCAGTCCAAAGCCATTTAATATTCTTTTACCTGGCCAGAAAGGAAAGACAAATCCAAAATGTTTTATCCCTTTGGTCTTTGTATGTTTATTAACATGGCTTCATTCAGTCACTCCATTCCTAAAAGGCCTGGCATGTTTTACATGGTACATATTCGTCCCTGTATTTAAATCCTGCATCTTGCAGACCTCAAGCTTCAGGGAAGTGAGAGTCAGTGTCAGGAGTTTTTCAGCATTTGATGTGATACTAAAAACAAACACCTTAATAGAAGGGAGTTGTTCTACCCATTTTTATCACTTAAATCCTTTGTGATAGGGCCAGGAGCATGAGTCAGCACAAGATTGGACATTCAGATAAATAGCAAGAATGTATGGAGTAAACATAACTTCAGAGGAATTTAAATGTCCAGGATGCTCTTGACAGTGAATGCTAACCAGTGACCCAGGAAACATCTAACTTTAAATCACAACTATTACCTTTTAAAGATATTACTGAACAAAGTAGTTGGGTGTTCTGTCTACAGTGTGTCAAACAGAGAAAGCATTCCAAAAATAATTGAGAGGTCAGAGAGGACAAACAAAAATGAGAGAGTCTGGGCAGAAAATTATTTTCTTTGATAATGAAGAAATTCCCTTCAAACTTTGTTGTGAAGTCTGGGCTGGTTCATATTTAGTTTGAATCAGTTTGCTTGTCTCTAATTAAGAGCATTACTTGCCTGTAAGTCCAGTGGGAATGTTTTTGCAATCTGTGCTCAAAATTTAAGTTGAAGAGTTTACTTCTGGGAAGAAGGAGGGCAAATACAAAACTCAACAAACCTGATACACAGATAATAAGGGAAACACACAAGAAAACATAATTAAAATTTGGTGGTTTAATATCAGTAAGAAGGTTCTGGCCATTTTGTACAAAAGGAAATGTTGTGAGTTCAGCTTCTGACCACAGGGCTGCCAGTGAGGGAGCAGTTCACATCTGTGCAGAGTAATGGTGAAGAGCTCATCTGAGCTCCTTTAGATTTCACTGCTGTTCCAACCTCTTGAAAAGCAAATCTCTGTGAGCAGACACACACCTCTGAGAGACTTACTCACTTCAGTCTTCCCTGCAAGGCCATGAGGCCATGCTGCTTTCAACAACATCATTTTGTTGCTGTTAGGTTTCTTCCTAAGTCAAGCTCTCT
Organism: Camarhynchus parvulus; assembly: GCF_901933205.1. Taxonomy (NCBI): domain Eukaryota; kingdom Metazoa; phylum Chordata; class Aves; order Passeriformes; family Thraupidae; genus Camarhynchus; species Camarhynchus parvulus. The sequence continues at coordinate 14,982,726 of NC_044584.1, read as the reverse complement.
CAGAACAGTGATCTTCAAATTAGCTTTGATACTGGAATACTAACCTTAGTGTCAGAGCTTAGTATGTGGGATCTGGAGCTATGAATTGGATACTGTTCCAGATGTTTCGTCTCCATAAGGCTAAACATTATAATCTTCTATATTCAGCTGAGAAATGTTGGATACTTGCTTTGCTTTTGGCATAATGTGCTTTCTCCTGGCAAAGCCAAGCATTTTGGGTCTCATCTGTTCATCACATCCTATCACTTGAGTATCAGGAAAAACACACACTGGTTTCTTCCCCCATACTCCAGAAGCAAAGTGATTATTGTCTTGTTAAAAGTGGACATGGAAAGGAACTGTGACAACAGGGAAAGATAGAATTGCTGTATCATTAACCCTGTTAAAGAAAATAGAATTTTACTGGAAACCAGTGGGGGGTGAAAAGGAGTTGGGTGAGAAGTCCATTTCCTCCTTGGCTCTGAGAAAAGAGCTAAAATAACAATATTTGGAGAACAGTCACTATTAGCACTTGGATATTTGACGGTTACCACAGAAATTCCATATTCTAAGCATATGGAACAATTGCAGCCTACTGGGTTGATATGTTGGCAAACATTGACTTCCTAATGGCAACTGCTGTGCAAGTGACAAAAATGCCTCTGTGCCTTCTGGTGTGAGGAAACTGTTTAAGCAACAGACTCTTGGCATGGTTCAGTGTAGGAGCTGTAGGAGCCACTCCTGCACTCTCAGCTATGAGAAATATCTGGGATATTTGCCACCAGGGGGGAAAGTTGTGGTGTCCTCAGTGGAGAGCAACATGGCCCCAGCCATGGCAGAGGTGTGGACTCCATCCACCACAACCTCAACCAGCAGAACCTCACCCCCAGCATGTGTCACTGATTTGCAAGTGCCAAAGTGGTGTCAGTTTGCATTGCAGTGTTGAAACCATCAGCCACTCCCCCATTTCTGAGACATGTCTGTTCTTCAAGATCTCTTGAGCCTTGTCTTTCTGTCCATCTTGTCTCAGGCACTTTAGATTTCATGGCCATGGCATTTTCTGTAAGGTTTATCTTCACCCAGGCCTCTAATGGGGAGAAATGAGAAGTGATATTCTCATTCTTCAGATGGAGAACAGAAGCATAAAGAGACCTGATAGTCTTGTCAAAGCTCAAGCAGGAAAACCATGGCAAAGTAGGTCCAAGTTTCATAAGCTGTTACCTGTTCCAGGATTCTAGTTTGCCTTCAGTATTTCCTTTCACCTTCCTCTTCTCAATTCCTCTACACTCAGCTGATGTTCTAAATGATATTTGCTCTGTTCCATCCCCCTATATCAAACTAAAAGATATTGTGGATTGCAAAATATCACTCTCCCTTTTTCAGCTACCCTCATAAAATTGTCCTAGAACCTAGATATGGCTTTAAATATTTCATACCTGAAAATCACATGAACTATATAACACTCAAATAAGAAAGCTGCTTGACCCTTAATTTTTAATTAATTTAGATTTAAGAATAAATAAAAGGATCCATATGTGTTGATAGAAAAGACAGATATAATTTGTAAAGTGATGGTATTCTCAAGTAGAGATAATTAGTCCAAATGAGTCATTTCCTATCTATAAACACAAAGAGCCATGCTGGCTATCTGGAAATAGGTTTGAATGTTTCTAAAGAGTAGTCTGAACTTTCTAGTTTGGTTATAAGCTATACAGTGCCCTCTAGTTCTTATTCATGGTATTATTGCCACTTTAGAAGTGGAATTCTAACAACTACAGCCATGGTAAATTCTGTGGAGTCCAATCATATTATTGGATAGCAGTTATTTAAAGGTCATTTATTTTGATTTAGTTGAAATTATTTTGAGAGGCTGGATGCATCAATTATAAATTGGAAGCTACAATAATCCTGCTCTAGATTTAAAACTCAGGTAGGCTGAACTCTTGACCTCATTGTTTCCTGCCTCCATACAGCTCAGAGGCTCTTGCAACTTAAATTGAAATTGCCCTTCTACATAATTAACTTCTGCCTGCAAAAATTTTGCACCTTTGTAGGGAAGTTCAGTAGCAGAGCTTTAATGTCATGTTGTGGTTTAATCTCAGAGAAGCAATTACTGTTGCTTGGTTACTAGTGCCATTGCTAGCTCATTTTTAAACCAAAACCCAAGCTAATAGCACATAGTTTCAGGTTTAAGCCTTAATAGAAGGTGCAAGTGTGGGTTAAGTCTGATTTATGTCTTTGAACTTTTTTTATCAGAGTCTGGTGTTTTTCTGTACAGGTACAGGAAATATTTTTCAGTGGGTTGCAATTTTGGTCTTTTTTTTTTTCCTGATATATTTTTGTAAGTTCCAGGAGATTTTTTTGCTGATAACCACAAGGGTTCCAGAGCTGACCAAAAGCCCGGCAGGTCTGAGTTCAAACAAAAATGAAACTTAAAGGTTATGAAAACACATGAAACAAAGTCTGTGGAAACACAACTGATAACCTCATGGGCAGAAACCAATGGTTCCAGTGTCCTGTCCTCACAATGGGGACTGGCTCTGTTTTGGAAGACAAATTTAGTAGACTTCAGACTCTTTCTAAAGGAGGCTCAATAACAGGGACAGAGGATCTGCTGGTCTTGGATTGGAGCAAAGGGAGCATCCCCTTGTTTTCACTGGAAATGTTGGCTAAGGACTAGGCTAAATATTGCAATAGTATTCAGGACCTAACATGAATTTCTTGGCTTGAAAGGTCACCTTAAAACCTTCATATTTGTTCTTGCATTAGTCAGATTGGACATTGAGTTAGACAATGTGCATTTGACTCCATTGTCATTTTTTGTAGACCCTTCCTTTCGCATAAAAACAATCAGAAATCTTGACCTGAGACCTGATCAACAGATAGACCTGGTGGGAAACTGATACTGCTGGGTTTGAGAGGAGCATGAACTTGAGGTAGATGAGCCCAGTCACTCCAAGCCCCCTCATTAATTCATCTTCAATGCGTATTTCAGGCTCAGTAGTTCTCTCCCTGTTGTGTGCTTGTCAGTCTTCCCTTATGGAAGTGAAGAGCTTAACTGGGACTTTCCTCTTTTGCTGGTTGTAAGCCTCTCTGATGTCAGGTAGAAAACTCATGAATGCTGCAGAATTATACCCAAAGTTACTCCAGTATGCTGAAGCTGTAAATGAATTATACCTCACTTCAGAACCTCTCCTCTTTTGCAGGAGACAATTTTAATAGCAGGGCAACAAAGTGTTTATCTCATGAATAAGAGCATCAGTAAACTAAAGAAAAACACAAGCCCTGAGCATGGTGCATGTGATGAACAAAGCTTGAAAACAGAGCAAATTCAGGTTTATTGCTGAAATTGAAGATGAATGACATCTGTACCCTGTCATCCTAGAAACAACTGTAAACTTCACTTAAAGCTCAAATGCCAACCATTATCTTTTCCCCCTCCTATAGATTTTTTTCTCTTCCCAGTTGCAGTTATCAAGATATTTAAACTCTTGCACGGATTTGCAGATTCTTATAAACCATGCACGTTGTAAACCATGATTAATGTTTTAATGTTATACTTTTTTGTTATATAATTCCTTCAAATGCTGGTTTTTGAGAGTGTAAAGCTGGTACTCCAGTCCAGACTCCAGAAATTCATGCATTGCTGATATCCATGTGAGGATCAGAAGCTTCTTGCATGCAAGTTTACATGTAATCAGGTGCTCAAAATTTATATCATAGGTGAAAAAGGTGGGCTGATAAGACAGTTTCATCGTAGAAAGTCTGTACATAGAGTTGGCTGTCTTAATTGTCTAGAAATATGCTGTCCATAAGGGGCACTACATTGAAAATGCTCTGAAAGAATAACTTGGAGAATAGGAGGACTTAGGCTTGAGTAACTGGCCTGGGGCTCTCCTTAAGGAGGCCTGCCTGTCTCAGAATGTGAGTTTGTATTTGTTTTCCCTGTAATCCATACAAATGAGCTTTGCTTCGGGTCTGTGCAATCCAAATAGAAAGTAAGATCTGCTGTCATGGTGGGGAAACACTCTAAAGTTATAGCCTTACAATGAAACTTGGATCTGCAAAAAGCAGCTGGAAAGCCTTTTGGAGCAAGAGAGGTGCTGGGGAGCTGCTCTGGCCCCATCCCCTCAGGATGAGCAGCCTTTGGAGGAGGGGAGCCAGCAGCTGCAGCCTGGGTCTGTGCTGCAGCACCCCCTTCCCAGCCCTGGCAGTGAACATTTACTCTTGTTTTGCACCCCTCAAGCCCCCAGCCAGCTGACTGATGATTTAAACTTGGCATGTGAAGCACCCAGATGTCCAGCTCCAGGAGGAGTCTCTTCAGTAGAATCATCTCCTTGACAACTCATTTTTCTTTGTCTCTTTTTTGGCTTCATAGCAGGGACCTGCCTGCATGTCTGGTGTGGGGTTTGACTGCTGCAGCTCTGCTTGATCCTCCTTGATGTATTTTATTTTCCCTTAAGTTTATTAGAGGTGCTATTGCCTACAGTATGGGTCTTGGGGAGGAAGGAGTGGGTTGTGAATCAAATATCTGAAATGATGAGAAGGATCTTCTTTCTGGAATAAATTTCTGGGGTTTTTAATGTGAGTATCAATAGAAGTAGCTATACTGCCATGCATGAAGTAGGTGAAATGTGGAAAAGTGTCCTGTGTATCCCTATGTGTGTAAGACACAGGAGTTTTATAACACTACAACAGCAGGTAATTGACAGGAACAAACACATCCAGGTGAGCAAAGGGCCCATTTAGAGTGTCCTGCACAGGAGGATGCTGGCCTGGTGATATGAAGTCAGGCAAGTTGAAGTACAGGTACCTGCAGAGGGCTTTATTCTTTGAAGTGGGTGCTTGGTACCTTCCAAAGCAATCTAGAAGTTGCATTTTGTCTCAAACTGTTCACCCAACGCTACCAATTGCATTTAGAAATTGTCATCCCCTGTGGCATTGTGTACTGATGGTTGACAAATTCTCATTCTGCTCTCCTCAGTAACTGTACTTTTGATCTTCATTCTTTGTTATAGATGACTGGAACATAATCTGCCCATTTGTCCCTCCTATGCACTCCTTGTGTGACAATCCTCCCTTAGTCAACCTGTGCCTGAGAGCACTTTGGGTGCCATGGCATTGATGGGACATTGCATTCATTACTGTGCAGCAGTGATAATCTGTATTTTGGTGCTAGTAGGGGTTTGTCTAGATATACTTGGAATTGTTGATTCCAATGAGTGGCAGTCTTTTTAATGAAAGCACATCTATTCCTTTTAAGGCACAGTGTATTTAAGAAAATAGAACAGCCTTGGTGCATTCTTCTGTCCTAATCTTAACCCTTTAGCTGTGCCCAGCTCTTTTGGGTGGGAAGGTGAGGCTGCCCTCCAGGTCATGGCATGCCTCTGTTACACTGCCTTGTTCAGCCTCATCCTCCTCTGATGCTCCTCAGGAACCTCCTAAAGATGCACTGGGTACACTCAGGTGTCAGGAAAATGTGTTTAGACGGAAGGTAACCTACCAAGGGAGCTCTCACATATATTATTCCTTGTCAACACAGACACCAAGAAGGAGATTATTTACAAATCAGTGGTGTACAATTATGGTGCATCCAACCTGTGATGGATTGTGCCACTCAGACTACTATGCTGTGTCCTTGAGACCGAACCAGCTCCTTGCCTTGCTAATCATTTTGACTGCTCATCTCTAAGCTGAACTGATTCCAGTTCTGGTATTTTTTGAATCAGGCAGCTGAATCCCCAGAAACCTGGAGAGAATAAAAGTCATTCTAATAGCCCTGCAATATCAAAGCAATGTAGTTTCCACACTTATAAATTGGTTGGAAGTACATGTCCCATTGGTAAAGCTGCACACTAATGCTTCACTCTGGGCGGTTTTTGGAGCCTTCAGCTGCTCTCCTCATAATGGGTGCCTCATGCTTTCAGCAGGACTTTGGGGAGTGTGAGGTTCCTCTGTAATCCTATTTATAATGTTTTTGCACTGCCTACAATAGACAACTCTGCTGTGCCACCATGTGTAATTCAGCTGGAGAGCCCTCACACAGCCCTGGAGCCTCTCCTGAGCTCCTCAGGGAGGGAGAGCCATGTGGGCAGGCTGTGTGCCTTGTGCTGCTGGGGGAGCACATGGCACCTCTCTTTTGGGAAGTGCAATTCTGTGGGGCCCTGAGGAATTACAGAGTCCTGTAGAAACAAACAAATTTCTCCTGGCACCAGCAGAAAGCAGATGTTAACCTGATCAATTATCGATGAGGCAGAAGGACAATATGCAAATTGTAATAGACTACAAGCAGCATCTTGTATGTGGTGAAAAATAGAAAAGGAGAGGGAGCTTTGGTAGATGAAACAGAAATAAAAAATATACAGGCATGTGAAGCTCTCAGTATTCCAGGATACATTTCTGCAAAACAGCAAATGAGCCACAATTCACTATTAAAACTGAAATGCGTTTTGCTGGCTTTACTCAGCCCACTAATTGCCCATGAAAATTCAGGTCTGGTATTTGACACATTAATTACTCAAAAAACATTTACACTAGGGTTTGCAGAAAGGAACAAAGAGAAAATGTAACTGAGAGAATAAAATGCTGGAAAGCGAGGGGAGGAGGATTTTAAGACAAGTCTTTTGATGCATTAATCACACAATATTCTCTGGGGCCAAGTGCTAAGTGCTGGAACACGTGGAATTGAGCAAATGCCCATTAGCTGGACCAAAGCAGAGCGAGGAATGGCAGCTACCCAGCAGGCATGGTCAGGGCTGCACCCACCACACCATGCTCAAGGGTTTGCGAGGTGTACAGGCAAGTGTGGAGAGCTTCAGGAAGTTTCCACTCCGCCTCTGCATTTCTCTAGGGAGGCAAGGAACAGCTGATGTCACAGCATTGCTCCCACCAGGCGTCCCTGACTGTCCTCTGCAGGGCTGTGCTTTGGAAACACTGACTTTTTAAATGTAATCACTGGTATCAGGGCATTGCCTGCAACAGACTTATCTCCACTTCCTGACTCTGAGATCCCAGGCACCAGTGGAGCAACTGGGTGGTAAATCTAGAAGAGAGGAAGGGAACATGAATGATGTGCTGGTGATTACACCTCATTACAAAACCAATGCCATTTACATAGGAGTAAATAAGAGCTTAGGGGAAACTTGGTCTTTATGAAGCCTCTGAGGAATAAAAATGAATTTTTTTTCTCTCCCAGGTTCTATTGATTGCGGTGTAAAGAGTATTTATATTGTGTGCCAGAAAGGAGGGAGGGAGGTTTGTTGCTGTGAGGAGAATTAAGGCGTGAGTTACTATTGAAATTAGTACTTTTTATCGACTCAATCCAGTCATCTCCAACCATTACAGTTTCACAGAAATGTTAAACTGCTTTAAAACTTTCATTTCCCCTTTAAAACTAAATTACTTTTGTGTTTTCTCTAGCACTAGTGCCACCATAAGGCAGGCAAGTTACAGTAGAGCAAACATATAAACAACAATCAAGATATAATTACTAAATGGGAATCACACTTTCTAATGCTGCTTCTCCCAGCCCAGCCCTGTGTGTGCTGTAATGGAAACTCTCTCCTGCTATTTGCAATCGAGTTCTTCGAGCAGATGTCGGATATGCTTGAGCAGTTTGGGATTGTCTGGTTCACTGGTTATGCAGTTCAAAGCAAAGCTCTTTTACTTTGTCTCTTAAATTAGGAAAAATCCTTTTCAGGGATAGGTGGGAAACTCTGAATAAAATAATAAAGCACATGAATATTCCTTCTATTATCTGTAGCTTTTACTGAAAATTGAAATCTTATTTTAGATTGCAAGATTCGCTTTCCTTATTTTGCTGCTATTACCTGATGTTTCTGCCTCAGTCATGAGCATTAATCTAAATTATGATATGCTTTCTATGGAATGACACAACCAAATTCACCTTGGACAAGAAAGACTGTGATCCCCTAAACTCTGTTTTACAAAATATGAATTTTGTTTCAGTTTCAGATAGCTTTTCAAAATCTGTGGTGCATATCCCATTAGAGCATAGCTTCTGAACTTTTTGAGATTTATTCATCACAAATCAGCCTGTTCCTGTTCATCTTTTGATATTTGTCCTTAGAAAGAATTCATGCTGTGCAAGTTTGAAAACTCAGGAAACTGAAGTAAAGGGTCACAAATCACATGGGCTTTCAGGTACCACCAGACACCACAGCCTCACAGAGCTTCTCTCTAGACAGAGATTGGGTTAAACTTTGATTGCATGATGCAAAAATTACCATTGCTGTAAAATATTGAACTGCATTATTTTATTCTCATTTATTTCTATTGTTATAGAGCTTAAAGCCCTAATCAAACACCAGCACACCATTTGGCAAGGCATTGTACATTAAAAGGGGAAAAAATATTCCTCTGCTCAAAGAACTTCAAATTAGCATCTCAAGGGAGAAATAGAGGAGAGCAAGAAAAAAAATCTAAGTAGTAAGAGAGGTGCAGTGGTATCAGGACAGCAGCAGGCTACAGTGGGATTTGTGTGGTTTGTGTGCTTGCTTCTCCTTCTAAGGGATATTTGGAAATTCATTTGGTGAGTAGTTAGAAGGCAACAGAACTGGTGCTAAACTTTCTTGGGTAGGAGCTGACGTGTTGAGAAATAACAGATTTGATATTGGTGACAGCAACAAGCATCGCCCACGACACCTTTCCAGCCTTTGTTGGACGGAATTGTGTTAATGCAGGGCTGACCTGGTTTGGCCAAATTTCCAACATCTGTACCCAGATGTAAAGGATTACATGGTTTAATAAGAGGTCAGATTTCAGAGTTTCCTAAGCAGTGAGCAGAACTGGCTCCTGGTTTGGGGGTCTTGTCCCAGGACTGGGGATGGAGCTGGGGTGGAGAGCAGGGTTGGGGACTGTTCTGGTGCAAACCAAGGTTCTTCATCCCTGTCACAGCCTGTACCAGGCACTGGGCTTCTCTGCTGAGGTCTCAGACTTTCCAGGGCTCTCACCTATGCAAAATAAGCAAATTACCCATGGCTGTTTTGCCACCTTATTCTGCTGCCCTCCACAACTGCCTGCTCTGCCCACAGCAAGCACTGGCTGCCAGCTGGAAGATTCCAAGGTCAGGAGTCCCAGTGAAGGTCTGGCATCTTCAGTGCCTGCATGGTGTGAGCTGGATGGGTGGAGGAAAGTGTTCAAAACACTGGGGAAAACAGTATTTTTGTGCACTGCCTTTCCAGGTGGCTCAGAATCTGCAGCTCTCAGCTGCCATTGCCTGTTATTCTGGATCTGGTATGCCCATATGGGACTGGGGAAGGGGGCCATTTCTTTCCTGATCAATATGTTTCAGTAGCTGAAAAGATAATTTCAGTTTTTTGAGATCACAATCGCAGACTAACAAATAATTTACTAAAAACCCCCACCAAAAATCAGCAAAACATTGTGACCAGTTGATCTTAGAGTTTTCAGATGCTGTGTTTCACCTCATAAAGATGGATGAAAGGAGCTGAATATCTCAGTTCTTCAATCTGTTCTTAAATCTCCATCCCAAGCGCAGTCAGATATAATCACGATGCCGATACTGGTAATTTGTCATTAAAGTCCCAAATAACCACTTGGCATTGATAGAGAAAAAGAATGTCAGAGCCCATCAGTGTGCCAGGCAAGAGTCCTTAGGCAGAGACATTCCTCAATTAGGCATTGCACTGCAGTAACTCGGACTTGACTTTCTCACACTTGCAGTCACAAGCACTTTGTGTGAGTGAGAGTGGAACCCTGCACCCAGGGCGTGCTGTGTCTGGGACAGGAATGCTTTGAGCACTAACACAGACAGCTTTAAAATAAATTAACACTCACAGAAATGGGGAACTGGGGAAAGGCATCAAATCTGCCCAGAAATGGGAAGGTGTGCTTTGTTCAGAGACTGCCCCGCAGCCTCTGTTTGTCCTCTGCAGAAAGTTATTTAAAAGCCTTAACAAGACCTTTGGAAACAGTTGGCCATAACCCATGAGAAAATAATTTTCTCCTTTTTTTTTTAATTTTTTTAAAATTTGAGAAAACATTCTGGTTAAAACTGAGCTTTGTTTCACCACTGGGAGTGAAGTAGTTGTTTCATAAGCCCTCATCTAAGAGGATCTTATGCAATAACTAAAACTAAAAAACATTCAAGGGCAGTAAAGGGACCCAAGGAAATATGCAGCTGGACATAGTGAGATGTAAAGGGAGACTGCCTGTAATTTATTTTGCAGTGTAATTGCTGTCTGATAGTCTCTAAGGATCCCTGTGTACTTTGATCTCTACAGAGTTGAGAGCCAAACCTAATGCTGCACATATATATGCAAATAGATATAAACTTTAATGTTCAGGGGCATTGTGTCATTCACAAAATATAATGAGCCAAATTATCCTTTTCTTATAGCATGAGGCCAAAATTCAGCAAAGCATAGCAGCACACACTTAACTTTCATTCTGAAGGCAATGACACTTAGATACATGCTTAAAGCTTTGCTGAATCAGATGGGACTTAAGCATCTGCTTACACTGAGAGGTGCACTGGAGGGAGTTGTTTATTTGGAACTTAAAATACTGTTCTATTCAGAGTAATGCAAATTACAGTATTTCTTTCCTGTCTGGAAAAGAAGTATGGGAGAGAATCTAGTTTGTTCCTCAGACAAGCCTGTTTTACACAAACATCAGAATGGACCGTGCAAGCCCATAAAGTGTGTGCTGCTCTTTGGGGGTCTCAGACACAGGGAACAGCAAACCAGTCTTGGATGAAGGGAGCAGTGAGCCAGTTGTTTGAGCTGGAACAATCACCAACTTGCTTTCCTTTTTGACAACGGCAGTTCTTTTTAATTAAGCTGCAATATTGTCTAGAGGAGCTGAGGGACACATGGCAGCGGTGTGCTCCTGCAGCAGGGCAGGCCAGCAGCTCCCTGGGCCGTGTGAGCCAGCAGGTGAGGGAAGTGATCCTTGTCCTTCCCTTGGCACTGGTGGCAGTGCAGCTGGAGCCCTGTGTGCCAGGCTGGCTGCAAATGACAGTGACAGAATGGAACTGGCCCGGCAGAGGCAGCGAGGGGCTGCAGCTGGGAGAGCCTGGGGACATTGCTCAGCCTGGAGGGGAGTGTGGTGTTTGTGAGGTCCCCAGGACCGGGTGAGAGATGAGTCTGACTCCATGTTCTCAGAAGATTGATTTATTATTTTATGATATTATATTATATTAAAAGAATGCTATACTAAACTGTACTAAAGAATAGAGAAAGGTTACATACAGAAGGCTTAACAAGAATGATAAGGACAACTCGTGACTGACTCCTTGGAGTCCAACACAGCTGATGGTGATTGGTCAAGTCATTAAGTTAAAACAATTCACATGTTTGGATAAACAATCTCCAGACCACATTCCAGAGCAGCAAACACAGGAGAAGCAGAGGCTTCTCATCTTCTAAGAAATCCTGGTGAAGGGATTTTTTCAGAAAAGATCACGGTGATAGGAGAGCAGGGCCGAGGGGCTCTGCAGCTGCCCAAGGTGGGACCAGGCTCTGCTCAGGATGAACAGGGGAGGGTCAGGAGGCAACAAGCACAAGGTGGACCAGGAAAGACCATCCAGACATGTGTTAGAGCTTTCTCCCATGTAGCTGATGAACAGGGGAGGGTCAGGAGGCAACAAGCACAAGGTGGACCAGGAAAGACCATCCAGACATGTGTTAGAGCTTTCTCCCATGTAGCTGATGAACAAAAGAGGTGTCCCAAATTGCTCTTTGTTCAACCTACCCTACCTACCCCTGCTTTGGGCTGGAGACCACCAGCAGTCCCTTCTGACCAAAATGATTATGTGGAGAAACATTTTTTTTTAAACTACCCCTACACTCTCACATTTCTTTTAACTTCTTTAGCAGTGTTAAATCTGCTTGTGTTGCACACATTTACCACAAGTCAGCACTTTTGTCACTGTCTTTGTGTTTAAATGAAGTGTTCCGACCTGGAGCCGTTTGGTGAGAGAGGAAAAGTAATTATGCACCAAGCTCTTGTCGACTGCAGATTTCCCGCTCATTTTTATGTACCTAGTGATAATCTAACTCTCATAAAATTTAAGCACTGCTGCATTGCTAGCATTTCCATTTTGCTTGGTGAATTTTTTTTGTTAATACTCTGCTACCAATTTACTTGAAAGAGAAGCCAGAGTCCCTTTTTAAAGATAACATGTCTAAATTTTTCTTTTTTATGATAGCATGTCTAAATTGTGTTTTGATACTCCCAGAAACAGTAAATTGGGTGAAAAAGTCACTGGATTTTCTTTTATAATGTTCCTCCCAAAGCGATCAGTTGGATTATTATTCATCTCCTGACTTAAAAGTAATGTCACTTCCTGAAACTCCTGTTCAGGCAAACTGAATTATTCCTGACAAGGATTCATCTGTGCCAGTAGTGAACACTGAGCAGTCATTGAAAGAATATGTAGATTTAGCTGCTTCTTTTAACATAGGCAGGGTAATGAAAGCCCATCTCACCTGTGCACTGCAGAAATCCATGAGTAATTAAGGTAACCAGCCTTGATTTGTATTTGGAAAAGCTGAGTGCTTGTGTGTGGTGCCCAGAGAAATGATCTGTAAATGGATGAATACAACTGCATTGGTATTCAGCATTATTTGCTGCCATGGAGCGAAACGAAGGAGAAAACAAAAATATGGAAATGAGAAGAGCAGGTAATGTGAGAGACATGAGAAGGGCAAAATCTTTCTGAGAAGCATAAGAACAAGGACATTTTCTTTCTATCTTCTTCCCTCTGCAATAGAACAGTTGATGTTCCATGTTAAAATAAATTCAGACTTTTTAATTAAAACTATATGGAAAAATTTGGAAATTTTGTCAAACACTAGGAGATTTTCATTCAGGAGATTTCCAAATCAAATCAAATCTGTAAGATTAAGAAATAGGGGTGATTGCACAAACTTATCCACCCTCTTTGAACACAGGCTCATCCTTTTCTTCTGAGACTTGTTTAAGAATGAACTTTCCCTCTGTATCAGATTGCCATTTTTTTAATTCAGGTTTAGGACTGTATCTGTCTGTGGGTTCATACAATACTTATCACATTTTGATACCATTAAAAAGAAATCCATAGTTGTGGTACAAGCAACAATCCAAGAACCACAGTGGAAGCAGCCAGTTCTCATGCAAAGCCTGCAGGAGAGACCATCACTGTCACTGCTGCTCTGGGGAGAAAAGGAGGAACCAAGAGGAATTACTTGGCTGCACAAGACAAGTCAGAAACAAAACCTGAGGCTTCACCTGTGTAGATGAGTCCAAGATTTTTCAAGTTCACTTCTAATTCTGCCCACATTTGTACCTCCACAGTGGCGTAGCACGAACATCACCTTTGTCAGTGCACCCACTGCTAAACTCTGTCCAGCCCATGACTAATGGGGCAATAAAAAGTCTCCACCACTATTAAACTCTGCATTCCTAGAAGGTCAAAGCCTAGAGGACATCATAACTAGGTTCACATAAAACGCTGAGCTTCCTCCTGTCCCCACACTGTGTTAGACATTGGGTTATTTTTGTGCTGTAGGCTCAGAAGCTGCTGGTACTCACCAGAACTGCTGAGCAGAGAAGAGCAGAGAGGCTGGGGACCCCAGAGCCCCCCACAGCTGTGGCTGTGCCTGGGCTGAGGTTAATGAGCTGCCCTTGTACAGCCCATCCCTGAGTGCAGCCACCCAGGGAGGTTCTGGAAACCCAATGGCTTTTATTTTTTGTTCTAAGGATGAGAGAAATGTGGTGCTTGTAAAGATGAAGAGGAGAACAGCAGAAAGAATCTGCAGGGTTTAGGAAAGTCCCTGAAAGTCAAATTGGAGAATCAAATCAATTTGTAAGGTTGGATGCAGTTTGAGAGGATGAGTTGAGATCATTTTTGTCGCCATGAGCTTGTGTCATGAGAGGAGGAGAGCAGTTCTGTATGAGCAAGTTGTTCAGGCTGTATTCTATAAATGGAAAGCACCAGGGTCTGTTCTCTTTTTCTGGCACACTATTTTGAGTTTTTTTAGACACTCCAGTGGTGTTAACACGTGGTTGATGTTTGTGACGAGTCAGTCTGGAGGATCTGTGAGTACACAAAGTTCTCCAAGTGCTCATAGCATCAGGCTTGGTCCTCAGCTCTGTCTGTGACAAACTTCTGACCCACCATAAGCATTCAGAAATTTTCCTTCAAATCTATTAGCTCCAAAACCAGCCAGGGCATAGGAAACTCACATGCCATTTTCTTAAAAGTAAGAAAAATCCTTGCTAAGGACAGAGTAAATCTATGTATTTGCCATCCTTTAGTCCTCCTGGGGCAGTTGCAAAATGTCCCCTTGAGACACAATTTAATAATCCAACAATCTGGGTAGAACATTCACTTGTTCCTCCAGGAGAGCCTGTAACTTTTGGTTATTACATTTCTTATATAAGGTGCCTGATGTGTGATTATTTTTCATACATCAAATATTTGCAGTAGCTCAAGTGTTATCTGGGTATTTTAAAAACCCTTTTCCCTTCCCTTCATAGATTCAGTGACAGCTTCCTCTGCAGCAGTGCAGTGCTGTGGTAGAAAAGAGGGTGCTTGGGCATAAAAGGCTGCTTGGCAGCCAAGTTGTGCCAAGGCAAATCTAAACTAATCACCACCACAGCAATCTTTGATAAACTCTTTCCTTTCTCAAAGCGACTGGCATTTGGCAATTTCAAGCAATGTGACTCCCTACTGGAGCTATCTGAGCTTGTTCTCTCCAGTTTTTAGTTATTAATACAGACACTTTAGTTATCAAAGATTTGACAGGAATGAAGGATTGACCTCCTGTGACTGAAGATGCAGACAATCTCAGCTTGTTAAAATAATAAATGGGCACCTGTCAAAGAGACACTCTGAGCAAATGTGGCCCCTGTAGATATCTCTATTGTAGATTTTTAAAAACTCCTTCTGCTTCCTTGTATGGATATTAATTAATAATAATATTTTCTTTTATTGAGATAGATGGAACTGCTAATTACTGTTTCCCCATGAATCCCTCACTAGTACCATTTATCCTGTAATAATTAAACATCTCAAGGCAAAAAAATGGTTGGTTAGAAGTAGTTAGTAGAGATTTAAGTGCTGGTAAAGAATTGGCACATAAATTACCGCACAGAAGGATGTAGGATCTATCTCTAAAGTGATCAGAAATAACAGTGTAGGACTAGGGATTTTGTTGGGGGCCATTCTGAACAAAGAAAAGCAAGTGCCTGATGCTGGAAACACAGCAGGCTATAAAACCCAAAGCTGTAGGAACACCTAGAGCCCAGTGCACAGCCTCAGGATGCAGGAGCAGGGCTCCTGGGTGGAGCATAGGGAGAATTAACACAATATCATTTATATTCCTGTCTGAAATAGCCTGCAAAGGAGAGGATATCCATCCAGTCTGAGACATGGGACCCCCTTTGTGGCAAGAGCTTCATTTTGTAAAGAACATAGGACTTTTAAGTGAAGGGCTTGAGTCACACCAACGAAGTTGCCTTTTGCTTTCAGCTGCTACTCTTCCCATGAATTTCAGTGACTGGTGATGCACCAGCATCTGCTCCTTTAGGAAGTAAAGCAGGTTCAGATAGATCCCCTTCAGTGCTCGTGTTGTGCTTGAGGAGGCTGAGGACAGCAATTTTCCTCCCTTGGCTGTTATTGCTTCTTGTGAGTCCCAGCCCCAAGCTGAGTTCCACCAGCCAGAATCACAAAACAGCAAAGTGATGCACACTTAGCTTTAGCAAAAACAGGCTGAATGGTGCTGCAATAGGGAAAATTTAGCAATTCATTCACTTGTGTTGTGTGCAAAGAAAAACCTGTACTGAAGAATAAGGGAGGAAACATCAGTGGAGTTCTCTCAGGAATCAGTGTGGTGGCAGAAATCAGACCATTAGCTTCAAAATACTGAGAATAGGACCTGAATAACTTTTTTAACCAGCTGAGGACAAAGGAACTGACTCCAGTGTTCGTTAGTCTAGCCAATAAAACAGTATCACTGCATCAGAGTCTTACTAAGATTGATGGAGATTGAGGCACAAATTTGATTTTTGTCTATGGCTAATAAAAATCATTTACCACTTTCCAGCCAGTGCAATATCTTTGGAACTAAAACTAGACCTGGAACTCGCTCTGTGAGTATATCATGATCTTCAAGAAATATCTAAAGTTCTTCATTTATCAAAGTATTTCTGATAGGTTCCAAGATAGAAAAGTTTAACACAGCCTTGTGAGTATCACGTGTGTCTTGAGGAAAGAAGGAACAAAGTTCCAATATTCTCAGTATGTTTTTTCAGACTTGAGATTTTACATTGAGATCCATACTAATGTACTTGTTTGTAGGAGTTTTGGGGGAAAATGTGTGATTTATCCTGGTTTCAAAGCAAGGTCATATTTTATCTGCCTGATCATAGATTGAAATTTTAACATTCAACCTAAGCATACAGAAAAGGAATAATAATGATTTGGGAATTGCACTGTCAATTAAATTGAGCATCAACAACCTTAGATTGATTGAAGTCTATGTGTTAAACATAGGGGCAATGTTTGGGACTAACCATTGTGGTGAATTTGTAATACTTCTATTGAAGTACCCAAAATGCACAGGAGCCCAAGCCTCACCCTCAGAAATGATGAAGCAGCTCTTCTTAGTTAGGCTTCTAAATTTGTTTCCTGCCTTTTGTTTGGTTTACCACAAGGCTTTATCCTCTTTTTCATCAGAGACTCCAGGCAGGCAATTTTGCTATTTTAGCACTGGTTCTTAGCAAACTGTACAGGGTAAAGATGTAAAGATCTAAGTCATATCAATGAGGTCAAAGAGCCAACAATGAATGAGTGGCACACTGTGCTGCACAAGGGAAGCTGTCCATGCACTGGAGCTGCACAGGTGGCTGGCAGCAATGAGGAACCCCCTGCTCAGCACTGGCAGAGCTGCAGGGGGAGCACGGGGCAGGTTCAGTGCAGCCCTGTCTTTTTCTTCTTGCTGCCTTAGGTTATTATCTTCACAGACCTCCTCACTGTTCTGAAAGCTAGAACACAATGGAAATAAATATATATGCAGCAGCTGTATGTTTCCTGTTTCATCTTCAGAGAATGGATATTGTCACAGATAAGGAGGAGAATATAAATCATAAAATCAGTCAAGTGTGTTACCTCGCCAGCACCATCTCTTTGCTACTACACTGTCTTCCATGACACTGATTCCCTTGGTCTGGAGGAAAGCAGCAATTTCTGCTTCTCACTTCATCAGCTGTCTAACCAGGCAAGCTTTTAAACCCCCAAACACTGTACTTGAAATTCTAGATCTGCTGAATACAATGCAGAATTGCCGTAGTCTTCTCTGAACACAAGATTTCATATTTTAAAGCATTAATCTAAATAGGGTGGGGTGGTTGGTTTTTTTTTTTTTCTTTCAGCTTTCTTGTAACATCCATTTTTAGCATAAAATCCTCCAATGAGATCCCATTCCAGACTGGCAGAAGCTACATAATCTCTCAGTATCAGTTGTGGGGACCCACCCAAAAGATCTTTGAGATGAGCAAAACAGACTGCCAAGGATTATTAGAAAAGTATTGCTGTGTTACTGCTTTCCAGCTCCTGCTGTGTGTCTTCCTAACAGCACAGAGTTCTTGAGTGAGGTCTTTAAGTCAAAACTGTCTTAAGTATGAATGAAAAGTTCCATTTGAAATTATGAATCAGTTCTCCAGCATAGTTCCTTTGATATCACTGAACTAACAAAGCTTCAGCTGAATATCTGTGCCCTGTGCATCCTTTCATTTCACAGTGGAGCTGCTCAGGGGCTGCCAGGGCTCCCTTCCTTCCAGGTGTGTGGGGCACTGCAGGGGATGTGCTCCCTCCTGGCCTTGGGGAGCATGGAGCACATCCAAAGGAAGGCTGCCCACGAAGCAGAACTCACTCACATGTGCATCCAGTGATCTCATAGCAAGCACTGGAAATAATAATAAGGACTTCTGTCCTCACAGTAAAAGCTTACAACATCTCATAAAGCACCAAAGGATGATGATTGCATACGTGAAAAATGATCTGTTTGATGGCCAGAGGATCCTGTGAAGGCTTGTGCTGCTGGTAGCATCAAGTGGGAGTAGTCCTTGTTTGCAGATCTACTGATCTTTCTGTGTGATGGAGAGAAGAAACACTCAGAGATGGTTGCTAAAGTAGGACTCGTCACCCAGGAGGTTCCCCAATTTGTTAAAAGTGCTATTTAAAGTCTCTCATTGCAGTGTTATGATGCCTGAGTATCTTTTCCTTTCCATTCTTCTCTAACAAGCATGGGTAGATCAAGTCCTTTCTTTGGCACTAGGACCAGATGGAGTTTCTTTGCTCTTGCCTTGTCTGCTTAGCTGGGATCCGGCAAGGCTCATCTAAACTGCTGAAAAAAACCATAAAAATGTGTTTCTACCAAACTCTTGGTCCCTCTTGCAGACTGGAGCCACTGATGTCTTGTTGCTCTGAGGCCATAGCCCCTCAGACACAATGATTCTGGTCACTAAACCTTTTCTAAAAGTGCCAACAGGAAAGAGACACAACTCACTCATGTGATGATCTTGTAAATTGAGCTGTTTCATATTATTCTGAGGGCAGAAATAGCAAGGCTGCTGTTTCATTGCTGGTTACTTTTGGCTAGTGAAAGGCAGGCCACGTGGCCATTTGTCTTGTTTTATGGCTGGAAACATTGCATTGAGCTAAGGAGGGTTCTGGTTGCTTTCATCTTTATGGGGGTTGTTAATCTAAGGACAGAGGTTGCATATCCTTACGTTAAGCATTGATGGAAAGAATTGACTAAAACCCAGTTATTCTGAAGTGGTTTAAAGTGTCACTCATTTTTCACTGCCCCTCTTTTTTTTTCTGTAGGAATTCTGAAATCTATTCAGATGGCATAAAGTCCACACAAAGGGGAGCCAAGTGTTTTAGTGCAGTGCCCAGCATGCCTTGCAGATGGGTTATAATAAGACAAGAGCTGTCTTTGTCAGAGCTGAATCCATACTTTTCATGTACAACCTTTACAAATCGTGCCCATGTGGCAGAGTTTGAATTACTTTTTTTACAGCTCTAGAAAACAAATGCAAAAATCTTTCAAGTGCATTCAAAGTCATTACAGTTCTTTGCTGAACTGAATCAATTGTCATAACCTCTGTGGGTGTGTAAAATATGAAATTACCATCACTCTTGTAGTCTTTCTGAGTTTGTAAATTAGAAGGAATTGATTATAGGTGCTTTTGGAAAGGACTCTGGTGTATTAAAAGTGTCTTGATGACAAACAGCAATATATTATTTGTAAGATCTTGCTTGATGAAACTGTCTTGTCCACTAATGGCTGTTTGTCTTTGTTATTGTTCTGACTTGCCTTCTAATAAATTGATGTGTGGGCTGAGATTTATCATGTGATGGCTGGAGGAAACAGGAGACTTTGCCCATTAAAGTGGTTGTAATACTTGTTTTATTTGATAATTTCAGATATTTTGAAGTTAGTTAATGTCAATATTTTCCAGCGGAGTCATTCTTTCCCCAAGAACCAATTTTTATAAATAGTTGCTGTAAATTTATTTTAAAATAAATAAAATAGTCTGGTTTTCTCTCTATTTCACTATTCACATATTTTATTCAGGGGTTCTGTAAGTTATGTTATAGCACTTTTCTTTATATATTCAAATTACTCCATGTCTTGCTGTATTCTTATCTCTTTTTTTATTTGGGTTTTTTTTTTTCTGTGATATTTTAAAAAAATCTTTATATATATAGTGGAAAATCATTCTTTGATTTCTACTTCATAATGTTTTAATTCTAAATCTTCAGCTTGTTATTAGCAGGACTTGTTCTGCCTGATTTTATTAGAACTGAATTGCTCTTCATTCATTTTCTAGTGCAGAACTGGCATCTCATGGTTCCATTTAGGCATGACATACAAGAAAAAGTGGAAATTGAAATGGGAGAGAGTTATTAAAATATAATTGCAGTTTGGTTTAAAGTTGGGTTGATCTGGATTTTGAACAGCTGGATACTAATAAGACTTAAAGAGAATATCCAGGACCTACTTTTCTGCCTTCCTCTGAATTCCTTCAGCTTTTATCTAAACACCAACAGGGTCACTGTGCCAGCTTTGACAGACAGACCCATTCTGGAAATTTTTTGTGGGCTGTTTGCTCAAATAAGTGCAAAGAAACTCCATGGGCCATTGGTACACTAAGACAATGTGGTTTCAAAACAATTTAACCTTTAAATAGATTATTTTCCATATTCTCCGCTGTGATACAGTAGGACCCAATGTGTAGCTGTGGGATTATGATTTGCATCAGGCAAACTTAGAGACTTTGAAGCAGTAGTTCAATATGTTTACATTGTTTAATAGTTTACATTGCTGTAGTTTAATATGTCCTGCAAATCATCACAGCAGAAGAGCCAAAACTCTCCACAGGGAGAGGTTGAGTTGGACACCATGGGATTCCTCAGGGTTAGAATCATGTTTTCATCGTTGGAAACCAGCCCTGCTGAAAATTCCCGGTGGTAACACCAAGGGGTTATGAAATAAAAGGCTGAACAACAATACTTGGAAGGAGCAGAGAGAAATCTGCTCTGTGCCATATGGGAAGTTTAAGATGTGTCAGGTTGTTAAAGATGATATTCCCATATTTTTCATTGAAGCTTTTAGAGGGAGATGTAATGGAAATAGATGAACAGAGGGACATATTTTTCATCAGGTAGGCTTTCTCTGTGTTGCACTGTGTGTGTGTGTATCAGATGCCTGTATATATGTTGTACGAAAAGGTTACCTGTTATGCTGCTGTATGCAATGCATTTCGTTTTTCACAGGCAGAAAAACAGCGTCACAAACTGCAATCAGGCATTAATTAAGACATTATTTGGTCTTAGAAGAGTACAGTGTATGCTTGAATTTGACAGGGAAGGGCTTAAAGACTGTTACAATAGCAGCAGAGCAGGATCTTGTCACTGAATCACAGAATTGTTCTGGTTGGAAAAGACCTCTACAATCATTGAGTTCCCCCAGCACTGCCAAGGCCACACTAAGCAGGTCCCCAAGGGCCACATCTGTGTGGTTTTTAATTCTTTCCAGGGATGGGAACTCCACCACTGCTCTGGACAGCCTGTGCCAGTGCTTTCTAACCCACTCTGAACCTCCCCTGGTTCAGCTTGAGGCTGTTCCCTCTTGCCCTATCTCTTGTCACTTGTGAGAAGAGACCAACCCCCAGTTTGGCTCCAACCTCCTGTCAGGTGGTTATAGAGAGGAATGGTCTCTCCTGGACCTCCTTTCTCCAGGCTAAGCACCCCCACTTCTCTCAGCTGCTGCTCAGAGTGGCACTCCAGACCCTTCCCCAGATCCTTTCCCTTCTCTGGACATACTCCAGCCCCTCAATCTCTGTCTTGTCATGAGAAGCCCAAAACTGACACCAGGATTTAAGGTGTAGCCTCACCACGGCTGAGTACAGACCTTTAATACTTCCTTGGCATTGTAAGCTGACAAGGCAGCGAAAACTTGTGCCAAAATTCAGCCAAGTTCTAGTTCAAATGGCAGCTTGCACCCTCAGATGACAAATTATACCTGGTCAGTACAAGGACTGAAAACAAGCATGTCAACTGCTTTTTTCTACCTCTGGGTTCTTTATGAAACCAAAATGCTGCTTTCTTTGAGTTGTTTGAATAAAATAAAACCCACAACAAAAAAAAAACAGCAGCAGTGATAAATGTCCAGGCCACCAAGTCCAACTGACCAATTCAGAGGGGTCATCCAGGTGTTCTTGTCAAGGAACAAATAGATGATGTTTCCCTGCAGGATCCTTAGTTACTCCATGCAGTGCCTCACTGAAAAATTTCAGCATGTAATAGCTGTCACTCCTTTCAAAACCGTAAGCCTGTGATGTCTTTATATAGTGCAGCAGTGCACTGTGGCAAGCTTTATGGTTTTGACAATATATGCCTTTGCTCTTCTTTAAAACAAAAAGGGTATTGTTGAAATCCCTGTGGCTTTATTACATACAAGTGGCAAGCTCTTTACTTTTTCAGTAATCCACATCTGTCAGCCACTGCTTACGAGATAGCCCAGGGGTTATCTGCCCTTTGTTATTGCTTTGATTCCTTTCATTCGTTTGCTTGCCCAATTTAATAACAAGGAGAGATCCAGCTTCTTGATGATTTTGTTGGCATAACACCAAGCTCATCGGCACTTAACTCCAAGGCAGTGCTGTGGCTGCAGCTCTGCGTGCTGGAAGCTGCTATATTGGGTCAGCATCTTTGCTGAAGCATCTTGCTGTTTGGTTTATTCTTTGTTCTTCCTCTGTTGCTCAGTAGTTGTTGTGCAGCAGCCATGTGGGCTTTATCATCTCAGAGAAATGTTTTGTAAAGCAACAAAATTTCCTCTGAGTGTAATGAACCATTCTGTTATGTGAATTTTGGGGTTTTGTCTGTCTAAATGTTTTAAATATGAGGGGATACCACTGCTGTAGCTCCTTGTTGTCTACCAGCATGCAGGAAAGCTGTGATACATAAATAACAGATGCAGAAGAGAACAGAGCAGAAAATTGCCAATTAAAGAACGTTGTATAACAACTCCTCCATCTGGGTCACCAGCAGGGTTTGAACCCAGAGCGTGCCCTGCTGCAGGCACAGGGAGGATCTCAGCCTCTCCTGCAGCACCCGGGGAGGGCCATGCACAATAAACCTGCTCTCCCTTGTGCTCCCTCCCTGCTGGGCATGGCCAAGGAGGAGTTCCTCACTGAAGTAGCACCATGCAATAAAAATGTGGCCAGTTTGTTTTCAAGTGCAGTCACAGCAAAACATCTCTCCAGACAATCGTTTCCTGACATTTAGCAGGATTGGGTTTCTCCTTCCACAGATGCAACCATGGTAACTAATTTTTTTTCTAAAAGAGTTGATGTCTATTGAGTTGATGATGTGTGAATGTTTCCCACCTTCCTGCAGGTGCTGTTGCTCACCTTGGTGAATGTTTTTAGCTTTGCTGATGGGTAACTTCTCCTTTCTGGCTGCGCTGTTGAACAGCCATCACCAGGCTGCCTGAGAACAGGCAGCTGCACAGAAAGAACTGAGAAAGGCAGTGTGAAAGGCATTTCCCTCCCTCCCACATTCACAGTTCTGTCTGTAGTGCTTTACAGAGATTGCCATCTTACAGAGGAGAGTTTTCTGCAGTCATTGGTGCTGGGGATCTCTCTGATTCCACAAAAACTGATCTGGACACTGCTGGTAATGGTTATAGACAGAAACTAAGTCACCCACCAGTTTCCTTCCACGAATGGAAGTAGTCATCAGTGCTGCAAAACAAATACACTTCAAACTGCCTGTCTGGTGTCTGGGGAATGTCTTGAAGCAGCTTTGCTACCCGTGCTTCCCACAGCCCTGCTGCACTGACAGACACATCCCATCAGGTAACCCTCAAACCAGCTCCTCCTGACAGAATTGCCCTGGGTGCCTGAGCAGCTCTCAGAGCGTGGGTTGGGTTGCTACGCTGAGAGTGGGGGCAATGCCTTTCACACTCCACTCAGAAGAGGGTTTCTGACACATCAGAGGGGAAGGTTCCCACAAATCCCAGTGTCAGGCTGAATACGAGGATAACTTGGCAGTTGTACACCAGCAGAGGTGTTAGCCTTCATTGTCAGCTCTCAGAGTGATTTACAAAATAATTTTAAAAATTCATGAACCTCCTTCTTTATAAAGCCCTGTTGTGAAGTTGAATATTTTATTACACGAGGCAACCATCATTCACTGCTAGGGAAGGGTATGTGACTGCTGTTCTGAAAGGCCAGGATGCTGGGATGGTTGGCATTGGAGGGAAGGAGTTCTGGCATGTATTTAGTGACTAGTCACCTCAACAACACTTTCAGACCTGGGCCTTCTGAGAAAGGACTCCTGACATTCAGACCAATTTTTCAGATTTCCTTTCTATATGCACACCCTGGTTGTGATGTTTTTTTAATTCCTTTTTTCCTTATGATTACAAATTCATTCTCATAAATTAAAAGCTGATCTAGTTGGAAATACAAGTTTTCAAGGTCAGGTACAACTTTTCCACATGGCTCATTGTGACTGCAGCTGCCCACCCAGAGCAGAGCAGGACAGCACACATCCACTGAGCTTTGCAGGCAACTCCTTCCCAGTCAAGAATAAATAAACATAGCAGAACAAAAAAGCAAATAGCTCCTTTTTTGTAGCAGTGAAGAAATACAGAATTGCCACATAATAGGCCACAAGCTTTGTCCTGAGTTTGCAAGACCTTGGGACTGAGGCCAGATCTCTTCTTGCTCTGCCTTTGCTTTCCTTGGTTTAGCTGGGATGGCATTTTCTATAATTGATCAGGAGCCTGTCTCTGGTTTCTTTTTGTTTGTCTCTGATGGAGACCTGCACTTTTATATAGGCAGCAGTAACAAGCAGGTGTTCTGGGTAGAATGGGATATTTATGACTCCAGCAGAATGATGCAGTGTAGGGAAATACAGGCTTGGTGTGACAGCAGGGATGAGAAGGAGGTGCAGGATGCAGCAGGGAGGGGTGAAAAACATGGAATGTAGGAGGTGGGGTAGAGAACTGACACTGGAGACACAACACCTGTAAACAATTCATTAGTGGTCAGTTTAAAAACATGCTAAATTGTGTGTGCCCTCTTTACCCATAAATAAGAATTTGACTGTAACATATTCTACATTACTGTGTGGCACTGCAATAAAATAAAATGCTTGCCTGCCATGTTAAGAGGTGGCTGGCAGCTATGCAAACCTGGTCACGACACTAAACCCCAAAGCCACCAGGATAATTTAAAAATGACTGCCACATCTCCATGAGTCATGTAAACCCACTCAGCTGCACTGAATCAAACATGTTCTGGTCAACTGGAGCTTGAGCACAGCCCGTGGAACAGGATTATTCATGAAAAGGACCATAGGTTGGGTTTTATTTCTTTGTCTTTTATTGAAAAAGCAACCTTTCCCCCACAATTTATTAGTTTAAAGCCTAGTATTGACCTAAATTTGAGATAGTATTGGTAGGCTATAACTCTGTGCCTCTGTGGTTAGTTACAGCACAAACACATCCACGTTCTCATTTTTCAGCCTGTCAGTCCTGTGCTTTGGGCCCCATCTCAGCTCCCTCAGCAGCCCATCCACTGGAACCCCACCCTGGGCAGCCACCCCAGAGTGGCACAGCCCAGCCCATCCCTGTGCTGCAGGATTCCCTGTCCCAGCCCTGGGATGGCTCTGCTGGCTCAGTGCTCTGGGCACAGCGTGGTGAGCACTGGAGAATGGGAGCTTGGTCAGTGTCAGGGAGCACCGGTGGCTGCATGTCAGAGCTTTACCTTTCCTGCAGACAAGGGGCTGGTTTTCAGCAGGTCTGGACCCACCTGTTTGTGTGCAGCAGAGGGGTTGGTTGTCAGCTTTTTTTTGTTTGTTTGTTTTTTAGGGGTTTGTTATCAGCTGTTGTTCTTCAAGGGATTGAGTGGTGGCACAGCAACATTTGACAATGATCAGAGTCTTCACTTAGGTTGTTTTGGTAATTCAAACGACTAAACATCCCCTCTAATGTTTTCTTTTATGATTTTTGACCTTTTTAATACTTGAGCTTCAATAGCCAGCCAGAGGAGAGCCTCTCCCCAGGGCAGGGGCAGCCTGACAGCGCTGGAGGTACTGAGTGCTAACATTTCACACTTGAGAGACCTGGGTCTCCCTGGTCCCTGCTTGCTGCCAGGAGTGAGGGATGTGCTCTATATTGGCATCTGGTGTTGTGGTGAGCTGTAAAAGCAGGTCCTTGGGGTGCCCTGGTGCTGGCATTGCTCGTGGGAGCTGGCAGGTCCTGGCAGGTACATGGCCTCCTGTGATACTGAACGGGATCCTGTGCTGTGGTGAGGTAACAGCAGACAGTCACACATCAGCATTCCTGGGTTTGGTATGTTTTATACACCACACAATTCAGCTGCTGACCATCAGCCCAGGCATTCTGCTTGTGAGCATGACAACAAGCCATTAATATGTGAGAGGGGAAGGATGCCTGCTTAAATTTTGCTCTGAAAGGGACAGTGACCACTCACAGAGAGTAACATCACAACTGTGGAGGGCAGGAGGTTAGCAACAGGCTGTGAGTACTCCTGACAGGGCAAATGTCCCATCAGGAGGGTAAAACAAGCAGAGAGAAAAGCATCTTAAGGACAGTTTTAGGAGCAATGGCATTTTCTTTAAGAAAAGACAGCAAAATAGATCCACTGGACACAAAAGAGTGTAGCCAAAGCAAGGCCTGTTGTACCATGGCGTGAAAGAATATCAAGCAAAATATTATTAACTTGGACATAAGCGTGCTAAAAAGCATATCTGGTGATAATGTGCAAGTATTCCCTGATGTAACACCACTAATTAAATAAGAAACAAACGTGCAAATCTAAGGAGAAATGTAGAAATGATGTCTATCAACAAATCAACCATTCAGGAATTGTATGCTTGCACAAGTGGGGATATTGGAAAACTGTGTATATGGTAAAATATGCAAAAAAAGCAAATTGTATGAGAAATGTGTATGGGGAAGAAACAATTATATATGTTTTGGGTATGTATTTATGTGTGTGTGTGTGTATACAGCGCACAGAACAAGCAAACAAGACATCTGGTGAAAACAGAACAAGTCCCTGTCCTCCTGAAAATAATAAATGGCCAGATTGGAGCTGCTTTTGGAGAGCTGAGGTATGAGCAGAACCACAGGAATGATAAGAAAAGAGAGATAGTGAAGAGCTCGTAAGCTTGGCCACCCTGAATCAGCATTAACTACTTGCACATCCTCATGGTAGCTGTACACTCACAGCTAATTTAGAGCAAGATTCTTAAGGGCTAAGTTAATTGCAAGTGTAATGCTAATTTTTCATGAAGACTAATAATTAACCTATATTGGTAAGTGAATGTTAATCTGGTGTTGTTCTGAAATTTGGAACTGGCCTGATCTCAGTGTTTTAAGCACACCCACCACATGGATCTGTTAATTGCCTGGTTAGTTCACACAAACACAGAGTGTGTGTGTGTGTGTGTGTGTGTGTTCAGCTGCAGGAAAGAAGAGGGGAAAACATCCAGGACATGAGTTGCTGTAGCCCTGAAAGCCAGGTCAGAGGCTCTGGGCTGTGGCCCATGGCAAGGTCAGTTGCACAGCTCAGGCAGGCAGACAGGGAACTTGAACTGTCTTTAAGTTCTGACCACAGCCAGCAGCAGGGGCAGCCAGAAATCCTCTGATTTCTGATGCAGAATCAAAGGTTTCTCTCCACGCCTCTCTTTTGCCAGCAGCTGCTCAGCCCCTCTCCACTTCAGCCAGGGCACTGAGATGAATGCTGCTCCCTGTAAGGAGTGCAAGGAGGGCACATCCCCTCCCTGGAATCCACACCTTCTGCCTCCTTAGAGACCACACCAAAGGTCAGCCCCTGGCGTGCAGCAAACTTCAGCCTCCCTGCCACCGGTCTGCAGGGGAGACAGAGGGGGTCAGTGATGACATGGGCACAAATTAGAGAATTGCATTTTCAAACTGGCAGTTTCAGGAGTTTCATACACCACTGTATCCCATGTAATGCATAGATACTATTTTAAGAGTGTATGTTGTATATCAAAAACATTTAACATCCCTTTTCTGTCCATTCCTCTGCCTCCTTTCTGGGTAATTTTTCTACCCCAGCCCAAATTCTAAAACTCTGAGCAGCTGCAGAACCTGTCACGTAAATATAATTCTCATAATTAGTGTTTTCTTTGCAAAATTTTTCTCATCTTGGACATGCAGGAATTTTTATATCCATAATAGTTTTTCAATTTTGGTTGCCTTTGTAACCACCACTGTTTGAATAGGGAATTTGCCACCAAGAGAACATTTCTCTCCCTTCACTCTGAGCTCACCTTTGTGTTTGGGACACCTTCAGACTGCCTTGTGCAGGGTACCCCTCCTCTCAGACACGTTTGCTCAGCACAGATTCTGTTCTCACTCTAGATGCATGTACGTACTCAGAAATGTTCAGATATTATTTCCCTTGGGGTCTCAAGCCAGTTAAACTCGTTTGCACCCCTGGCCACAGGCCCAGTGTTGCTGACAGGCTGAGGTGGCAGCACCTCTGTGGGGACAGGAGCTGCCAGGGCGCTGGGGAGCTCTGGGCCCATGTCACAGGTACAGGTGCTCTGTTGCCACAGAACAAGACAACTGGGGATGAAAACATCACGTAGTCAACCTAGGACACTATGGATCACACAAACACAGCTTTTGCAGGCACCATAGCCAGGGATAGACACAGGACCCCTCTGCTGTGTAACTCTGCATCTCCAGAGGGAGGGAATGAGTCCCTCGTGTGACATCTCCCTGCATTTGCCTTCCTGACAAACTATTTTGCAAGTGCAGGGAGGAATGCTGCTCTTTATTCAGTCACTTATTACATGAGGCTGTGGTACTGTTTGAATCACAAATTGCATGCTAATGGCCTAATTCATAAACCATTGACATTTTTTATGAGCCCTTAACATTCAAAAGTGAAGAATTTGTGCTCAAAAAATAATTTGCATTGCAAAATTCAATAATTTAGTTTCTCATATTCATTAATGCCTAAGCCCACACCACATAACTTATCCCAGTCTAACTACACTTCCCAGAACACTGATAAAAACA
Organism: Camarhynchus parvulus; assembly: GCF_901933205.1. NCBI lineage: Eukaryota > Metazoa > Chordata > Aves > Passeriformes > Thraupidae > Camarhynchus > Camarhynchus parvulus. The sequence goes on along the minus strand of NC_044584.1, from coordinate 14,954,119 downwards.
GGATACACACTAGTTCACCTAAAGGGCTTCTATTTGCAACTAACTCTTTACCTGCACTGATTGATTATATTTGTAGAGAGGAAAAATCCAGCTCTGCAGCAAGTGTGATGAATGCACTCAGCAATGGCTGCTTTGAAGCTGCTTTCTGCTCTAATCATGTTTTCCTCCAATGGCATTAACTACCATAAAATATGAGATCATAAAGGGTAACGATATCAGACAACAAAATCATCCTGCAGACTGCTCAGTCCCACTGTATTAGGGAAGGATTCATGTTTCATTAATGAAAACTTGCTTTGCTTTTGACCTGATATGGCTGGTTGTTGAAACCAGACGAGAAAACTAATCATAAATGTGTAGCTCCTAAATCATCCACAAATTCCTGGTGCTGTAAATCACCCCCTTTCGCAGGGAGGGAAACTGAGGCAGATGCACAGCAAATAGCCCAATAACTCCTGCAGGGTCAGCTGCACCTCCCTGACTCTGCCCAGTGCTCAGCACAGCTCCTGTGGGACGTGCAAGTGCCAAGGTGATTGGTGTTACCTAAACAAGCTTTATCAGGTTTTTGTGTACTGAAAGCAGAACAGGTCTGTCCCCCTGGGTCTCTGTAGGTCTGTCCCCCTGGGTCTCTGTCCTTCCAGGACATTTGTGGATGGATGGTGTTGCACAGGCACTCCCAGACAGGGCTTTTTAAAGGCAGGTGATCTGGGGGGTCTCTGCATAAGCTAATGTTCCCATGGGGAGCCCAGTCTCCCAAAAAGGGTGGGTGGTTGTTTCCTGGGTGGAGGTGGGAGCCTCTGTTGTAGGTGTCCTTGCAGAAGTGAGTCCAGCTGGCTTAGGTGAGACCTCAAACTGCTGTCACTCAGCTGGCCTGTGGTCCTAGCGGCCTGTTCCAGCATGTTTAATTCATTGCCATTGGTATGTCATAACTAAAGACAAAACAGCTCTTAAATAGCTTAACTACTTACAAATGACTTCCCACCTGCAACAATTTCTATAAACTATTTACAAATAGTGGTGCACAGCTTGATCCCTTCCACAGCAGAAACCACCACGGGGAGTCTCTGGAGGGCAAGGCTGCATTCTCCACCCCGTTTGTTGAATAACACATTTAGGCATTCTGACCAAGCTAAACACAGCAGGAGCTGCCTGGGGCAACTTCTGCAACTGCCCAAAATTCCTCCCAGAGAGCTCCTACAACAATAATGGCAACATTTAATTGTGATGGTTCAGTCAATCACCTCCTTTCCAGCTGGCCTGCTGTCCCAAGCCAGTCCCTCAGCCCATCTGTGCAGAGACTGCCTGGGCCTTCCCGGGGCACCCAGAGAACCAGTGCTGATGGACCTGGGTGTGCCCCAAGCACGGCCCCAAAAAGCAGCTGCACCACACCTGGAACTGGATGGATTTATTACTGACCTATCCCTTCTGGCCCCCAGATGCTGCTGCAGTTTGAGGTGTGAGGTGTTCGGGTACCCTCACACCTCAGCACAGCAAAAGCTGTGGGCACACAGCTGCAAAGCCAGAGTTACCAGAGTAAGGATTGTGCTCCATCTGCACTGGCATTTCAAATAACAAGCTTTACGTGCATCTTGAGGGGTTTTATGTTACATATTTATTCAGTTCTAGTAAAGAGAAAATGATAATTGACAGGATAATTCACCAGCATCTGTTCCATCCCAATATAGGGGCTGAACTTACTTGCATTTGAAGCCTTCTCCTCAATACAGTAGAGAAAGAGATGCTTATTGTAGATCATTGAGTGCTGTCCAGTGTCATCACCACGTTGAAAGTGACATTTATGCACTTTCTTTTTTGGGCTGGCCCTGAGGTTGCAGACACAGTATGGGAAATGCAACATCAGGAATTTCATAGGCACATCCTTGTGGAATGGTCTGCAGGACTCTGGCCTTTTGCTGTATTGTTTCTTTCTTATTTTCAGTCAGCGCTTCATGTTTCTTTGGAATATTGGTGTCTTTTGAAACCCTGAAGTAGCTGAAGTTGCTGATAATTAATAAAGAAGCAGCTACAATATATTTGCAGAACTTCCTGCCTGAGGTTGGCTGTTAAACTGACCTGAATCACAGTTCCATAATTATGTGATGGCAAAGGCTTTGGGAGCTGCTGAACCATGGACACTTCAATTTTAAAGGTCAGATGAAATGCTGATTTGCTATAAAACAAATCAATACACACACACAAAAAAAAAAAAAAAAAAGGTTGAAAAATGTGAACTTCCACATTGCCAGTAGGAAACACATGGATTTGAGTCTGGCAGATTATGTATGGGTGTAATGAGTGGATAACAGCTCTTCCTTTCTTTGCTAAAGCTAGAGCACCACGAGGCCTCAAGGACAGCTTGGTGCACAGCACCCAGTGTTGGCAGGGAGGCCTGAGCTGGCGCACAGCAACCAAAGGTCCCTTTGTCCATTAGGTCAGAGCATTGCAGAAGCTGCCTTTGGAATTCTGCACACAAAGCATGTGTGAGCATTCTCAAATCTTCAGGCAAGCTCTCTTGTTTGTTGCCTTTCTGCCGTGAGAGGAAGATGCTAATGACACATTTACACATTTTTAATGATCCCTAGGCAAGTTTCCAATCCCTTAAACTGTGCTGGACAGGTCCTTTTTAAACCATCCTGGCAAACCAGAGAAAGCAGTGTGGAGTGTTGGGGTTCAGGCAGGCCCTGGTGAGCTCTGCCCATGCCAGGCTCTGCTCCTGTCTGGTTACACCACAAGCCACGGATTGCTTTTCTCCTGCCAGGGAACAGCTGGGCAGACACAGGGACAGCCAGCAATGCCCCTGTCACACACTCTGGGCTCCCAGCTCCTGCCCAATGGGGCCCTTTTCCCACCCCTACAAGCTGCTGTCTCACTGGGACCCTGCAGGTTTGGGCAGAAGTTAAAGTCTGATGAAATCCAAGATTCCCTAATTTGTCTCATGGAGCTAAAGATAACTCTGAAACCCTAGTTGGGCACCCTTAATATTTTATGCACATCTCAGATTTCAGCATTGAGACCAAAAAAACATGCAAGTCTGGCTCCAGTGAAAGCTGGAAAGTTGTAGTTCTTTTAATTGCATAATTTTGGCAACAAGAAGGGTGGAAGATTCTTGAGGCATTTGAGCGATCTTGGGTTAGTCATATTTTTCTGCTTTTCTCTCTAGCTATATGCTCTTGAAAACATTAACTGGGAAATGAGAGCTGATCTCTGAGTGTTCATATGATGTGATATTTAAAATAGTTTACTTATTTGGAATTTTACTTTTTTTTTAATGAGCAAATTAATAAATCTCTTTGAGATCTAGAAAATAAGATCTTCATAAATAAAGAAATGGCCAGATCTCAAGTGCCACTAGCTTAATAATACAGTCCTAAAAGGTGGTCATTCTGATTTTGAGCAATACTTTATTCTTTATTCTTTGAGCAGTACTTCATCTCTGAGGACCAAATAATTGGGTGACATAAATGAAGGTAGCTCAGTGGTGTTTTTCTGACCAGTATGAACTTTAATTTTTCATAGGCACATTTCAACCTGTCCTCATCCAAGCTGGAAGCTGTAATTATGAGTCTGCCTTTTATAAGACAGAGTATATTTCCCTTAAAAATGCATAAGCCTCCCTATTATTGCTACACAGCAGATGGAGTGGCAGAACAGAGCTGCCTTGTGGATTGTTAAACCAAACTGTTGCTGGGAAAAAAACACCACTGAAGACCAAGATCAGTAATCATTTCAGAAAAACAGGTTCCTGTGCCACTCCAATGTATTTCTGTGTTACCTGCATAGCAGAGACTGATGAACACATGCATTTGTATGAAATGCAGAAGCAGCATGAGCTTAATGTTACAACTGCTTCTAAGTGCAGTTTGCATCTGTAATTTAAAGTTGTTTCAAAGTAGTGAAGGGAACTAGGGAGTTGTTTGGGGCGATAGAATATAGAGGATCATTACAAGCACTTGCAGATCATATTTTGCTTGAACTAATTCCTCCTGATACTTTAATATCAAACATAACCCATGCCAGTTTTACATCTCAAATATATTTGGTATTTCAAAAAATAATTAATAGTGTCAGTTTTATTAATGTGTTAAAATATGAATTAAAAACATGACAAATCAACGGGAAACAGCAGTCTGTTTTAATGAATATTTCATACTGTGCATCAATAAATCATAGATCAAAGGGAATGGAGCATATTCTGCAACACTACTTTTCTGTCAATGTGGGGTTACTAAAAGTTTTACAAGTTGTTTTGGCACTTACTTAGTTGCACATTTGAATTAACATTTTAGGAGGGAAATAAAAAAGTTATGGCACTGAATCCCAGGAGAGTCTGGTGTTCAAAACAGATTGTCCTTCTTCCTTATCATTTGATTGCTTTAAAGAATCCATGGCTGACCACAGCGTGGCAGGTGTGTGTGGTGTGTGCAGGTATCCTGCTGCTCTGCCTCCCCAAACCAGGCTTTTCCCAAGCTGGGAACCCCCGTGGGCACTGGCAGAAGGTGAAACTTCTCCTTACAGAGCATCTTGACCTCTTTGTCCCTCTTTGTGACTGATTTGCTGCATGGCACTTTGAGCTGTGCAGATTTCTGATCTCTCTGCTTTGCCAGAGCATCCAAGGGCTCAGATACGAGTGCCTGTCTTACCAACTATGTGTGCACATATTTAACCCCTCAGATCCTTTAATGATATATGTTGTATAAGCAGAAAACTTAATGGAATGACAATATTTCGTTGGTGGCCGGTCAGGCACAGAAATGCAGGAGTCCTCCTGTGGCTGCTTGTGGTTCTCGAGGGGAGGTTTTTCCCAGCAGGTTCAGATCTCTCTCTCCTGTTCCTGATGCACTGCACTGCACACAGAGGGGAACAAGCTCTCCTTGTCCTCAGTGTCACCCAGCAGCCACCAGCCCCATCACCTCACTGCACCCCCTTGAGCTCTCAGCTCAGCGCCACCATGGTCCCAGAGCTGCTGACTACCATGGTCCCAGAGCTGCTGACCATCATGGTCCAGAGCTTCTGACCATCATGGTCCCAGAGCTGCTGACCACCATGGTCCCAGAGCTGCTGACCACCATGGTCCCAGAGCTGCTGACCATCACGGTCCCAGAGCTGCTGACCACCATGGTCCCAGAGCTGCTGACCATCACGGTCCCAGAGCTGCTGACCATCATGGTCCAGAGCTTCTGACCATCATGGTCCCAGAGCTGCTGACCACCATGGTCCCAGAGCTGCTGACCATCATGGTCCAGAGCTTCTGACCATCATGGTCCCAGAGCTGCTGACCACCATGGTCCCAGAGCTGCTGACCATCACAGTCCCAGAGCTGCTGACCATCATGGTCCAGAGCTTCTGACCATCATGGTCCCAGAGCTGCTGACCATCATGGTCCCAGAGCTGCTGACCACCATGGTCCCAGAACTGCTGACCCATCTCTCCACAAGATGGGCACAAATTTCCTGCAATCTGCCAAGTAGATGTTCCCACACAATATATTTATCTGTGTGATACCACCAACTGCCTCCCTTTTTCTAATAGAAAACCTGAGAGGATTACACACATTCATTTAGTTAAAGATGCAAGGCTATTCACAGTAATTAGCTACCACTAATTAAGTAGTGAGATCAGGGATAGAAATGGAGACAGAAGTCATTCAGGGTATAACTGCTGAGTGATGTGATTTTGCTGTACTCCACTGATGTTCCACAAGAACCATAAATCCCCAGATCTCTGCAGTGGGCAATGAGGAGTTTAAGTCTGAAAATTATTACACTAATGCCAGGAAAGGCTACAGGACATCTTTGAGGGTGTAGATAATGGGATCTGTCCTTCTCAGCCTCATCTCAGAGATGAGGTGACAGTACTGTCCTGCCCCTTTGATTCCTCTGGGAGAGCCCCAGCAGTGCTGGAACATGGAATTCCCATGTAATCCCAGCTAACAGAACAAAAAGCCAACTGGAAAGGGGGAAGCCCTCTTGACCATCAGTTTACTTTGATCACAGTGAAAGCAAATTCAGTCTTTGAGGACCGAACTGGAATGCCAGAATGTGCAGAGATTAATCTGAAATTAATACCAATTGCTCCCTATCATATTCAGTATATTTGATATAATTACCTTAAGAACAGCCTCAAAATGTTATATTGTTGAAGCTGCCAGATGGAAGACATGCTCTGCTGATAGCAAGCATATCAGACAATGATATTGAAGAGACTTTGGAAGAGTTTTAATTAATCTTTCTCTCTTTTTTTTTATAATTGACATTACATTGGGCTCATTTGTTCTGTGGAACCCAAGCACTTGGCTCTTGGTTACAGGACTTTAATGGATAAAGGTTTCCCTGAAGAGAACTAATAAAAGTCAAGGCTCTCAGCTTTTATGAAAATGACTGCAGGTTACCTTAAAGAGAAGATGGTTTCCTCCACTATGTGAAGCAAAACTTCATAGATCAATGCTGACATAAGATGGTGCTTAAATGGGTAATTTTTTTTCAGGCATTTATCTTCTCTGGCTGAGATCCATTATTTTATTGCCCCGGTTGGAAACCACCACGCTGCATGACACAGGCATGGTTTTAATTAGTCTGAAAAGTTTTAATTGGGAAACAAAGGGAGATATCTTATAGATTATTATTGCAACCTTTAAATTGTGTGACTCGAGAGACCATTAATTATCTTGATGGGGAGATGACACACCTTTCTGAACTATGACACTCATATTTACAGCGCCTCTTACAGAATACAGTACCTGTTGACTTTCTTCCAGCCTTTCATTAAGGAACTGCTGTGATAGGAATTAACTACAGTAATTCCATTACAAAACCTGCTGTCCAGTGGAATTTTTCTGGAAGATTAGATTTCTGAAAGGGAAAAAGGCCATTTAAGCTAAGCATTTCCTCAAGGCTCAAAGTAAATAACCGATGAAGAAGGTCAGAATGAATTTAGAACTCTTAAAGGTCTGCTGTACACTTGCATGCAGTGTGCGAAAAATAAACAGTGCCTCTTTCCAGTACAGTGATTTTTATTGTTTTAAATGTTTCACATTTCAGTTTAGGGGAGAGATGAGAAGCGCAGAGGACAGAATCTGATCAAAATGATTTTACTTGGAGGAAGAGCAGCATTTTAAGCAGACATTTCAAGGTTGAAGTGATACTGGTAGCAGTTGCTTGGCATTAACAACAAAGAAAAGACTTGTTAAACCCATTGGGGCAGAACAGCAGAGAGGAACTTGGTGACCTAGGGTTCTGCTCATGCCACTGTGCATTCACCACGTGTAGGGAAGGTGCAGAGCACAGGGCTGGGCATGTATGGAGTGTTTATTATTAACTCTACAGCCACTGTCAGCCTGCAGTGGGTGGCATGCACTGCCTGCTTTCAGCTCCTCTTTTACAACAGAGATGCTGTCAGGACCTGGTCATTTTTAGTAGTTCTATAATTGAGTCTGTATTGAGTAAACTAGTTGAGAGACTTTTAACCTTACTTTATATTGCCTTACTGGAAAGTCAGAAGATTGCTTTAAACTGTGTTAATATAGTTGTATTGTTGGTTTTTTGGGTTTTTTCCTGGAGGTCAGCAGTATCTACTCTTTTTCTGTGAAAGGAAATTAAAATATTCCCTGGGCTACCACAGGCTAACTAGATACTGAGTTTATTTTAAAAGTACAGCCAGGTGACCTCTTTTTTTGACCAGGAGCAGGTGGACAAGTGGAGGCTGGAGCTTTGATCCCATACAAACCTCCTTCCCTGCCAAGCTTCAGCTAATACAGATCAGTGGGTGACAATATTGCACTCCTGCTACTGGGGCTGGAGTAATGAGGAAAAAGGGTTATGCCTGAGTCATGGAACCTCACAGGTGTTTCACAGGGAGCTGCTCTGAGATGGAGCTAACGACACAATTGAAGTTATTGTGCTTTTCCTGCACATACCAAAAGAGCTAAAGCTAATCAAAGCCATCTGAACATATGCTGTATACTAACCAAGAGGACATGCCCTGACAAAAATCACAGAAATGGATTCCCCTTTGTGTGTGCTCTGTCTGACCGACCTACAAGTGGGGAAACAAAGTTTTAACAAGGGCTTTCACTTGGGAAAATCTTTCCACAACTACAGAAGTCGTTAGGCTTCATCTGCAGTAGCTACAGTCATTGGAAGCAAAGTGGCCATCAGCGATGCTGGAATGTCTCTACGGCAGAGCTTTTGCAAATTAAGAGTCTGATGCTGCATACTGATTGAATGCTGCAAACTACTTCCCCCTTCTCTGTCCTTTATTTCTTCTTCTCTCAAGTTGCTGTCAGGAGTAATCCCTCTTCTAATATACTGAGATGGGGAAAATCTCTCTTCAGGGTTTTTCTGGTTGGTTGTTTGTTTTTCAATTAATCTCAGGGAGGGCTGTGCTGGGTTGGTGACATTGGTTTGCTCCTCACACGTGCAGCACTGCAGCTGTGGCTGTGCTCAGTGCTGAGGGCAGGACGTGCAGCACAAGGGAGCATTGTCCTGCACTACTGGTCATTTGGGCTTGACACCAGCTCCAAAAACATACATGTAACTGTCTTATGGGACACTCATTTTAAAAAAGTCTGTTCCCCTGATGGTGAAAATAATACTGTTCTGTGAACAACTTAGCAGTTCTAAAATATAATTATTGCCTGAGTGCATCTAACAGTGATGACACAACTCGGGGACCACAGTGACAACTGAAAAAAATGTGCCTTGGGGCACTGCATGTACAGGGCTACATATATTGGTGGTGAGGAAAAACTAGTGTACAAATTTATTGTAATAAGATGGATATACAGCATAAATCTTTAGTATTTATTGATTTATTTTTATTTGTTCAGATGTAGTCTTCTTTCTTACCTGGAAGAGGAGCTGAATGAGCAAGGCCAGCCTGAATGCCTTAAACTCATAGGGAATTTTTTCTCTTTGAAGTCAGGGGCAGCTTCACATCTTTGTGTGAATATGTGATCAGGAATATGCCAATTTAATTCATTGCACTGGAAACACAGCTATTATTTCAGAGTTAGCTAAATAGTAGAGCATTGTAAAAAATCTTTGTAACCAAAATACGTGGAAGAAAATGTAACTTGGTTTAAAATTATCCTAATACTAAATTTTAATACATTCTTCAGAAATTCTATTTAATGTGTCTTGTCTAACTGTTAGTTTTATTAACTGCCTCTTAAATGTTTAATTTGGGGGGGTGCAAATAAGAGCAGAGCACGCAGTGAAGACATCAGCATGAACAGACTCCCTGGATTTGTATTCAAGTCAGTGCTGTAGGCAGAAAAGTGCAGCAGGCTGGACGGCAGGAACGCTGTAATTACTTATTAAACTGCAAACTTTAATCACATGCTGAACCACTTTTAACTTTAACAAGCATGAACTGTATGAATTGGTGCACTCAGCTCCAAAGCCTGGTGTCTCCAAGATGACAGAAAAGGTGCATGAGAAGCTGCAGGTGTCAGTGGCTGAGCTCCAGGCTCTCTGCTGACCCTGAGCACGGGAGCTCCTGCTGGAGCACTGGACCTTCATCTCCTCTCTTCTGGGCAAAGAGGGACCAAGAATCATACAGTGACCTCTTAGCCTCAGAGGCACTGGGACAAAAATCCCCAAATTTTAATTTTTAATGTTCTCCTTTTTCCCCCCTCTTTCTCTTCTGACTTTTATTTGGGTTTATGTGTTTGGGGGTGGCTTTATTAATATATCAAGACCTTATGCATGAATTGAGATTTTTTTATTTCTTGTACTTTAGTATGTCAGGAATTGAAAATATCACCAAAAACTCTTTCCAATATTTGTGGGTTTTTCCTTTTATAAGCAATTTTGGTTGCTGCTTCAGATGCATCATAGAAGTAGAGATTACCAATTTTAGTCACTGGTGAGTGAGCAGATTCTTGCTTAGGGGTAGTAGGAGGTAGTTTAGGGTTAGAACCACATTGTTTAAAAAAATCCTCACCTCTCATTCCTACTTTCACTTGCCTATAGTTGGTTCTTATCTAATGACCAATTAAGCCAATGGAAATATTCTCCCAGGGGTATTTGGCACCAAAACAGTTTGTGGACCTGGATTTTCAAAGGACCAAAGTAGATGATGAAGGATTATCTGGTTTTATTTTCTTCATATGTCAGAATTTAGGTGCCTTTTTTGAAGTGTTTGGAGCCAAGAAGGCACATGAGCAGCAGTGCTCTAAGAGCACAAGGATCTTGCTGTCTTTGATAGGGTTCCTTGCTCACCTGAAACAGAAATCTTTGTTAATCTGGGGAAATGTGAGTGACTCATGAAAATCTGCTCTGAGAGGGTGAAAGGTTCATGGCTGAGCAAAGCTTCAGAGTAAAATCTCAGCTGTGTTTAAGATCTCCTGGCATGAGCACATGCATTTTGGTTTTCTGTACCTTTCCTCTCTGCCCCTTCATTTTTCACATTAGCAATAGCTGCTGATTGTTTGAATATCCTCTTTGTGTTCTTCAGGGAAGAAAAACTCACCATTAGGAACTGAAAGTCTTCTGGGACTAAAATCCCAAAGAGCCATTGAGTATGGCAGAATTAAATTATGTGAAAGATGATCGTAGGCACTGGAAATTACTGTGCAGAGCTTCATAAAAACCATGAAAGGGGGGAAAATTAACAGCCAAGCCTGTTTCAACATAAAATGAAGCCTTCACTATTTGGAACCATTTGATTCCCACCTCTGAAACCTCCCACCTTCACCACTGCTTTCTCCTACTGGCTGAATGTCGACCCCAGGTTCCAAACATCTTTGCTGCCAGGAAGGGTTTATGGTCCTAAGGCAGCCACAATGATGGGGTTTATAATATTTATACCAAAACTAGGTTTTAAACTGGATTTCCAGTGAGCATTCTCACAGAAAGGGCTCTGTCATCAGACAGATTGCAGGGAATTGTCATTGATAAATAAAGTCCAAAGGCAAGGCAAAAGTTTGGGGCACCCATGCAGCTTGGTGCATTCTGTTAAATTTCTGTGCACCTATCACAGTATGAAATAATTTGGCTGAGATGATCAGGTGACTCCTTTGTGCTCTGAATCGGGTTGAAAGTGCCTCATTTCCTGAGCTGGCTCTGGCACGTGCCTCCATGGGTTTGTCACAAGGATTTCTCCTTCCTCAAAGATGGGTAATGCAGTCATCCCAACACATTGGGATGCTGACAAGCAGCATCAAGTCTCATGATAGCATATAATGACTCTCATTTTCAAACAAGAAAGAGAAATGGTGGTTATTGGAAAATGTTGTTAGATTTTTGTATTAAAATCTTGCATAGTAACAGTATAATTATAATGTGTCATCTCTGGCTCAGTAATTTGACAATTCAGTTCTTTTTTGGGGGGCAGATGGCCTACAACATACCATATTTTTATAATTAGTTTATTCTCTGCAAACTCAGTATGTAATTACTCCCTCATTCATTACTAGTTTCTTTGAAATCTTCCTTTTCAAGAACTAATAAATCCTCCAACACAAGTGAAGCTTAAATTTCTCTTTGTACTCTTCTCTATCCTCTCTAAGGAGCTTTAATACTTACCACCCTGGTTATTTCACACTCCACATTATTTTAAATACATCTTCATCCTCGCCCTCTGTATAACACTTGGCCACCTTTCTTTTTTTACCCCCTTTTTTAAAGAATAATGATTTTTGAGATGACATTTTCCTGCCAGCCGAGTTAGGTACATAAATAAGCAGAGAGCTGTAGGTAGATGTGTGTATCTGTGTGCTGCATTCCAGTGAGTGATGTGAGAGCACTCTAGCTCACAGTGCCAGTGCAGCAGGCATCTGTAGAAATAAAATCACATGATTTCTTTTTTAGCATTTGAATCCCTGCTGCAGCGCTTAGTTCATTTTAAATTGTTTTAGGCAGCAACATAATCTTCTGACAATAAAGTTCCTTTCCAAATCCAGAGCCTCCCATGTAGTTGCAGGTGCTTCAAACTCTCTCAAGCACTCCTTTGAGCCCAGCTTAAAGCTCTGCTATGAGCTTGGCTCCCCAGGAACAGCCCCTTTGTTGTGGTGCTTATCTGGGTACTGCCTGTGGCCTGAAGCTGCTGCTCCAAAGTGCTTCCCACACTGAAATAACAGGCTCAGGTTTTCAGGTTACCCTCAAAATAAATCAAGTCTTTAGCAATAAAATAGCACAAACAAGCAAACTTCTGGGGAAATTTGGCTTTTTTCTATCCCTCTTCCTTTTTGGTAAGGTTATGTTCTGTCTAATTTCAGACTAGCACTGTTATCTTAGATTTAAACCATATCATGGAGGCTGAGATTTTCAAAGCAGCTTAAAGGATTTAGAGACATTTTCCATTCAAATTAAGGATCTTTCTTTCAAAATCCTTTTCATTGCTCTGTCTTGGTGTTTTTGTAGTTGTTCTTTAAGCAGTGCTTCACTTCAGTCACACTGAAATTCTTTGTGCTGCTACTTAATGTTCCCTAAAAGGGCAAAGAGGAAAAGGAGTGGGAGAATGGGAATGCTGTGCATTGCATTTGCTGTCTGCAGCATCTCAGTGGCTTTAAAATCCCCTGTGCCCCATCTGACACTGATTTCAGGTGTTCCCCTGCATCCAAGCATGTGGGAGTGAAAAAACTTCAGGACTTAAGGTGGCAGCTTCCTCTCCTGCTGCCTGATTGAGTCACTGTCATTACCAGCTGTTCTTCTGCCTATTTCTTCCATTTCTGAAATGGTCCCAGGCAAGAAGTGAGGCGTTGCTCTCCCACATGAGCCTGCTTTTCTTCTCTGCCTGCACAATACAAGCTCCTGAAAACAAATATGATATGGGGAGCTGTTCTCTGCACCAGAACTGATGGCTGCAAATGCTTGACTTGTAAGAGATGACTCGTGGTGAGCTGTGTTCCATTGGAAATTCAGATTTTCTTAGGTCAGAGTAGCCTTGCTGCATGATATCAGTGACCTGTTTGGTTCAGAGATTATCGTTGTGACACTGGCACATATTAAGAGCTGAAAGAGACTCTGTAGAAACCATTTTCAAAAAACCTGCACACAGAAGGAAATATTTTGCATTTGCTAAAATTTTGATATAGAACTTGAGACTTGACACAGCCTAAATCAGCTTAGATTTCTTTTTCTTTCTTTCTGATTTTTGCTGTTAGTTCAACCATTAGCGTTTCAAATCTATATAAATTTTAATGTTAATTATGTAAGTATCCAACTTCTTTTAAGATGTGTTATATATATTAAAATCAGACACTTTAAAAATTAATACATTCTGCTGCAGTGGATATCTGAGACTAGCTGAAAACTTAGTCTGGAGGATTTTGTCTTCCTTTAGGTTCAGAGGATTTTGTCTTTAGTTTTCCATAGGGCGCATAGTTTTCCTTCAGGGCAAGGAAAGGTACAGTACTGAAATACAGTGCCAGCACAGGCCACCCTTGGCCAAGGGACAGGAAAACACCAGGAAAATAGGAATGTGAGTGTAATTATTGTGTATGTGGCTCCAGTCCACAAGTGCTCATACCAGCTTGAAAAGTTCTGTCCAAAACTGTTCATGCTAAATGGAAAAATGGCCAACAGCCAGATTAAACAGCTACCAGGAAATTATAAAATTTAAAAAACAAACAACTCAAAAGGAGCAGTGATGGGCCACATAGCACAAAATCAGCAGGGATGAGTGGCTCTTCCAGTGCATCACACCCAAAACCTCCCCCAGTGTGTTTCACTTATTGATGTATGAAGAATCCCCACTGCAATCTGGAACCTGGTGGTTTGTCTGGGCAGGTGCTGTTCAGCTGAAAGGACAGAACAACCTTTTTATAGAGACAACATTTTAGATCCTGTTGAGTCACAAATAACTCTTCAGGAGCTACTGTTTTACTCTCTGCTGTTTGTAGAGCACCTGGGAAAGGCTCAGGGTGAAATGTTGAGGCAGCTCATCTGAGTCAGGCAAAACTTTAAAATTTGCCTAAATGAAATCAGAGCCCTGATGATGGAGTTATTCCCACTCAACTCGAGTTCCCTGCCTCAGCAGGAGCACAGCCCTGCCTGTGACTGTCCAGCCACTGGTCTGAGTTTCTCAGAACATCTGTGCTGCACCTCCCCAGTCAGCCCAGGCAGGCTCCTGAGATTTTCCCCACAGGCAGAACTTGACCACTCTGCTGCAATTTAAACCAAAGCACCTTCAGTGTGTGGTTCTGTGCATCCTGCTCAGGGAATACCTGCTGCACAAGGGCTTGATGGCTGGAATTGTATCCAGGACCTTTAAGAAGCTGTATTTATTTTTATGAACCCATTATAAACCCTGTGTTAAAGCCCATTTTTTTGCTGTGATGTTTCAGTTTCAGCCCATTTCCTCCCAAATTGTAAACATGCAGCTCCATGAGCAGTGCACCTAATGAAGCCTGCTTTTCAACAGGTTTATATCCCATTGGTTGGGTTCCCTGCTGCCAGGACCATGCAGGCTCCTTCCCAAGCTTGCATTGCACTCTCTCATTTCTGCCCATGTTCTACACCTTCCCTTTGTGTGGGAACTCTTTGTGCCTAACAAATGCAATGTCAGGCTGTTGTTTTTCCCTTAGCAAGATCTCTTTCTTCACTGAGGTTTCCTGTACTGGAGATGGAGAGGATTTGATTTGATAGCCCTGCCTCTGGTAAGTGTGGATCACATCTGAGGGTATCAGGATCAGATGAACATGCACAGTCATAACTTCAAGAAGCCAGAATAAAAACACTTTTTTTTTTTCTCTCTCTCTCTCCTCAGTTGTTTTTTTTTTATTTTTTCCTTAATTCCAAATTTGTTCCCTACCCAAGTCTTTGCCTCCTTGATGGAGGTTTGGTGCTGCAGTAGCAGTTGCAGGGCACAGAACAAGGCACAATTGCAGTTCTAGAGGAAAATGTCCCAGCCCTGGCCCTCCTTAAAAGCTGAATTCAATTATTTATTGATAAAATCCCCTTGACAGGTAATTTGCTTCAGTATTTGGCTTCTGCAGTGCAGTGTAACGTGGTGTTAGGTATTGGAAGGAGAAAGAGATATAATGGAATACACTTTATTTCTCTTTCTAAACTGCACAGGCTCCTTTTAATATTTTTCTTTCACTATATTGAATCTTTCTAAAAATCTGCCAAGTTCATTGTCAGTATTTGTTTTAAAAGCCTTACAAAACACACATAGATCCTTAAGTTCCTTTAAAATTAATTGTAATACTGGGAAGTTAGTTTTTTCAGTCTTTTCTAGTATTTTCAGGAAGAAAAGGCTGAAAATCAAACAGGAATTTGTATGCTCACATGTACTCTGTGCTTGTAATGGTTACTACCAACTGTGATCACCAGGGAGACAGCAGATTCAGTGAAATTTATTCCAGTAAATATCTAACAAAATACCATATATTATTAAATAGAATATGGGTTTTTTCCTACACAAAAAAAAATCCAAATATTAAAATTTGTCTGTCCTCTGGTCCTTTCCTATAAAAAACCAAGTGGTTTGAGGTGTAACAACCTTTACTAGCAGAAAATTATGGGTAACTCATCTGTAGAGAAAGCTTCATCTTAATTGATACCCATTAGCATCCAGCCCAAGCCTTTAGAAGTCAATAGAAAAATCCTTGGACTAATTTTTGTGGGGTTTGTGCCCACAGTCCACTCATGAGCATTTTATAATCAGTCTTATTTATTATTATAGATGTTCTGTTCCACAAAAATGTTCAATCCCTTTCTGAAATCTGCTAAAATAAATTATACCTACCTGCTCCTTGCACACTGCTTACAGAACAGAGCTACAGAATGTTTCTGTATCATCTTTGATCTCTAAAATGGAACCGACAGCCTCTCAGCAATAATCACACTCAGGAGATTCCTGATACTTCCAGCCTTTTACCTGGATGGAGGAAACTGCACTTGGCTTTCTTGTCCATCTCTGTAAGGATTTAGCTGTGTAACTTTCAGACCAAACCTTGGAGTAAATTGTGCTGGAATTTAGCATAGATGTGTGAACGGGGTTTTAACTTGTCTGTGTCAGTTTGTTGAACTCATTCAGACATCCCCAGCTGTTAGGAAATGCAAACTGCTTTGTGATCTTCTCAATAAACCTTGACATTGTGTTTAGCTTTTGAGGATGATGAGACAAGCCAAAACATGAGGGGGTTGGTACAGCTGAAAATGCTGCACAATTTACAGCCTTTGCTCAAAAGGCAGAATATCCATATCCATATATTCTTTACTGAAGTGCTGTGTTTACCCTGGTGTGACCATTTCAGAGGAAGGTCTGGTGTCATCTCAGCTTCCCACAGAAGTGAAGTGCACGAGCTTTACAACATCACATGCTCTACCCATATTGATTAACAAATTCCCTAGGAAGCAGAACAATATTCTTACAATAACAGCTCATTGACAAAGAATTGGGCTGCTGGGACTCCTTGCAGCACGTAACCTGAAATCTGTGACCAGTCATTGGGTCCAAAGATGGATCCAGCATTTTCTGGAGTAAGGGATATTATGACAACAAGTATTGTAACCTAGAGGGATTTTCCTCCCATTCTTTTGACATCAGACTATTGCACTGGCTTACAGGAGGACCTGAAGGGTTGTCTAATGCCTATGTTAACAAGGTAGTGGGAAAATATACAGAAAAGTATGGCTAATCCATTCCTGAAGAAATATGGATGAGAAGACAGTATATGTTCCCTATACTATCCTCCCATATCCATATATCCTGCTTTGAGTAAACCAAAAAACATTCCAGAGTCCCATTCCTTAAAATACGTTCCGGGAGAGGAATTTGCAAAGTAGTGTGGTGTAAAAAAGGAGTAAAGCCAAGGCAGATTGTCATTAGGAGTAAACTGGCTGAAATAAAAGTAGCTACTCTAATGAGCCACTGTCTTTAATAGCCTCCTCTTGAGACTGGTTTTAAAAGGGAGAACATGTTCTGTAGCACCTGCACACTCTTCTGCCCTGCTGACAGTGTGCTTAGGCAAGAAGTCATGTCACCTCCATTGCTAACTTCTGTGAGATGGGTTTTTCTGTCTCCACTCTGGACTGCTGTTTGTCCCTCTGGCCCCACATTGGCTCCCTGACAGCCAGAGCCAGGCTGGCGCTGCCATGGAGCAGAGCAGGCACGTCCTGAGGGCTGCTTCTCCTTGCTTCTGAGGAGCCAGACCTCATCTGTCACCCACAGTTGCCTTTTCCTCCATGCTGCCAGCCCAAAGCTGAAGCACAACTACCCAGCCTCTCCAGTCCTGAGCAGCATTGGCGACTCTGGCCAATTATTTGCACTGCCCCAAAGGAAACTGGGAAAAATCATCTTTGGAAGCAGACAGATTTTGCTTGCTGTCACCAGAAAGGTTACTTTCTTTACTCTCTGAAGGCTTTGGTGGATCAATTCTTGTGCATGGGAAAATAGATTAGAAACACGCCGTCAGGTACGCTGTGCACAAGATAGACAGATGGAGACAGTGGTATCTGTGTGCTACAGGGAATTGTCACAGGGGCACAACTCATCACACTGGTTCTTAGAGGGCTTAATTTGCTGCTGGTAAATAATCTATTTTTTATTACCTCACATCCCCAGATTGTCAACATTCTCAGCTTTTTGCCACAGCTAATTAGACAGGCAAAAGCCTTATAGCCT